>NC_088378.1:170476875-170780000 GCF_037993035.2 Macaca fascicularis
GAGGCATCTCAGCCAGCCTTCTCCTTGTAAGGTAAAACTCAGAGCTCAGAAGGGATCCGTGTCTTGTCCCTGTAGGAGTAGAAGAGAGAACTCTGACTCAAATCTTGGGATCCCTCCACTACTCCCTAACCCCGTTTTCAAATGCTTTTCAAAAGAATGGGGAAGTGAGGCTAATATTAAGAACTGGTCCCAGGTTATAACTACTTTATGAAACAGATCTTCAGGTTTCTTGGTGGGCAAAGGCAATGTCACCCTCCTTTTCTCACAGTACCGTGACTCCTCCTATCAGATTAGTTGCAAACACAGGTCCTGATTTTTCTTTTTTTCTTTCTTTCTTCTTTTTTTAATCAGGGGAAGCAAGGATACAGGTAGTTCTCCAAGGCTAGGTGGTGTCTGCCCTCTTCAAGGCCACAGTATGACTCCAGGCTAGAAAAATCCTAGTTCCTTTACATGCACCTCTCTGGTTACTTTTCTTCACATCTATAAAATCACAGCATTAGCCAGATGTGGTGGTACATGCCTATAGTCCCGGCAACTTAGGAGGCTGAGGCGGGAGATCCCTTGAGCCCTTGAGCCCGGGAGGTTGAGGCTGCAGTGAGCTATGATCATTATGCCACTGTGCGCCACCTGGGCAACAGAGCAAGACCCCGTCTTTAAAATATGATTAAGTAAATAAAATCATAGTGGTAGGTTCTATGACTTCTACTGTCCTCCCAAGCTCTCAAATTCTATTATTCCATAAAATCAAAGTGGCTTTAGTCTCCCTGAGAAATCCTTATCCACGCAGATTTTACACGTGATAACACTGAGAGCTGGCGCTGGTGGATAATACCTACACTGGGCCTTTGTAGAAATCAGACTGGCAATGTGCACAAAGAAATCTAAAATAGCACCTATCTTTTTACTTTCTACGAGTCTGTCCTGGGGAAATAGTCTGAAGTGCAATCCAGATATATCTGTAAACATATTTATTATTATAACATTATTTAGAGAAGCAGAGAATCGCAAACTATTTCCAATGTAATTTCCAATAACAAACAATGTCCAATATAGGGCAGTGGTTAAATCTAGTCATAATGGTAATAGTATGCAGTTATTAAAACTGTGTTTTCAGAGAATATTTGTAAGAAAAATACAGTAGGTTATATGGTAATATAATATATAAATGAAAATTGCCAGTAATCCTTAGTTTTAGGAAAAGAGATCTACAATGTATACATGAATTTTTAAAAACTGGAAATAAAAGAAAATCTAACAGTGGACATAGGAATCATAGATGATTTTTTAAAAAGTTATCTACAATTTTTAAGTTTTCTCTAAAGAATAGTTATATCTTTTATAATCATAAAATAAATAATGGGACAAAAATTACTCACCAGGACGTCTGCTTCCAGGAAGCTACAGTCATCCACTTTTCCCTAAGTCATTCACTTTTCCACCCTCTAAGCACATTTAGAGGCCATGTACATTATCTACAAAACAAATGTAAGAAGACTGAAAGATGGAGAAGAAGGCAGACCAGCTGGGGACACGATGGGCAGAGGAATGACACAGTGGTGAGTTTGCTGGGTTATCTTTTTGTCTCATATATCCCTTTCTTGGAGTTGAAGAAGGCAGAAACCCAGGCACGGGGTTGGGGCGGGGAAGCCCCACCAAAAGCCTGCTCTCTCTAGCTAAAGGACCAGGAAAAGGCAGATTAGCAAGACGGGATACTTTTAGACAATGACTGCTCTATTCCAGGCAAACAGCACAGAAAAAACTTTGCCCCCGCCACCACCCCCAACACAAACAAAGGCCAGATAGGATGCCCAGACTTCCACTCTTGCAAGGCTGCAGTGAGCCCTAACTCCCGACTGGGATGGCATCAGAGAGGACTGAGTGGGGAGCTGGGACTTCCACGATAGTGAGTAATGAGCCTCCTGCCTCTCCCCATTCTCACAGTGTCATTGGACATCATGCAGAGAACTTGGACTTCTGCCCCCACCAATCAGTAATAAGTAGCGCCCCTCTTTCTCACCTGTTGGAGCATTGCCACAGAAAACCAGCTAAAACAGAAGGTTTAAATAAGGTCCAGGGTTTCAGGCCACCACGTCTGTAATCCCAGCTACTTGGGAGGCTGAGGCAGGAGAATCGCTTGAACCTGGGAGGCGGAGGTTACGGTGAGCCAAGACTGCACCATTTCACCTCAGCCTGGGCAACATGAGCGAAACTCCATCTCAAAAAAAATAAAAATCCAAAAATCCAAAAATCCAGAGTTTTATAACATATGCCCCAAAATGTCCAGGCTTCAATAAAAAAATTGCTTATCATACTAAGAACCAGGACACTCACAACCTGAATGAAAAAAGACAATCAATAGACACCCACACCAGCTTTAGAAAGATGTTAGAATTATCTGAAAAAGCTTTTAAAGCAGCCATGACAAAAAAAGCTTCACCAGCAAATATAAACAAATTTAAAACAAATGAAAAAAAAGTAAAAGTTTCAGAAAAGAAATAGAAAGTTTACACAAAAAGAAGGCATAAAGAAGAACCAAATGGAAATTTGAAGGTTGAAATAATACAATAACCAAAAATTAAAAACTCAGTGAATGGGCTCAACACCAGAATGGAGGAGACAAAGGAAAAAAAAATCAGTAGCTGAAGTTAGAACATAAGTTCCCCAATCTGAACAACTAAAATAAAATAGACAAGAAAAAGAATACATAAATAAACAGACACTCACAAACTTGGAGGACTATAATAAAAGATCTAACATCAGGGTCATCAGAGTCCCACAAGGAGAAGACAAAGAAAGTGGTGCTGAAAAAGTACTCTAAGAAATAACGGTTCAAAATTCCCCAAATTTAGCAAAAGACATAAACCAACAGATTTAGGAAGTCAAGCAAACCCTCAGCTGGATATACCTGACACATCATGTCATCTTTCTGAAAACAAAACAAAACTCTTAAAAGCAGCAAGAGTGGAGTGACATCTTGCTTACAGAGGAAAAGTGATTCAAATGTCAGTAGATTTTTCACCAGAAACCATGGATGCCAGAAGGAAGTGGCACATTTTTCAAGGGCTGAAATAGAAGATCTATTAGCCCAGAATCTTATATCTGATGAAAGTGTTAAGGTATAAAGGAAAAATTAAAATATTTTCAGGTGAAGAAAAATAAAGATAATTTGCTGCCATCAGACCTGCTCTAGAAGAATGGCTAAAGGAGATTCTCCAACAAGTAAGGAAATCATTAAAAAAAGAAAAAAGAATCTTGAAACATCAGAAGGGAAGAAAGAACAATGGAAAGAGAAAAATGTGATAAATAAAATACATTTTCTCCTCTTGAGTTTCCTAAATTATGTTTGATGATTGATGTAGTTTTTAGAAGAAACATTTAAGACAGTTATTAAAAGGGGGAAGATAAAAGGACATAAGGGAAGTAAGATTTCTGCACTTTACTTAAACTGGCATTATGTAGACCAGTAAACTGTGATGTTATGTATATATAATCTAATGCCTAGAATAATCACTGAAAAAGCTAAACAAAGAGATACACTAAAAAATATGATAGATTAATCAAAATGGATTTCTAAAAAATGTTCAAGTAGCCCCACAGGAAAGCCGAAAAAAATAAAACAAAGAAATAAAAAACAGAGTAAACAAACAGAAAACAAAAACAAAAAAGTAGACTTAAGCCCTAACATAGCAAAAATTACACTAAATGTGAATGTCTAAATGCACCAATTAAAAGACACAGATTGGCAGACTGAATTTTAAAAATTGCTATATGTGCTGTCTAAAAGAAACTCACTTCAGTAGAGGCAGATTAAAATTAAAATAATGAAAAATATATTATACAAATATAAATCAAAATAAAATGACTAGTAGCTATATATTAATTAATATCAGATAAAGTAGACTTCAAAGCAAAGAAAATTACCAGAAACAGAGATATTACATAACGATTAAAAGCTCAGTCCACCAAGAAGACATAGCAATCCTAAGGTATGCACCAAACAACAGAGAAATATGTGAAATATGTGAAGGAAAAAATAATAGAATGAAGACAAATATATAAAGCTGTAATTATAACAGGAAACTTCCACAACACTTCCTTCAACAATTGACAGAATAACAAGATAGAAAACTGGTAAGGATACAGAAAACCTCGATAACGTCATCAACCAATAGGATTGAATTGACATTTATAGAACACTCTGCCCCCAAATAGCACAACATACATTTTCCTCAAGCATCCTCAGAAAAATACCAAGATAAACTATCTCCTGGTCTATAAAACAAATCTCAAAATTTAAAACATATTTTAAATTGTACAGAGTGTACTTTTGACTAAAATGAAATCAAATTAGAAATTAGTAACAAAAAGATAACAGGAAAATCTCCAAACATTTGATAACTCTTCAATACACTTCTAAATAACCATAGATAACAGAGAAAGTCTCCAGGGAATTTAAAAAATATATTAAACTGAATGAAAGTGAAAATACAATGTAAAAATATTTGTTGCATACAACTAAAATAGTGCTGACAGGGAAATGTATATTACTAAGTGCTTAAATTAGAACATTAGATAAAAAGTCTCAAATCAATAGTCTAATCTCCCACCACAGGAATCTAGGAAAAGAAGAGAAAAATTAACACAAAACCAGGAAAAAAATGAAGTAATAAAGATACGAGCATCAATCAATAAAATTGAAAAGATAAAAGAGAAAATCAATGAAACTAAATGATGGTTCTTTGAAATGTTCAATAAAATTGACAAGCCAGTGTGAAGACTGACAAAGAAAAAAAGAGAGTGGACACAATTTGCCAATGCCGGAAATGGCATGGAAGATCACTAAAGAACTTACAGATATCGAACGGATAATGAGGTGATACTAAAATAAATAAATCTGACAACTTAAATGAATGGATCAACTTACTGAAAAGCACAAACTACCACCACTCACTCAAAATAAATAGATCATTAAATACCCATTTAACTATAAAGGAATTGAATAAATAATTTTAAAACACCCCAAAGATAAAATCTCAAGGCCCAGGTGGTTTTGCTGAAAAATTACACCAAATGTTTAAAGAATTAACACTAACTCTATGCAATCTCTTTCAAAAATAGAACAAAAGGGAATACTTCTAAATTCGTCTTATGAAACTAGTATTATTCTGGTACAAAAAAACAGAAAAAGACAGTACAAAAAAAGAAAAATACAGACCCATATAGATGCAAAACATCTTATCAAAATATTAGCAAATAGAATTTGGCAACATATAAGAATATATGCCATGATCAAGTAAACTTTACTTCAGCGATGTAAAACTGCTTAAATATTTCAAAATCAATGAATGTAATCCACCATACTAATATGCTAAAAAAACTATTAAATTAATTGGTGAAGAAAATACTTCCTAAAAATTCAAAACTGAATCATAACAAAAACTCTCAGAAAAATGCAAATAGAGGAGAATTTCCACTTGATAAAGAGCATCTACAGAAACCCCACAGCTAACAGTATACTTAATAGTGAAAGAGTGAATGTTTTCTTACTTTTTTTTTTTAATTGCCCAGGCTGGCATGCAGCAGTTCCATCTTGGCTCACTGCAACCTCTACCTCCTGGGTTCAAGCGATTCTCCTGCTCAGACTCCCAAGTAGCTGGGATTACAGAGGCCCACCACCACGTCTAGCTAATTTTTGTATTTTAGTGGAGATGGGGTTTCACCATGTTGACCAGGCTGGTCTTGAACTCCTGACCTCAGGTAATCCACCGGTCTCTGCCTCCCAAAGTGCTGGGATTACAGGCATGAGCCACTGCGCCCCGCCTGAATGTTTTCTTTCTATGATTAAGAACGAGGCAAGAATGTCCCATCTCTCAACTCCCATGTAACACAGTAGTGGAAGTTGTATTCAATGCAATAAGGCAAGAAAATACAATGAAAGGCGTACAGAGTAGAGGTGAAGAAATAAAACTGTTCCTATTTGCAGATAATATGATGATCTATGTAGAAAATCCACCCAAAATCCACAAAAACTCCCAAACTAATCATATTAATAAACTATTTAGCTAATAAGCAAGCTCAGCAAGGTTACATGATAGAGGACAAACCAATGTACAAAAATCAAATGTATTTACATATTCTACCCATGAAACTGTGGACACCACAATTAAAAATACAATATAGTTATAATCACTAACAAACAGGAAACACTTTAGTGTAAATACAACAAAATATATAGAACTTGCATGTTGAAAGCTAAAAAATGCTAATAAAAGAAGTCAAAGAAGACCTAAATAAATGGAGAGATATACCATGTTTATGAATTGGAAGAGCTGAAATAATTAAAATGTCAATTCTCCCCACATTGATATACAGTTTATAATAGATTGAGTAAAATCTGTGTATACATTCAGGTCATAATCCTTGGAACCTCTGAATGCTATCTTATATAAAGGACCTGGGCTGGGCACGGTAGCTCACGTCTGTAATCCCAGCGCTTTGGGGGGCCGAGGTGGGCAGATCACCTGAGATCAGGAGTTCAAGACCAGCCTGTCCAACATGGTGAAACCCTGTCTCTACTAAGAACACAAAAATTTAGCCAGGCGTGGTGGCACATGCCTGTAATCCCAGCTACTTTGGAGACTGAGGCAGGAGAATCACTTGAACTGTGGAGGCGAAGGTTGTAGTGAGCCAAGATTGCACCATTGCACTCCAGACTGGGAAACAAGAGGGAAACTCTGTCTCAGAAACAAAACAAAACAAAAAAAACAGAACTGTGCACTTGTGATTAAGCTAAGGATGTTGAGATTAGGAGACTATCCTAGATTATTTTGAGCATCTAAAATGTAATCACAAGTGTCCTTATAAGAGGGAACCAGAGGGATATTTGACACAGAAGTGCAAGTGGGAGATGTGACAATGAAAGCAAAAGGTTGGAGCAATGGACTTTGAAGATGGAGGAAGAAGTCCTAAGCCAAGCCATGCAGACGGCCACTAGAAATCAGAAGAGGCAAGAAAACAGATGCTTCCCTCACAACCTCCAGAAGAAACCAGCCCTGTCCATTCCTAAAATTCAATAAGTCTGAAGACTTCTCACCACCAGAACTGTAAGAGAATAAACTCATGTTGTTTTAAGCCACTAAGCCTGTGAGAATTTATTAAAGCAGTAATAGGAAACTAGTAAACAGGTTTAATGAGATTCCTACCAGAATCTCATCAAGATTCTTTTTGTAACTATAGATAAGCTTATTCTAAATTTATATGAAAAAGCAAAAAAACTAGAATAGCCAAAAACATTTTTTAAAATAAATGAAATTCTTGAAAGAATTTAGTTTACCCAATTTAGATTCATTGAAAGAAATTAGTCTACCCAATTTCAGGATTCCTTACATAGCTAAAACTGTGTGGCATTAGGGGAGGGATAGGCACATAGATCAATGAAACAGAATAGAGAACACAAAAATTGATGCACACAAATATGCTCAATTGACTTTTGACAAAGGTACAAAAGCAATTCAATGGGAGAAGTATAGCCTTTTCAACAAATAGTAGACAAGTGGGCATATATAGGCAAAAAAACCCACAAAAAACAAAACTTAAACTAACCCTTATTTAATTTATATAAAAATTAATCAAAATGGATCATGGTGTTAAATTAAAATTAAAAACTATGACACTTTTGGAAAAAAATAGGAGGAAGTCTTTGAGAGCTAGGGCTAGGTAAAGAGTTATCAAACTTGACATGAAAAACATGATTCATAAAAGAAAGAAGGGATAAATTGGATTTCATCAAAACTAAAAACTTTTGCTATGTGAAAGTTTTAAGAGAATGAAAAGACAAGCTATAGACCGGGAAAAAATATTTGAAAACCACATATTTGACAAGGGACTAGTATCTATTAAACAAATATAGCAAGATTGCTGATAAAAAACAAATATAAAAAATCAGATTCTTCCATGCCAGCATAAAGACACATGTTTGTTTATTGTGGCACTATTCACAATAGAAAAAACTTGGAACCAACCTAAATGTTCATCAATGATAGACTGGATTAAGAAAATGTGGCACATATACACCATGGAATACTATGCAGCCATAAAAAATGATGAGTTCATGTCCTTTGTAGGGACATGGATGAAACTATCACAAGAACAGAAAACCAAACACTGCATGTTCTCACTCATAGGTGGGAATTGAACAATGAGAACACTTGGACACAGGAAGGGGAACATCACATACCGGGGGTGTGGGGAGAGAGGGGAGGGATAGCATTAGGAGATACACCTAATGTAAATGACAAGTTAATGGGTGCAGCACACCAACATGGCACATGTATACATATGTAACAAACCTGCACGTTGTGCACATGTACCCTAGAACTTAAAGTATAAAAAAAAAAAATCAGATTATTCTTGGCAACTTCTCTGTAACAAGCAATTGGGAACTGAAAATAAGAAAACAATGCCCCTTAATAGCACCAAAAAATGAAATACTTAGGCATAAATCTAACAAAATATGCACATGATCTCTATGCATGAAACTACAAACAATGGTGAAAGAAATCAAAGATCTAATAAATAGAGAAATATTCCATATTCATGGATTGGAAAACTCAATATTGTTGAGATGTAAATTCTTCACAACTTGATCTATAGATTAAATGCAATCCCAGTGAAAATCTCAGTGAGCTATTCTGTCGATATTGACAAACTGCTTCTAAAATTTATATGGAAAAACAGAAGATCTAGAATAGCCAATGCAAAACAAAAGAAGATCAGAGTTGGAGGACTCAACATTCTAATTTCAAGACTTACTATAAAACTACAGTAACCAAAGCAGCATGATACTAGCCAAATAATAGACATGTATATCAATGGGATAGAATAGAGAATCCAGAAACAGAGCTACCCAAATATAGTGATACAGTTTGGCTCTGTGTTCCCACCCAAATCTCACCTTTAATTATAATAATCCCCATGTGTCAAGGCTGGAGCCAGATGGAGATAATTGAATCATGAAGGAAGTTTCCCCCGTGCTGTTCTTATGATAGTGAGTGAGTTCTCACAAGATCCGATAGTCGTATAAGTGTCTGGCATTTCCCCTGCTGGCGCTCATTTTCTCTTGCCTGCCACCATGTAAGACATGCCTTTGCTCCTCCTTTGCCTTCTGCCATGATTGTGAGGCCTCCCCAGCCACGTGGAACTGTGAGTTCATTAAACCTCTTTTTCTTTATAAACTACCCAGTCTCAGTTATGTCTTTATTAACAGCATGAAAGTGGACTAATACATATAGTAAAATGATTTTTAAAACAAAAAAAATCCAGGGGCAAAGTCAATTCACTGGTGAAAGAATAGTCTCTTTTACAAATGATGCTGGAACACTTGTACGTACATATGCAAAATGAACAAAGAATAAAAATAGACTACATCTTATACAAAAATTAATTCAAAATGAGCCATAGATCTAAATGAAAAACTGCAAAATTATAAAACTTATAAAAGAAAATGTAGAAGAAAACCTATGTGACCTTGGGGATTGGTGATGAGTTTTCAGAAAAATACTGAAACAACATTGAAAGCATGATCCATGAAAGAAA
Source organism: Macaca fascicularis (assembly GCF_037993035.2). Classification (NCBI taxonomy): domain Eukaryota; kingdom Metazoa; phylum Chordata; class Mammalia; order Primates; family Cercopithecidae; genus Macaca; species Macaca fascicularis. Next base: position 170,486,470 of record NC_088378.1, read on the forward strand.
GAAATAGATAAGTTGAACTTTATTAAAATTAAATTTTATTCTGCAAAAGACACTCTTAAGAGAATGGAAAGATAAGCCACTGGCTGGGAGAAAATTCATGTCAAATATATATTTGATAAAGGACTTGTATCCAAAATATAAAGAACTGTTAAAACTCAAAAATATAAAATAAACAACCCATTATAAAAATGGGAAAAAGGCCAGGCGCGGTGGCTTATGCCTGTAATCCCAGCACTTTGGGAGGCTGAGGCAGGCAGGTCACAAGATCAGGAGATCGAGACCATCCTGGCTAACCCAGTGAAACCTGTCTCCATTAAAAATACAAAAACTTAGCCAGGCGTGGTGGCGGGCGCCTATAGTCCCAGCTACTTGGGAGGCTGAGGCAGGAGAATGGAGTGAGCCTGGGAGGTGGAGCTTGCAGTGAGCTGAGATCGCACCACTGCACTCCAGCCTGGGTGAGAGCTAGACTCTATGCCAAAAAAAAAAAAAGGCGGGAGGGCAAAAATGAGAACAGACATTTCCCAAAAGACAATATACAGATGACAAATAAGCAATGAAGAGATGCTCAAAGTCATTTGTCATTAGGGAAATGCAAATTAAAACAACAATGAGGTACCGCTTCATACCTATGAAAATGGCTAAAATCTAAAAAACTGACAATAGCAATTGCTGGTGAAGAGGTAGAGCAAAGGAGACTTATTGATTGCTGGTGAGAATGCAAAACAATACAATTACTTTGGAAGACAGTTTAGCAGTTTCTTACAAAATTAAACATAATCTTACCATATGATCCAGCAATTGTACTCCTAGTATTTGTCCAGTTGATATGAAAACTTTTGTTCACACCTAAACCTACCCATAAATTATTACAGAAGCTTTACTTATTATTGCTTCAAAGTTGAAGGAAGCGCGATATCTTTCAGTAGGTGATTTGAAAACTGTAATGCATCCGTAGGATGGAATGCCATTCAGTGATCAAAAAGAATAAGCTATCAAAGTTAATGGCCATGGAGGAACATTCAATGCATATGTCTAAGTGAAAGAAGCTAATCCTAAAAGCCTAAATACTGCACAATTCCTCATACGTAAATATGACATTCTGGGAAAGACAAAATTACAAAGTGCATAGGTCTAGTGAAAGAAGCTAATCTTAAAAGGTTATGTACTGCACAATCCCACATGTATAAATATGACATTCTGGGAAAGACAAAACTACAGTGATGGCAAACAGATCAGTGGTTTAGGGTGGAGAGAGGGTTGAAACAGGGAATTATTTTTAGGGTAGTGAAATTATTCTGGTGGACAATGACACAATGTATTTGTCAAGACCTTGAATTTTATGGCAGCAAGAGCGAACCTTAGTGTATGCAATTTTCAAATAATCATTTAGTAGGTTGGGGGAACCTAGAATTGATCGCAGGTTGCTTCAAAAGAATCTAACTATATTACAAAGGTATGAAACACCCTCATTGAGGAGTTTGGAGGAAAAAGATGCTGACACCAGTAACTTTGAAAATGAGTGGCGGATGTTTGACTAAGGACAAAAATGAACTGAATGTGTGCACTGCACTGTACAGTTGTTCTCATGAAAGTATGGTGTAAAGTTTTGTGAAGGTATAAAGTTGTTTGTGAAGGAATGTGTTAACAATTATAAAACCACTACACACATATTCTAGAACTGAACAATTAAGAAAATACATGGGCCAGACGCAGTGGCTCAAGCCTGTAATCCCAGCACTTTGGGAGGCTGAGATGGGCGGATCACGAGGTCAGGAGATGGAGACCATCCTGGCTAACACGGTGAAACCCCGTCTCTACTAAAAATACAAAAAACTAGCCGGGCGAGGTGGCGGGCGCCTGTAGTCCCAGCTACTCGGGAGGCTGAGGCAGGAGAATGGTGTGAACCCGGGAGGTGGAGCTTGCAGTGAGCTGAGATCCGGCCACTGCACTCCAGCCTGGGCAACAGAGCGAGACTCCGTCTAAAAAAAAAAAAAAAAAAAAAAAAAAAGAAGAGGAAAATACATGACAGATGGTCGGTAGATTTCTAACTATTGGAGTGAGAAGTTATAGACAAGCAAGGGAAAGAAGTTAGAATGATCTATTTGGTAATAGATTGCAGTTGGAGACATTGCTATGAACACATGTTTTGCTTAATATAGATACAGAAGGATATATAGAGAAATATTTATGGATATGTCCATATACATAGGTTACCACACACATATATATTTCCTTGCTCTGTTAACTGAGAAGGCCCAGAAGCAAGGAGCACCCCTAAAACCCAGATCTTGGTGTCTAATACCATTCTCCAACAAAAGGAAACAGGGCACCTTGGAGAAATGGCTGATTCTAGGACTAAGGTAGTCCTAGATGATATGAGATCATATATACGAGATGATCCTGGGGCATCTATAGTGCCAGAAAGTAAAGAAGTGTGCAAAAATAAAACCCCCGATGATAGGAATATGTTAAAAGGACTCAGAAACCGACTGAAAGAGCTCCAGTGCCCAAAGCTGGAACAATTTGAGCAACAAAATAAAAGAAATAGTACTGGATTAGAACCCAAAGTGTAAAATAACTATTCATGAGTCCACAGTGATATAGATAAATGATTGAATAAGTAAATAATTGAGGGAGAAGAGGCAAATCTATGCAAAGGAATTCCAAATACTTAATGTAGAGTCTGTCCTCAAGGAGGGAAAGGGCACAGCTCTTCACTCCTTAAGCATGGGCTGTGCATAGTGACTTCTTTCCAAAGTGTACAGTACTGAATGGGGAAAAAACAGAGCTACTTTATAGTGTAGAAGCCTGACCAATACATTAGCCAGGAGTAAGAGTCAACATGACAGTGAAAAGCCATGTTGATACTATGTACCCTTGATAGGGTGTGATGAGAATGGCACTTTACAGTCTTCCTCCTCAAAACACTGGGGGTTACCCAATCCAGTGAGGAGAAAAGTATCAGACTGATCCCAACTGAGGGATTTTCTACAAAGTGTCTGAACAGTACTCCTCAAAACAGTCAAGGTTATCTAAAATAAGGAAAGCCAGAGACACTGTCATAGTCAAGAGAAGACTAAGGAGACGTGACCAATGGCTACAACACAGCATCCTGGATGGGACCCTGGAAGAGAAAAAGGACACTAGGTACAAATGAAGGAATCTGAGTAACCTGTGAACCTTCATTAAGAATAATGTATCAGCATGGATTCATTGATTGTGGCAAACGTACCAGACAAATGTAAGATGTTAATATAAGGAAAACTGGGTGTGAAGCATATGGAAACTCTGTACTTCCTTCAGAACTTTTCTATACATTCAAATCTACTCTATAATGAAAAGTTTATTTAAAATTTTTTAAAAGTTAATAAACTATCCCTTTTCTGCAAAGGTTAATTCTTGTTTATATTCAAGGTCAGCAAATAAGACAGCTTTTAGTGGATAGATGATTACAAAGTTAATCATAAAGACCTTTTAATGCAAGATAACAAATATCTATCATTTATCTGTCATCTATCTATATATCAATCATCTATCTATTATCTATCTGTCTATCATCTTTTTAACTTTTATCTGGCTATCTGTCATCTATCTGTCTGCCTGTCTGTCTGTCTGTCTATCTATCTATCTATCTATCTATCTATCTATCTATCTATCTATCTATCTATCATCTTTTTAACTTCTATCTGGGACCTGACTCTGAGCTCAGGCACTGTGACGAATAAGAAATATTCCCCACTCTGGATAAACCCAAATCTCCTTGAACCGTGTCTGAGTTTCTACTGCTGTGGTATTCAGGGTTAAAATGATGCATGCTTCTCTTCTTTGCAAGGGCACAGGCGTATAACCCAGCTTTGCAGACATACACAGCATTCTGAGTCTAGGGTTTTATGGGTTTTGCTTTGTTTTAAATATATTGGTTGGAATTTCAAAAAAATTTCAATATTTGAGGCAAGATAGTGGAAACTTTAGTAACCTCAGGGCATCTTATTGGTCTTGATGTCCTACTCTCCAGTCGACATCCTGCATCACGGAAGACTATACAAATGTTCTGATGGTTTCCAAAGAATCTCTTAGTAAACTAATATGACTTTTACATTGCTATCAGGATTCTGTTTCTTCCATGTCACTGAGACCCTGGAAAGTGAGTGCAGCAAGCCTGCTCATGCCAACCACATCTTCACATCATGTAGTAGAAGGGTTTTCAAAACTCTCTCTTGGGTCGGAACTTCTCAGCGGCCCGGGGATAATGTGCCCCCGCTGCCCCAATTATATGCTTTGATGATGACTCTACTTCATAGTACAATACTTATTGCAGTTTTAATGATACATTCTTGCTTGTGATTATTTGATTGACGTTTCTGTCTTCCTCTACACAGCATGGGAATGGGACCATATCTAGTGTGCATCCCTAATTTATCAGTTATTTGAATCAGATTTTATTTAAACAGTCCCATTCATTCTTCAGGCAGGGAATGGAAACCTGGGGAAGTGACAGGCACGGCTCTTGAGAGCTCATCATGGCTTCTGTTCCCAACTCTGCAGTCAGTGAAATCAACCGTGGTAGCAGCTTTACACCATGGAAATTGGCAAATGCTGTTAATCAGGGTTTCCCTGCCATCCCTTTTCCGACAAAACCAAGGAGTTAATTTGTTCAGGTCTGCCTGTCCTGCCTGCTTTTGGTTGGCTGCTTTTTGTCACTTTTTTTTCCTTTTTCCATGAAGCCGAAGGCTAAAGTAGCAGAAGGCCTCACTGCAGAACACTGAGACTTACCCTTCACTGGCTACTTTACAGCTAACATTCATAGGTCACCACGGTTATGGTCACTTCTGTTGTTTACAGAAACTTAGTTCAACTTACACCAGTTGAGACCACCGGCCCTACAACTGGGCCTGAGCCAATGCCCAAAGAGGTGGCCTTTCAGCGTCGGAGAGCCAAAAACTCCACCCTCAGATCATGATAACACTTCCATTTTCTGTACACATGCCCCGTGAAATGCCACGAACCCTGACTGTGCTCGCACAGAATAAGCCTGTTACTTCATTTTTCTCCACTGCCAATCAGCTTTCTCCAAGCTTTAGAACAACACCCCACTTCCCTAACCCATAAAAATCCCCAAGCCTTATCTTCTACTTCCTCACTTGGTGGCCATGCGAATAACTCTTTTCTCTTTTGCAAAACCTGTGTCACAGTGATTGATTTACCGTGCCCAGGCAGAACAGACATGGAACTGGCTGGTAACACCAACCCCCCAGAAAGCCAGTTGTGGAAACATTTACCAGCACACCACCACCAAGGGTCCACAGCCAGCTTCACTTGAAGAAAAGATGTCTGAATTTTGCAAGGTAATGGCCTCCATATTCCAGCTAGGGTGAACTTTCTGAAAGGCAAATCTGATCCTGTCATTTATTTGCTTAAAACACTTTCCAGGGCAGGCACGGTGGCTCACACCTGTAATCCCAACACTTTGGGGGACCGATACAGGTGGATCACGAGGTCAGGAGATGGAGACCATCTTGGCCAACATGGTGAAACCCTGTCTCTACTAAAAATACAAAACTTAGCCGGGTGTTGTGGTGTGCGCCTCTAGTCCCAGCTACTCAGGAGGCTGAGGCAGGAAGAATTGCTTGAACCCGGGAGGTGGAGGTTGCAGTGAGCCACAATAGCACGACTGCACTCCAGCCTGGTGGCAGAGAGAGACTCCATCTCAAAAAACAAATGGCAACAACAAGAAAAAAACACTTTCCATTGCTGTTAGGATAGAGACCTGAAGAGGACTTTTAAGGCCCCACATGACTTGGCCCCTGGCCTCTCATTGGATCTCACCTGGGGCTGGGCACTGCCAGGGTTTTTCAGCAAGCCTAGCAATTCCTCAGATGCTCCATGCTCCCTTCTGTGATGGGGTCTTTTCAGGCTCTGTAACCTTTTGTGTAGGTTTGCCTGGGACTGTCCTGGTTTCAATACTGAAAGTCCCACACCCTGGGAACTCCGTCTGACCCAGCAAACCCCACTCATATGGAAATGCTCCACTTTCCTCAAGCCATCCAGTTGCTGTTTGACATTGGCCCAAGCATCATCAAAGCAGAGTTTTCCCTGACTTCCTAACCCTTTACCCATTTCCTTCAACCAAGCAATGTGCCTCCCCCTACCCCGCCCCAATTATATGCTCTGATAATGGCTCTACTTCATGGTACAGTGCTTACTGCAGTTTTAATGATAAATTCTTTCTTGTGATCATTTGATTAATGTTTCTGTCCTCCTCTGCATAGCAAGGGAATGGGACCGTATCGGTGTGCATCCCTAACGCCTAGCACAGAGCCCGGCATCCAAGAGGTACTCATGTATTTGTCGAATAAATCAATGAATAAAAGAACTCCCCATCCAATACCTTTTCCTGTCGGATTACACCCCTACGGACTGGAGCACAGAATGGCTTAAAGGTGGGGAAAAGACTGGTTTACAGGTGCCAAAGCAGAGGACCGGGGCTTAAAGAAAACAAACAGAAAAGGGCTGCGAGGGAGTTGGGAGTGTTTCAGAACCAAATCTCTGCCTTTTTCAGTTTCTGCCTATCAAGCCCCAAACATGGAACAACCAATAGTTCAAGGTGTCAACATATAACCATTGAATCTGGAAACTCAAACACACGCTTTCATTTCTGGTAAGGCTACACTCCTATTTGAGGCTTATCTTGTAATGCTTGAGCCACCACAATGTAATTGAAGTAGGAAAGCGTCTCATTTCAGAACCACAAGCAAACACTGACACACGTCGTCCTTTACACCAAAGGGCTGTGGATCCGGAGCTCCCGTAGCCTGAGGTTGTGCCCCACCACCGTTAGAAGCCTGGGGTAACATACCCCAAATCCAGCTTTAGATCCAGGTGAAGGCTCTGGAAAATGTAATTCCATGAACACTTTCAGTTTACTGACAACAGTAACTAATTAGTGCTGAAATGGGAGCAGCAAACACTCTTTGTTTGAGGATTGTTTCTTCATTCATTTTCCATGTCCCCCAGTTAGGCAACACTCGTGGGTGGGAAGAGCTTTTGCTTTAAGGAATTAGTTAAAAATAAAAAGGACCATTTTGCATACTGCATACTGCAAGAAAAAGCAGTTCCGTTGTCCTCCACCTCAGCCATCACTTCATACATTCCCATTGCTGTCTGCTGGAATCACAACAGATTATGCCAACTGGCAACGTAGGTGTGCATTTTTAACTCACTGGGGAGTGAGGCAAGGAAAACATTTTTGTAAGACTATTTAAAAATTATTTGCAAGGGAAACAATTAAAAAAATGTGTGGCCATTTTCTTGATGTTGAAGAAATGCTGTATCCAACATCCAGTTCCAGCGGGCCAATTTTCTCCTGCAAGATTTATGAAGCAAACGCTGCCAGGAAGACAGAAATCTAAATAGTAACATGTTTCCTTTTAATAGAACTTTAATTTAATAAGAATGATACTCCCAAATAGCCAGACAGCTTTATAGCACTCTAGTCATGGTGTCTCACTTTCCCCCGGAGCCCTCGGGTGATAAGTATGTTCTCGTACATCATCACCAGAGGCTGCCTGGCAACCAGCTGTCAGGATGGTCCGCTGGGCCTCCAGTCTTCTAGGATTAATGGGGAATTTCATTTCCCAACAAGCCTGCCTATGCCACACCTCTAGGCAGATACTGTAATTTCTACTCAAAAATTCCCACTTCTTGTTTGGTAAATCTACAGTTTGAAGATAATCCCCTGGAGTCTATACCTGCTGATAGGCCACAGGTCATTTTCAAAGCCTTATAGCAAAGTGGTGGGAAGGTTTTATTTTTATTGTTTCTTGGGATGGAGTATCTAAATGCAGTAGAGACCCTTTATAAATCACAGGTTGGGGGGTCTACATGGATATCAATGTTCTGATGTATTATTATCTCTGATTTTTCCTCTAAGCATCTTTAATATTTCAGGAACTAGCCTTTGACCTGCACAGCACACAAATCAGTGTAAGACGGAGCCCGGCACAAGGGGATTCTGCTATAGTTCACAGTTGAGGCTGAAGAAGTCCATGCCTTGAGCTCTGTTTTAACTCTGCATCGATGATTCCTCCTTGGGCTATATCCACTCCAGACTAGGCATGTTTGTGGCATGCATGCTCCTCCTCCCTCCACACAAGGCATCAGTGACAACCAACCAATCACAGCACCATATCCTGTTAAAACCAAATACAACCTCAGAATCTTCCTCCACACAGTGTTCCGCAGAGACACACCAATCCATTCAACGAACTCAGCACTGAAACCTACCTACCATTCTCTGGTCTATCTATTTAGATCATTAAAGAAAACGAAACAAATTACTCTCTAAAACAACTGGCATTTTGGGGAAAGAACTTTGTAATCCATTATTGTAAAAATAAACAATTATTAACTCCCCATACATCTCCACCACCTCTCTGTACTTCCACTGTACTGAATCTGAGCTGTTAATGTTACTTATAAGCTCCCATGAGCGTGTGTCTGCCTCTGTGCTAGATCGAGTCCCTTGAATTCAGGCACGTGAGGCTCCGTCTGAGCTCCAAGCATACGGCGGGAATACTGTTGATGCTCCACAAGTGTTCGTTGACTGAATTGGAAGCACTGAGAGGATCTACTCAACCAAATGTCAAGAGTTTCTGGAAGGGAAGCTAAAAACTTTAGGGAGGCCAGGAAGCACTTATGTCGCAGGACAAAACCAGGGATGGCCAAATGCAAGCGTATGGGGTAAAGCTTTCAAGCACTTTTATTGCAATTAGAACCACCAAACAGTGTTTCAAAGTGCACTTGCTAATTCAAGGTTTATCTGAACCCGGGGAATGCTTTGGTCAGCAAAACTGGACAGAAAAACCTCCGGAGAACAAACTGTCTCATAAGATTTCCGTTACCTGCTGCTTCCAGTCCAACTGAAAATACCTCGGGGCAGCCTTTCGAATGGTGGTTTTGGCACTTCTTCCCCCAGATGGAGCCCAGAAGTGCAGGAGTGCACAGAAATCAAATGTCCTGGGAGGGGAGTTGATTAAATGTTTTCAAGCCTCAAAAAAGAAGGAAAAAGAAAAAGAAAAAATCAGTTCAGGTAGAGTTCAAGTTTTGGGGTCAAGCTTTAGGGACCCCTGGGACTCTTTTGTAGTGAGGCCATTAACTGCCTCCTTGAAATCGTACCCCAGAGAGCTTATCGACAGCAACAGTGTTCGGTCGCAGCACTGCCCTTCTTTGTTTTGTGTGGTCTGTTTGTCACAGAGCGAGCCCAGAATCGTGCTGCACTCTGTCTGCTGAAGGCCAGCGTGGGCCAAGTCACAGAAGAATCCAGCATTCATCCCGAGGCAGAGGCTGTCTTTATTTTCCACACTTCCTTCTACTTTCCTCTTGAAATGAGAACTTCAAATGGCTGACCCTTGCACAGATCTGTTTTTCCTGTGGAGATGGTATCATTTCAAGCTGCTTTTTCTCATGGAAACCTTTAAAGCCTCTTGCTGACACAATCCCCCTCCCAAGATGCTGACGGACGAAGCTGGAGAAAAACAGGCCAGGGCGTGTTTGAAAACTGAGCAATTTCAAGATTTTTACCTAATTTTGAGGACTTTCCAGATGTTATCTGGTGTGGTTGACTTTAGGATAGATTGCTATTTCTCTGAATAGGAAATCAGGCTTCGTTTTCACTTGGGTGCAAGAATAATTCATGAAACGGCTGCTAAAGACATCTGAACTGCCGCCTCACTCGGGGGTTCTCCCTTAGGCGCCCAACCCCTTCCCTCTTTGTGATACTGTCTGCTTTTTGCTCTCTGGGAAGGAGTTGTGGGTTCTGATTACTCTTTACAAAAGAAGGCTAACATCGTCCTCCAGCTGAAGGAAAACAGAATCACATTTTAGAGCAAGGTCAGGAAACGCTTTTTGTAAAGGACCTGAGAGTCAACATTTTCATCTTTGCAGTCTCTGCCACAACCACTAAACACTGCTGTTGAGAAAGCAGTCAAGGACAAGATGCAAACAAGTGGCATGGGTGTGTTCCAATAAAACTTTATTCATAAAAACAGGCTTCAGGCCAAATGTGGCCCACCGGCCATAATTTGCACATCCCTGTTTTAGTCGATTCAACTTCTGTTTGCTTCCTTGACTCATGGTTTCCAACAAGGAAAAGTAACTGTGATGACAGATTACTGTTTCTGAAAATACCTATGCAGTATCTAGATATGGAAATAGTCTCTTTTTTTAATCAAATATTTATATATTCAATATTTAATGTTCATCGGGGAATAGTCTTCACAAGCAGGTGTTTCAGCTTGGCCATATATCCTGCCGAGAGACTGGTCTCATTGCCTCATCACTCAGCTGGATGACATGAGTGCTGTTTTCAAGACTTGACCTTGGAAGCCAGGGGCAAAAGTGTAACCATTTTTCATCTGAAGCCTCCAGGGAAACTTTAACTTGAATGGCTCCCATTAGGCATACCCACCCCCGCCCTCCCAATTAGATACAAAACTTCCTTCTCCTCTGATCCTATTCAGTTGGGACCTAGGACTCTGCATATTCAGAACCACCCAAGCTGAGCCTGGCCCGAGGACTCATAACAACCCCAGCAGGGCCCCGAACCACCGTCCCCACCGGGAAGAGCAGGGACAGGGGAGGTCAGGGAGAGGTCAGCACCCCTCTCCATTCCCTCCAAGTTAGAACATGTGCAGAAGCTATCTGATTGCACTGGTCACTTTCATTAGGTTAACATGTGCACATTTAGCCAAACAGGTGAAACTGATTTATGCCAGGCTTTAAGGGCCAGGAGCTGCCCAAGCACATGGACTTTGTGTGGGAAGACTGGGATTCCTCTGGCTGAAACTTGTGAGAAATTCAATTTGAGTGCACACCCTTTTCACCTCTGAGGCAAGCCTGAGGCCACCTGAATCAAAACCAGATGGATTCTCAGGCCTAAAGACAACAAATAGCAGTTTGGAATCCTGTCGGAAGAAAACCGCCAGAGCAAGGGCTGGCCAGAGACACGGCCAACTCCTTTCTAGGACTCCGCAGTGCTGCTGCCCATTAATGCTCACCAGATCTGGAGTTCAGCCTCAGCCCTTTTGTTACCCACAACGCCAAGAACATCGCATCATTGTAAACCAGTTATTTGAGACTGTTCAAGTGAAACCCGGAGCTCCCTGCCCCTCCAGCCCCCTTCCTGTGCAATGTGCCCCTCGCAGGGGCTGGTTTGTTTTGGCAGGGCGAGCAGATGCCCTCCCAGTGCTGAGATCTGAGCTCCGACGGGAGGTCAGCAGTGACCTGAAGTCTTGGGTGGCCGCCTTCACGCTTGCACTTCCCCGTCAGCTGATCCCTCTACCACCCACACACTGGACAGTTCTGCGAGCTCAGAGATTCCTGAAGGAGGGAGTGCCGACCTCCCGTGCCCCCACCCCCCACCAGCCTGGCCCCCTGGAAGAGCCTGCCCGCTTGGAAATCTCAGGCTCTGCTTTTTCATAAACAGCGAGAGAGGTGAGCATTTAAACATGTGGTCTGTGAAACATTAGCTTCCAACTGATCGTTGAAATGGGGCCTTGTAAACAAATGATGACTTAGATGTCAAGAAGTTTCTCTAAAATCGCCTTTGAAGAGAGAAGAGGAATCAATGGACTATTTTTCAGAGATTGGGTTTGTTTGGAGACCCCAATCACAGGAGCATTGCCAGAGTGGACCTTTTTCTTCCCAGCCTGTCATTAAATTCCTATGCATCGCACTGGAAGTCCGGGAGGGCCCTAGCACCCCCCGGAAGTCACCGATCCATCTCCACTGCCATGAGAACAAAGCTGAGGATGCTCACGGGGGTATGGGGGATTGGTCTCCATTTCTCTCCTCGAGGCACAAGACACCCATTCAGATCATGGAATAAAATCCCCCTGATTGACTTGCAGCAATTTCCATAGCGTTGCCCAAGCTCTGACCTTAGTCCCGCCCCTGGGGGTCACTATGAAATTCCTGCTGATAGCAGAGTGAAGGAGCATGGGGCTGTGGATAGTGTCTAGCCGCAGGTGCCAAACCCCTTGACAGCCCGAGCATCCGCGCTGGCCCGGCCACACGTTGTCGTCTCCTCCCAGGAGGGACGAAGCAGGTTGGAGTGGGACTCTGCCCTCTCTCTGTCCCATTCACTGCCTTGCATGAAATGAGTAAGGGAAACAGAGCACCAAGGACAGGGCGGGTGCTGGGGGCATCCAGAATCATGAGAAGGAGGCATGGCCTGGAGCAGCTTCCTCCCGGCAGCAAGGCTTTGGTGGGTCATGCTCAACGAAAGGGCTTCGTGAGAGTTGGAACTGGACTACGTGGGGGCATCTTTCCTAGGAGTCATCCTGAATGTTTCCTTTGCACAAAGCATTTGAAATCATCCCGGGAACTAGAGGTCTAGCAGTTCCATTACACACGGTTGCCCAATGAGGCTGGGGAAGGAATGGGAAGTACAAGGGGGTACACGAAGGGCAGTTCTTTGTTCTGGTGAGCAGGTGAAGTAAACTATTAAAGAGTTTATTGGTCTCTCTGTGGCTCATGACATTTATTTAGTACTTGCTGAGTACCAGGGCTCTGCTAAACACTTCAGATACATTGTTTTACTTGATTCTCACAGCAGCTTTTATTATGCCCATTTGAACAGGAGTATCTGAGGCTGAAAGACAGTGACCTGCCTAAGATGGGGGAGCTGATCTGTGAGGATAATGGAGTGGACTCAAGAGACCTCGCCCTTCCCTACGACCGCATCACTCAGGTGTTCATCTACGGTCGCCAGCAACATCTTGGACAGCCATTATACTGACCAGTTTTTCTTTGCGATCCAGTTAGGGTGACTGGGGTGTGGGAGAAACCCAAGATGCTGATGTAGGAGAAATCGAGGTACAGTTCACATCAAAGACAACAGGCCCTGCCAGAACCAAAGCATGCGTGCTACAAAGCAAATACACAAGTGCACACATGTACACACACATATGCACATGCATGCAGACCATATGCACATGCACATATGAACACGTGCACATACCACATACATGCTGGAGCAGCCCCCTCCCGCCAGGCAAGGCTTCCGGTGGGTTGTGCCCAGTGCTAGGGTTTCGTAGAGTTGGAGTTGAGCTAAATGGAGGCATCCTTCCTAGGAGTGGCTTTAAGGGCTTGAGATCATTAATGGAGGAGAGGGTGTGGCTGCTGAAACAATGGTCTTTTTCTCCCATTTCTCTACATCACACCTCCCTCTAGCGACAGGAGTGAGGGGACGGTGGGGGAAATGTTGAGGATGGAGGAAGTGCCCTGAAATGCCACATTCTTGGAAGAGTCAAGTTTGGTGTCTTTACCTTGTTTTGTTTGAGGTAAGGTCTTGTTCTGTTGCCCAGGTTGGAGTATAGTAACACGGTCATGACTCACTGCAGCGTCCAACTCAAGCGATCCTCCTGCCTCAGCCTCCTAAAGTGCTGAGATTACAGAACAGTGTGCCTGGCCGGAGAGCGGAGATTTAACATCCCAGCAAAGTAGGGAGCGTGGCAGTGTTTGTGGGGCAGACGGGCCTGGCAAGAAGTAGCCTGTGTGTGTGCCTGCAGCCTCTTGTGGCTGTCAGACTCTGCTTCAAGGCCCAGGAGGCTCCCAGAGGCCTCGGTATATTTGCCAGGGAGAAGTGGCTGAGAAGTGAACAGGGTTGGTGACAGCGCCAGGCCTGACAGCACATCTGGAATCAGGGTGACCTGAACCCCACATCCCAGTCAACCCACGCTGGTGGGTCACAGTATGAGTTGAGCCCAATCCCAAAGGCTTCCCCAGCTCAAATGTTTAAAATTCCATCTCTAGAGTAGACCCCACTTGAATTCTTCATTTAAAATCTGTCTGTAACTTGTCCTTGTAGGCCCTGGGGTGCACGAGGAGCTAAAATGTGGGGTAAGGAGCGAACTCGAAGGTGAGAATTAGCCCATGGTTCTTAACTCTGGTTGCTTCTTACTATGGTTGGGGGAAACATTAAAGAATGTTGAGGCCTGAACCTAGGTCACTGCAGTCAGAGTCTCTTGTCACACAGCCAGGCAGCTGGCAGTTTTTTTGAAGTCCCCACCCCATGTGATTCCATTCCTCTGCCAGGTTAAGACCTGTGAGACAGGCCGGATGCAGTGTAATCCCAGTACTTTGGGAGGCTGAGGTGGGCAGATCACGTGAGGTCAGGAGTTCGAGATCAGCCTGGCCAACATGGTGAAACCCTATCTCTACAAAAAATGCAAAAAATAGCCGGGCGTGGTAGCAGGCACCTGTAATCCTGTAATCCGGCTACTCCTGAGGCTGAGGCAGGAGAATCGCTTGAACCCAGGAGGTGGAGGTTGCAGTGAGCCGACATGGCACCACCATACTCCAGCCTGGGTGACAGAGCAAGACTCTGTCTCAAGGAGGAAAAATAAAAATAAAAAAACCGTATGAGACAGCTTCGAGGTTGGTGGGGGCCCTCAGAACAGAACAGCAGGTGGGAAGCAGCCAGGTCACCCCCACCCCCCACCCATCCGAGCACGAGGATGAGGAAAAGACTGGATTTATAACCAACAGCAGATCCTAGCCAGAAAATCCGACCTGGGGAATGAGAAGAGACCTACTGAGTGTGTGTGTGGGTGTGTGTTACTCTTTCGGGGAATGCTTAGTTCTCTTTCTTGACTGACATTAAGTGCACTAATTAAAATAACTTTGCCTATTCAAATACAAGTGGGAGGCATTAGCAGAATTGGGTAACCACCCACTTCAGCCACTCAGGGCACCAGTGATCTGATAGCAAGCAGCGAGGACAAAATAATGCTCAGGCCTTTGGATCACTCTGCTCTTTTTCCCTTTTTTGAAAGAAAGAAAAGGAAGGAAGAGTAGAAGGGAGGGAGAAAGAAGGAATTCCCCTTCAGAAACCTAAATCAAGATGTACCTAGAAATCAACCAACTCGGTGAAAACATAAGCCCTGGTGTTGTGGCATGCACTCTTCTCTGAAGACCCTTTGAAGTGGCCACGTCTGGAAGACTGAAAAAGCTGGAGAGAGTAGATTTTAGGTGCTATTACCAACAACAACAACAAAAAAATCAAACAAACAAAATACTCACAAAAAACAGAAGGTAACTTTGGAAGGATGGATACGTTAATTTGCTTGCCTGGCATCATATTAAACATCTTAAATAATAAATATATGCAATAAAAAATACATTTGGAAAAAAGCAGAAAAGAAAGCTGCTCCAAGCCTTGCTTTCAGCAGAATGTGACTAAGACGCTCTTTGGGGAGGAGGGGCCCCATCCTTCCAGAGAGGCCGCAAGTGGCCAGAGGAGTGACTTGTTTGTTTCAGACTTGATGGCTAAGAAGCCAAATTTGTCTTCACATTATTTGAAACTTACATATCAGGTGTTGCTTGGAGAGGTAACATCTGTCAGAAGGGGTTGCAGGTTCATTTTTAAAAAATCTGTGCTTTGCAAGATTAAAGTTGCCAAACTCACTCCTTAGTGGTTGAGTCAGAGGGAGGACTGGCAATTTGTAGACATCGTCTGTGTTTTCATCACCCCATCAGGAAGCATTTACACTGCACTTTATATTTGCAGCATATTTCACATTGTATTAGTTTTCTCCAAGGTTTACTATTTAAAAGACTTTGCTGGGTAAAATTACAGAAGTGATTTAACAAAGCAGTCTCATACAAGCCAACCACATTCTGAATAACAACCCGTGAAATATGTTTGCTTTTTTGTTACAAATAACAAAAATTGAAGTCTGGGGAAAGTCAAGTCTTCAGTAGCACTTACACATATTGTTTTCTGAGCTGGACTTTGGAAACTTGGGTCCCTGGGTTTATATTTTGTCTTTTCACCTGCAGAGCCATTCCTCTTCATTTTTCTTGCACAGCAATCTAGTTTTGGGTTTTGGGGTCTTTCTTTTTTTTTCTTCCTCTTATTTCACATTTTTATCAATGCATGGGATCTTTTATTTTTTGAAGGAGTCATTGACAAGAAAAAAAAATTCCATTTTGATATCATGCAAAATGCAGTAAAGAAATGGTAGAGATTCTGTCACTTTAATTTTTAAATCTTCATTTGTTGTTGCCCTTCTTAGTGAAACTATTCCTGTCCCTAGTAGGGCTACCAACCACCTCAATCCTTTTGTAAATAAGAGATGCGTGAACATGCGTGCGTGCGCCTGTCTGTGTGCTTTTGTGCTCAATTTTCAGACTGCTTTGTCTTTATATCTCTATGCGGGGGGAGAAAGTCATCTTTATATTCTGCAAGATGGAGCTAAAACCGAGACTGATTAATCAGTTACCAAGTTCACGAAGGATCTTAGGGAAGCCGTGTAGCAGTAGGGATGAGGGGAGTAGGGATGAGGGAAGTAGGGATGAGGGGAGTAAGGATGAGGGGAGTAGGGATGAGGGGAGTAGGGATGAGGGAAGTAGGGATGAGGGGAGTAGGGATGAGGGGAGTAGGGATGAGGCGAGTAGGGATGAGGGGAGCCGTGTAGCAGTAGGGATGAGGGGAGTAGGGATGAGGGGAGCCGTATAGCAGTAAGGATGAGGGGAGTCATCTGCTAACCAATCATGGAGGAGGGTGACCTTGGAACTTTCTCAACCTTAAGCTTTATTATTTTCAACAGCAAAACTGAAATAATATCAGTTATGCCTCGTGTTCTGTTATTATGACTATCAAAACAGATCATGGTTGGAAAATGTTTTGTAAACGTCAAATGACTATCAACTTTGTATATCATTATATATTACTATACATTTGCATTTGTTATTAAAGTCTATATATACTTAAGTCATGCATTCTTACTAAAATTGGGGTTGAAGTTATTGTATTTCGGAAAGGGCAGATGCATTTTCTAACTTTAGTAAAGGTAATTTTTTTTTTTAGACAGACTCTCGCACTGTTGCCCAGGCTGGAGTGCTATGGCGTGATCTCAGCTTGCTGCAACCTCCGCCTCCTGGGTTCACACAATTCTCCTGCCTCAGCCTCCCAAGTAACTGGGATTACAGGTGCACACCACCACAACTGGCTAATTTTTTGTATTTTTAGTGGAGATAGGGCTTCACTATGTTGGCCAGACCGGTCTCGAACTCCTGACCTCGTGATCCACCTGCTTCGGCCTCCCAAAGTGCTGGGATTACAGGCGTGAGCCACCGCGCCCAGCTGGTAAAAGTAATCATTTTCCCCTTAATGCAGTGTAACTGCTTTCTGAAATAATTTTATAAAGAGATTCTCATTTAAGTGAGAATTATTTATAAAAACAAACCTCAAATACCTCTAACAAAAAGTCATTGTAAGGAAAAAGCACATTTTATGAACTCGAGTAGACTTTAATACTAGTCCTTCAAAGATGTGTGGGATAAGATCAACTGATGGAAAATATATTACTTTCTCTTTCAAGGGATAATATACATCCCCCTCCACTTTTTCCCTTAGCTTTTGGAACAAATATTGAAGAAGTTCTCTCTCTTTTAAAAGCCAGGAAATTTAAGAAACTTTAAAAGAGAAGCTCAGTGGTTTGATGGGCCTGCAGCCAAGACCTCCAGGACCTGGGGAGGCCCGAGTCTCTGTAGGGATCACGCGCCTCGAAGGTGGGCTGAGATGATGCCCAACCACGGCTTTTCTCTAGCTTAACTTGAAGGCACGTGTGTCCTGCTGTTCTTTTGAAAGCCTTTTCTGTGTTCTAGGAAACTACCCCAAGAAAATAATCAGAATGTGGACAAGATTTACATTCGAGGAGAGTTATCAGAGTGTTGTTTAGAATAGCAACAAGAGAAGAATGTTTATATATATTTTGTATGTATATGTGCATATGTGTGGTCATCGGTATGGTATTTTCAAAGAATGTTTATTAATATGGTAAATACTTTGTGCTACAGTATTTGATGAAAAAAGTAAAACACAAAATCAGGAATGCAATGCTTTCAATTTTATAAATGTATATGTGCACAGGAAAAAAAGATTAAAAGAAAGTATGTCTAAGGCTGGGCGTGGTAGCTCACACCTGTAAACCCAGCACTTTGGGAGGCCAAGGCAGGCAGATTATTTGAGGTCAGGAGTTCGAGATCAGCCTGGCCAACATAGTGAAACCCTGTCTCTACTAAATATACAAAAAAATGAGCCAGGCATGGTGGCACGCACCAGTAATCCCAGCTACTCAGGAAGCTGAGGCATGAGAATCGCTTGAACCCAGGAGGTGGAGGCTGCAGTGAGCTGAGATCATGCCACTGCACTCTGGCCTGGGTAACAGTGAGACCCCGTCTCAAAAAAAAAAAAAAAAAAGGAAAGAAAATATCTCCAAATAATACTCATGGTTATCTCCCAGTGATAGGTATGAGGAAATTTAATTTCTTCTTATGCTTTGCTGTATTTTCTACAATAATTATATATTATAATTAGAAAAGACAGTTTGTTGTTTTTGTCGAGAAAGTTTTTTCCAAAGATATGAGTTCTAATGGGGTATGGTGGCATGCACCTGTAGTCCCAGTTAGTTGGGAGGCTGAAACAGGAGGATTGCTTGAGCCTCAGAGTACAAGTCTAGCCTTAGAAACATAGTAAGACCTTGTCTCTAAAATAAGTAAATAAATAAATAGATAAAACAAAAAGATGTAAATAAAAATTCTCTTCTGACTCAGCCATAAATCTGTGTAGAATAAGAACTTATTTTTTCAATACTTGGCTCATCTTTATATAACCCTTCCTCTGGCTGTGGCTTCTGCTGGACTAAGCATTGTGTCTGTAACCATCCCAGAGCCATGACAATGAGACTCCACAACGAAGGCAAGTGGAGGGACTTGAAACAATCGATTCACATGTTCAGTGACCCAGCAAATGCTTCTTGATCTGCTGCACTTTGGGGCATGTTTTTAGGCATTTTACGTTTAGAAACTCAGTATGATGGGCATGGGAGAAGAGATTAGGGCCATGGTTGGAGGCTTGTTTTCTTTTGGAAGCTGTGTCCAGGTAAATATTCCTCAAATATGTCAGTTCTTCTTATCCTGAACAGATTAGCAAAACTCTCCGAAAGATGACTTTTGAGTTCTTGACTTCAAAAAGTATTTAACAATCATGTTCTCTGTGTCCAGTACTGTGCTAGGGCCTTGGATATGGAAAAAAAGAGTAATGAACAATCTCTACCTTCAAGCAAGTGTTTCCCTATTGTGTAGACTGCTTGGTTTGACCACCATTAATAATTACTGTCTATTATGTAGAGAGGAGAAGGCAATATTTTTTGATTACCCCATTGGATACTTCAAACTTTGCCATTATGAATTTCTACTCTCTCGGTTACTTGATATTCAAGCACTCGCCTCCTAATTTTTTTTGTTTGTTTGAGATGAAGTCTGACTCTGTCACCCAGGCTGTAGTGCCGTGGTGCAATCTTGGCTCACTGCAACTTCTGCCTCCCAGGTTCAAGCTATTCTCCTGTGTCAGTCTTCCAAGTAGCTAGGATTTCAGGCACGTGCCACCATGGCCAACTAATTTTTTTATTTTTAGTAGAGACAGGGTTTCACCACGTTGGCCAGGCTGGTCTTGAACTCCTGACCTCAGGTGATCCACCCGCCTCGGCCTCCCAAAGTGCTGGGATTAGAGGCGTGAGCCACCACGCCCAGCTGCCCCCTCTTAATTCTTTTGGCAGACTTTAATGAACCCTGACGAATAAAAACAATGGCCTTTCTGTCTATTTACAAGTCATGTGAAACCTCCGTGAACAAGAGAGCATCCCAGTCTCTAGTCTTCTGATGTTTAAAATAAAGCTGCTTGCACTGAGTGCATATTATAATTCTAGACATCTTAACACTAAATTAATCAAGATCACCCAGGAATTAAAGTATTTACCTCAAACAATATGCGAAAGTAGTCTGTGATTTTTTCCTAAAACTCCCACTTCTGGACACTCCTTGAGGTCCAGACATTGACTCTGGGAACCCTCTCCCCAACTCACTATATGTCTAAAAGTATCAAGAATATCAGTGAGTATTCAGTAACCTAGCAAAGCTAACAGGATATACGGGATGAAGGCTTGTAATGAATACTGCATTTATCAACAAAAGCATGAGAATTTTCCCTCGGTGTACTCAACATTTTTTAGGTATGTGCAGCCATTGTAGCAGAGCGTCTCAGGCTTTGGTGTGCCCAGGAATCCCCTGGGACCGTGGAGGAGCTGTTAAAATGCAAGTCCTAGGAGGGCTGGATGCCCCTGAAAGTCTGCGTTTCAACAAAATCAGGTGACGCTGATGCTGCCGGTCCATGGGCCACACTTTGAGTCACCGGGGTCTTTAGATTTATCTCATAGAGAGAAACATGAGCATTGGAAGAAAACTCTGAACTATCGAAAATAAAGAAATCTTCTTTTAGTGCAAGATAATATGCCTCAGGGAACTCTTTGAGGTGTATATTGGGATATAGCCTTTGGAAGGCCATGCATGATTGAGTCACTGTTAAGGCCCATGTGAGTCTAGCACGTTACAAAAAGGCCTCGGAGGTGGGAATTGCAGTGAATAAGGATATCCTGGCAGCCCAAAGCCTTGCAGGTGGGGCGTGGAAGCAGCATCTCTTCAAACATACAGGCCAAGTGAGATATGAAGTGTGAAATTGCTTTGCAAAGTACAATATAAATGTCAGGTGATATTATCATCATCATTGTTTTGCACAACGTACTGGGTCCTGAGGCACAGTCTTGGTGGCTGTGGAAAATAAAAGAATTGCAATTCCTATTCTAGAAAGCACTGAGGCACTTCACTGAAGGTTTCTTGAGACTAAGGCTTGGGCCACATGTAGGGATGGGGCAGAGGGTTCACACTGACCCCTATCTCTTTCCTATCTTAATATCAGCTTAATTCTCTATTTACTCCAGCCTGCCTGCATCCCTTTTCCTACCCACACCCCCTCAAGCCCTCCCCAGCACGAAGTGCTAGAGTGAGCTGTTTGACCTGTCTTCCTTACACAAATTCTCTCTATAGCTTTTATCTCTGACCTCATCCAATGCCTTTCACTCCCTACCCTTCACGGAACACAACGTAGTACAGTATAGGGCAATTTTACTCATCTCGTCATTAGCCTTAAGAAGTAAAAACAACAGGCTGGCTTCCCCCATTATGTTTTAGATTTTCCATCCATACATCTATCTGTCTGTCTGTCTACACGTGTGTATGCATATATGCAGTATTGTTTTCTGCACTTATATTTTTCATGAGGTTGAAATTTCTCAGTCTTTGTTGCTGCCTGTGGTTCATGATGCTATTTTATTTTATTTTGTTGCATGTATCATATTGTGGGTTGATCTTGGACAGGTGACATTATTATGATGCTTCCCTTGTCGGTGTATGCTAATCTGTCTACGCTCTTGTTAGCTTACTCTCAATCCAAACAGTGTTTACTCAAGAGTAGGAACTGTTTTCGTTTGCTTGAGTCTCTGACAGAAACTATTCAGAGGATGACACTGCCTTGCTCTCGACAGCTCACACTTTATCTGATTGGGTGTATTTTGGGAACTGGGGAGAAGTAATTGGACTTCGAAGTCCCAGTTGTTATCAGTGGATTCTCAGCTAGAATCAAAAAAGTGGAAAATTCCTGATCAAATGTTTAACAGTAGTTGACCATAGGAAGTGCATGGTCTGGCACATCATTCCTCATTTA
Organism: Macaca fascicularis; assembly: GCF_037993035.2. Classification (NCBI taxonomy): domain Eukaryota; kingdom Metazoa; phylum Chordata; class Mammalia; order Primates; family Cercopithecidae; genus Macaca; species Macaca fascicularis. The sequence continues at coordinate 170,508,092 of NC_088378.1, forward strand.
ACATTTATTCAACAACTATTTATTGACCACTTACTATGATCAAGGATCTTGTTGAACACTGAACAGTGAATATTGTTGCGGCCCTGAAGATGCTCATAGCCTGTGTATATATGTGTGCTAGTGTGTTTGTATCTAAATAGGCACATCTGTTCCAAAGTATGTGTTTCCAAGTGTGTACGTGTGCGTGTGGTACAGACAGGGAGAGTGCTCACAGGGGGGACAGATAAACAGACTTCTTCCAAATTGCCTGTCGAAGAATAGTAGAAGTAAGCCCAGAGCACTGAGAGGCACCTGACCCAGACTCAAAGTTTTCAGGAAGGCTTTCCACCAGAGCGACAGCAAAACTGAGACTTGAAGGTTGAATAGGAATGGAGCCACACAATGTGTAGGAGGAACAAAGATGTTTTAGTCAGAGAAGAAGGCATATCCAAGCCCCAAAGTGCGACTGTTTCAGCATGAACATGGCTTTGAGTGTGAGGCAGGAGGGTAATCACCCGGCCGGTTCATCTTGCCCACTGCCCAGAAAAGCTGGTGCCCTGAGAACAGCAGGTCTTTGCAACAGAGAAAGAGTTTAATAAATGCAGAGCCAGCTAAGTGGAAGCACAGCAGTTTGTTATTACTCAAAGCATCCTCTCTGAACATTTGGAGGATAGGGTTTTTTAAGGCTAGTTTGATGGGTGGGGGGCTAGGGAATGGGGAATGCTGATTGGCTGGTTCAGGAATGAAATCACAGGGGGTTGAAGCTATCTTCTTGTGCTGAGCCAGTTCCTGGGGTAGGGGCCGCAAGACCAGATGAATTAACAGTCTGGGTGGTGCAAGCTGATCCCTCAGAATGCAGAGTTTGAAACATGCCTCAAACACCAACCTTAGCTTTTGCAATACTTATCAATAGGAGTAACTGGGGAGGTTTCAGATCTTATGACTGCTGGAACACTGGCTGCTTATCCTTTAGCTACACCTACATCTTAGCAGAATTCAGACCCCTTCCTAATCTTGTGGCCTTTCATTAGTTTTTCAAAGGCAATTTGGTATCTGAACAAGGAATGCATAGCTTTGCAAAAGGCTGTTATCATCCTTGCTTTAAGGTTAAACTATAAACTAAATTCCTTCCAAAGTTAGCTTGGCCTGTGCCCAGCAATGAACAAGGAGAGCTTAGAGGTAAGAAGCCAAATGGAGTCAGCTATGTCAGAGTTCTCTTACTGTCATAATTTTGCAAAGGCAGTTTCAGGAGGACCTGTGAGAGTCAACGTTGGGGAGTTGAGAGACCAGATCACACCTCCCAGCCCCAAGTGTGAGATGGAAGCTCCACGGCACATTTCCATTCTGCTAGAGTAACACTCCCTAGAATAGCGCTCTGTGGTTTGTTCACTGGGAGAGCCTGAAAATCCTCCCACTCTGTCTTCACTCCCACTTCTTCCTGCTCAGTGTAATCACGTAATCATTGTACAAGACTCAAGAAGACCATACTGTGTTAGGTGTGAGACAGAAGGAGAGCTTGACCTCTCTTTCCACTGAAGCCACACACTCTTCATGAGAAACAGTGTTTCTACCCCTCGTAAGATATTCCAGCACCATGAGGCATCTGAACAAATGTTTTAATAGATACCACACTCTGCTCCCCTGTGGTCGGGCAAGAACGCGAAGGCCTCTTTCCTGCAGCCAATGGTGTGGATTGCAGATTTAGGCAAGTCGATGTAAAAGATCAGATGCGGCTGCTTGGACAGATTTCCAAATAAGCAGTTTCTCATGAACGGAGAGCAGAGTGATGCAGAGACCCACAGTGTGATGAAAGAAGTCCAAGACCGTATCAGAGGTGACCCAATAGAGGGGAACGAGGGCAGAGGTGATCAGTGTCCCAGATTTGCTAAATGTAACATGACGAGCCAAGTAAGAAAAGTAATTATTGAGAAAATGGAAGTCCAGCCAAGAGTTTGGGTGATGGAAAATTAAATATAGTTGAGACATAAAATTTTACAATATAGGGATTGTAGGATGATTGGAAGGCTTTCATAGTTTAAGAATGCAGTTCAATGGACCATCTCTTAGCATTATCCTGGAAGCTTATACTTTTGATTAAAACCATAAAAATCTATCTTAGAAATTCAGGAAAGTGTGTGCATACCTTACACCCACACATTCTACCACCTGGACGACTAGTGTTTTCATTTTCTTTATATCTTTAACTTAATTAAAGTGGCCATGGCCAAGCTGGAATTCCTGTGTGAACTTGGTGTAGAAAATTCAAAAAGTTTAGAGACTTTTTAAAGATTATTTAAGAGTTTACACATAGGATCATTTTCAAGGGATATAGGCCAGACACAAATATAGCCATAGAGATCGGGAAAATGACCATGAATATGCCTCGGTGCTGCCTACCTGGAGGGACTTGAGGCTGAGCAGGGATAGCACAGCCCAACCCATGTGAAGAGTTCTGTGATCGATCACGTGCTGATTTGGAGGGAGCAGTGACTGAGGAGGGAGGAGGGGAGCTGGAGGCAGGCTAGATTTGACTCCTGGCTGTGGTCCTCTGCAGATGTCGCTCTGTTCATTTCTACCTTGTCTGCTTCACTTACATCCACTTTCCTGACTCAGCCAGCTCCCAAGCACTCATGTAATTGCACTGGGGTGAGATAATGAGAGAGTGCTGAGGTTTGGAATTACTAAGGCCAAGATATGTCACACCAGAGAGCATTGTGTGCCGTGAACAAGAAACCCAAAGGAATAAAAAGTAATCAAATAATAATTGTGGTTATGAGGTGTTTAGCAAATCTGAATTTCCACAACATGCTAAATAATAAAAATGTTTCTCAAGAAACATCTACCCTAATAGGGAGGAATCTTGTGGTCTTAAATTAGCTGAGTTCAGTTCAGTGAGCATGTACTGAGATTCTCTTATATTTGAGGTGCTGTGAAAAACAATGGGAATAAGAAGAGGAATCACATATGTGCACATCAGTGACAATTCTATCCCTCTCTATCTCTACTGCAAACACATTGCGATGTATCTACAGGAACGGCCAACCTCAGTTGATTACCAGCTCTGGGCCAGGCACTATGCTAGGCCCTGAGGCTATAGAATTTATTACGACAAAGTTCCCATTCCTAGGAGCTCATAGACAATGACTATTTGCCTTCTTTCTACTCCTTGATAAAGCTCATAAACTCTCAGCATCAAAAGAGTCATCATGCAGTACAGGAATAAAACCCTAAAAGATGCCAACATTTGGTCTAGCTTTTTGGGAACATGATCAAGAGGAGAAAACCACATAGAAAAGGCAGGTTTCTAGCCAAAAAAAAAAGGAGAGGCACGAATGAGGAAAAACTCTCAGTCACTTCCTTGGCATTAAATTTCGAGTTATGCATATTCTGACTTGGCACACTTTCATCTTCTGTGACTGTTTTATTCTCGTGTATTCTAAATATGCCTGCAAGAATTAGCAAAAAAAAAAAAAAAAAAACCAGAAATCTCAAAACAGGAAATACAGTTAAATTTGAATTTCAGATAAAGAATGAACAACTTATTATAAGCTATAAAAAGTTATTCATTCTTTGTCTGAAATCCAAATTTAACTGTCATGAATTTTATCTGGTAATGCTAATTAGGAGTTAGTTATGTGGGTTTATTTTTATTTATTTATTTATTTATTTATTTTGAGACAGAGTCTCACTCTGTCGCCCAGGTTAGAGTACTGTGGCACCATCTCGGCTCACTGCAACCTCCACTTCCCAGGTTCAAGAGATTCTCCTGCCACAGCCTCCCAAGTAGCTGGGATTACAGGCGTGTGCCACCACACCGGGCTAATTTTTTTATTGTTAGTAGAGACGGGGTTTCACTGTGTTGGCCAGGCTGGTCTCAAACTCCTGACCTCAGGTGATCCGCTTGCCTCGGCCTCCCAAAGTGCTAGGATTACAGGTGTGAGCCAACGTGTCTGGCCAGCTCTGTGTTTATAGAGAAGACGCATTCTCCTGGAGGGTACTCAGTCTTATGCCTGAACAAGCTCTATGCTTAAAGTTCTGTCTAGATCCCGGGATTCAGTTAGTCTAACAGCTCAAAACTTTTGTTTTATCCATCTTTGATTTAAGCTAAGAATATTTGCCTGCTTCTGTGAATAATTTTATTAGCTTTTTACTTGCTGCTTTTTAATTTTCATTTGGTCCTGGTCTATATTATAATCGTGGTCTTATTTTCTAAAATCTTTTGGCGTATGCAATATGCAATCCCATCTAGTTGCCATGTGGAAAATTAGTCCATTTTAATCAAGTGATATGTTACATAGTGCATCCTAAGAACGTTCTCATCATCAACCCAAATTTTGCTGGTAAAGGGAAAAAAAGCAACAAGAATAATGGTGGAGTTTGTCCTGCTGAGAATGTAATATCAGCAATATTCTTTATATGGGACATTTGGTTTCAAATACATAACCTCTTTAGTTAAATTTAAATTAGTTAAACTCATTTATTTATTCACAGATATTTAAATGCCCATGTGGGAGGCACCATGGGGAGCAACAGAGACTGGTACCTGCTTGTGCAGAGCAGGCAGCCTATAGCTGTGTGGCCAACCAGGTGGCTGCCAGCCACATGTAGCCACTTGAATTTAAATTTAAATTAATAAAAATCACATGCTGTGTGATACGGTTTGGCTGTGTCCCCACCCAGGTCTCACCTTGAGTCTTAATAATCCCCATGTGTCAAAGGTGGGGTCAGGTAGAGATAATTGAACCATGGGGGCAGTTTCCCCCATACTATTCTTGTGATAATGAATAAGTCTCATGAAATCTGATGGTTTTATAAGTGGAAGTTCCCCTGTACAAACTCTCTTGCCTGCCACCATATAAGAAATAACTTTGCTCTTCGTTTGCCTTCTGCCATGATTGTAAGGCTTCCCCAACCATGTAGAACTATGAGTCAGTTAAACCTCTTTCCTTTATGAATTACCCAGTCTCTTGTATGTCTTTATTAGCAGCATGAGAACAGACTAATACACCACTATGCTAGCCACAATTTCAAGTACTCAATAGCCACATGGGGCTAATGGTTACTGTTTTAGACAGCACAGACTATGGAATACTTCCAGCAGTGCCCAGTGTCCTACAGGGCAGTGCAGAGCTATAGGGAAGCAAAGGTGGGATGATTAACTTCTCGAATTATTACTTATAGGGATTACAAATATGTTACCTCACATGAAATAGACGTCCAAGGAGTTACGAGGTCACATAACTAGGGAAGCCTCTCTGAGGAAGGGATGTTTGATGTGCAATGGAAAGTAATGCACAGGTGGCTACAGGACAGAGAGCTGTCTGGGTAGAGGGGCCAGTGCAAACCAAGGTCCTCAGGGGCAGGGAAGAAAAGCATTTAAGGAACAGATAGAGGCATGAAGGAAGAAGAGAAAAAAGGCACAAAAGGAACCTGGAGCAGGAGCCTGGAGGGCTGTGGTGAAGACCAGGGGGTTTATCTGAAGAGCCAAAGAAGGGTTGAAGTAATGTGTTGAGATCCACACTGCGTGCTGGGCAGTGTTAGCTGAATAATGAGGTTCATATATTTGGAAAGGAGAGATTTCTCATAAAGGGTTGCAGCCTGCAGGGTAGCCATTCTGACAGGCTGGGAAGCGTAGCCTCTGGCCAGAAGCTGGAAACAGACACTTGGAAGGTGGGAAGAATATGAAAGGAATTTATGCTGAACGAGGTGACCAAATACACATATTCACTAAGCTACAGGAGGAGGCATGAATGTTTATGAAAAGAGAAACGTGTACATGTGCAGTTGAGCTTCATGCTTCTTCATGGGTGGCATGTACAAAAAATGACAGTGTCAGCATAACCTGAGAGTGGAGTGTGTGGCCCTCTGACATCAGAAGGTGAAGTGGAGGACAGGAAAACCCTTAGTATGCAGCCTCCATAGACTCAGCAGAACCACTCTGTGGTTGGTGGTTTCTTATCAGGAAGGAATGCAGTTGTTGTGTTGAAACCACAGAAAGGAGGGGCAGAAGTCAGAGGACTGTTCAAAATCAGCAGTGGAGCTGGTCTTTCAAAACAGTTGGTTTCTGTGTAACTGTTAGGGAAGAAAACCTAGTGGTGGTTAGCAAGGGAGCGGATATAACAAGGCATGTCTGACCTTCCATCCATCATGGCCATAAACTCAGTTTCTACAGTTTCTCTAGGGTTCCCCTGACCAAGAGGGCGTCTGCTCAGCTGGTTGAGGGGCTTAGGATTTTATCTTTATTTCTCAGCAGCACAGTGACGGCTGAGACACCAAGTGTATGCTGTTGCAGGGATCCAGGTGGGAGAGAGGATGGCGGCTGGGGAAGTGTAACAAGCACCACAGAGTGAGCAGCTTGAACAACAGAGACTGGTCTCCTCACAGCCTTTGGGGCTACAAGTCTGAGATCAAGGGATCATCAGGGTTAGTCTCCCCTGAGGCCTCTCTCCTGGTCTGGTGGAGGGTTGGCTTCTCCCTGTGTCCCCACATGGTCTTCCCTCTCTGCATGTCTGCGTCCAAATGTCCTCTTCTGATAAGGGCACCAGTCAGGTTGGGTTAGGACCCACCCTAATGACCTTGTTTTAATTTAATTTCCTCTTAAAAAACCCATTTCCAAATATAGCCACATTCTTAACTACTGGGGTTTAGGACTTTAACATATGAATTTGGGGAGACCCAGTTCATCAAGTTTAACTGTTCAACTAGTGTCAGAGGGATACTAGCGTGAAGGTCAAGGAGGTTCATCGTATGTCACTGGCTTATGCCCCCACCTACCCAGGTAGCCGAGAGACACATTCAACTCGAGAAACACACAGGACAGAAAAATGCTGTCCACCTTAGAGGCTCTAGTCAAACCATATTTGAAGAAGTTCAATAGACAGAAAGGGAGATGGGTAGAAGTTAGTGCTTTACCAGAGTTATGTGATGATGTGAGTTCTAATTGCCTACCATAGTCCTGACGACTCCCGCATGGGAATTTCGGGTTAGCAGATTGGCAGGGCTGTGGCTCCCAGCAGTTTGGCTGCAACCTTCCCCCATCTCCCTCTGATTTGCCTCCTCTCTCTTTGGGAATGGCCTTCTTAGTCCTGTCTACCTTGCTAGTTGCCTCTCAGCTTGGACATCGGCTCCTCTGGAAGGGCTTGAAGCTTTGCAGGAGGTGTAAGTGCCTTGGCTGCCCCACCAAGTATGCAGACCACTGGGCAGAGCCCTCGTGAGCAGCAACTCTGATGTTTTCCTTTACAAATCAAAACTACCAATAAAATGATCTTAAATAAATTTCTGATTGTCATCAAGGGTCAACCAGGTAAACCCGAAGACTAATGGCAAAAGGAAACATTTTTGTCTGGAAGTAACAAAACAATTTTTAACTGAAAATTTCAAGAGCCCAGAAAAGTCATGAAGGAAGTCTGAACTTTTTTTAAAAAGTGGGCCGGGTGTGGTAGTTCACACCTGTAATCACAGCACATTGGGAGGCTGAGACAAGCAAATCTCTCGAGCCCAGGAATTCGAGACCAGCCTGGGCAACATGTCAAGACCCTGTCTCTACAAAAAATAGCCAGGCATAGTGGCATGGACCTGTAGTCGCAGCCACTCAGGAGGCTGAGGTGGGAGGATCGCTTGAGCCTGGGAGGTGAAGGCTGCAGTGAGCCGTGATTGCACCACTGCACTCCGGCCTGGGTGACAAAGTGAGATCCTATCTCCAAAAAAAAAAAAAAAAAAAAGTATGTGAGTCTGTGTGTGTGTGTGTGAGATTGAGCGAGAGAGAGAGAGACAATTCGCAGAAGGAGTTAGATCTAAGGAGAGCTAACTTTCTAGGGGAACTACTGTCTTGAACACTTTACCTGCATTGTGTCATTTAATCCTCACAGCAGCTCATGAAGTAGATATCATATCCACATTTAAGAAGTGAGGAAATCGAGTACTGTAAACACTTGGCCGAGGTCAGACTAACTACTAAGCAGCCGAGCCAAGGTTTAAACCAATGTTTGTATAATTCTAAAACATGGATTCTTAAAAGCTGTGCTACAGATAAAAGATCAGAGAAGATATAGCAGTTATTCAGCAAGGTCGAGATGTTGAGAAGTGACTGAGGGATGGAATTGTCACTGTCCCTAGTTTGACGGTGAGGGATGCACAGAGAAACAGCCCCACCCCATATTGCTCAAATGACCAGGTATTGGTCCATCCTCTCTAGATGAGCATTTGTAAAAAAGAGATCTAAACAAACACAATTCTTACTTCTTCAGGAATCCAACCTAAAAATAGTCAGAAATTCCAGAAAAGCATTGCAATAAATTGTTATATAATGTTAATGTTACATTATGTAGCCATCTAAATGGTATTATTGGAAAAACATATTTTCTAATGATATTAGAAAATGCTTTCATGACTAAGAAAATAATTTCAAGAATACTTGTATATACATATAGTACTATCCTAATTTTGCTATTTTTAAAGAACATAGACATATGCTTAGAAAAAAATAATTGGAAAAAGTCCACAAAACATTAATAATGGCTACTCCTAAGTATTGTATCTACTAGTGATTTATATTTTCTTCTTTAAATTTTCCTGTTTTCCAAATTCTCTATGAGTATGCATTGTTTTAGAATTAAAATATTAATAATAGAACAATTTTTAAAAGGTCAAATAGTAAGTTTATGCCATGTTATGGGAATAGTTCTTTGACTTCTTAAATAATACAAGAAATAATAAAGAAAATAGGAAAATAATAAGGAAAACAATGAAATAAGAAAAACTGGAAGTAAAGGCAACAGAAAAAGTTTATAATTGAACAGAATTTGTAATAGTAACATACTGGAAATAGTTCATACATGCAATGATGAGGTTAATTATCTTAATCATAATATATGAATCTGCAGATATTTGTAAATAGCCCATAAGCTAAGAATGTAACGACTTGGGAGATGTATATATCTCTCTTCTGACACCGTCACACTTTGAGGTCACCAGTGATGTCCACACAGCTAAATCCAATGGCAAATTCCCAGTCCTGTCAATTGACTCCTCCTTTGACCCATTGGCAACTTCCTCCTCTTTGACATTCTTTCTGCCCTTGACTTCCAGAACACTCCAGGCTTTCTTCCTGCTTTAACTGGCTACTTTTTCTCCATCTTTTTTGAGGGTTCCATCTCCCCTTTGAGAACACCACAGTTCAGTGTTCTGGGTCTTGGTCCTCAGTCCTTACCTCCTTTCTATTTACATTCACCTCTGGGTGATCTGATGACTTAGGTCTATAGGCTGACAATTTCCAAATGTCTCTGTCCAGCCCAGATCCTCCCATAACTCCAGACTCCTGTATCTATCACCTCCACGTGAATTTCCAATCGACAGATCCAATTTAGTGCATCATACACACACACACACACACACACACACACGTGCATACACACGTACCCCACACACACACGACAAATAGTACATACCTTCAAAGCCTAAAATATTTGCTATCTGGCCCTTTTCAGAAAAAATCGATCAATATAATATAGATATATAATATGCACATTAAATTAATAAAAATAAAAGTTCTGTTATTACAATATTGAAACATATATATAAAATCACATTACATGAAATATCACAAAATGAGAGAATGCATACAGATTAGAAGAGACCAAAAATTGATAGCTGTTTTTATTCATTCATTCATTATCCAATATTCTTGAGACAATTAATTCTGTGCCAGACCTTGTTTCTGTGCGGAAGAAACATCAAAGATGAAAAAGTACAGAAGCCCCGTGGAGCTTACATTCCAGCAGGAGGGAGGCAGATGGTTGACAATAAGTATTTAGTATGCCCTGAAGTCAGTGCTGTGGAAAAAGTCTGTTGTCGCAGGATTGTACGTAGAGTAGGCCACGCACGTCTCATTGAGAAGGTGAGGGATGATGGAAACCTGGAAGGAGGTAAAGGCCTCATCGATATGGGTTGTGGGCAGAAGCACATTCCAGGCAGAGGCCCTGAGGATGGAGAGTACCAGGAATGCTGAGGAATAGCAGGAGAGCAACCCACTGAACCTCTGTGAGTTAGAGAGGTGGTGGGTTGGGGTCAGGGCTTTGAAGACCTCTTGAAGGACTGGGAACAGTGTTTGAACAGAGGAGAGGAGTGACATGGTGTGAGCCCCATCTTCAAGGAGCTGCTATGGTTGCTGTGTTGATAATGGACTTTAGGGGCTGGGGTGGCAGCTGGGACCCCAGCTGGAAAACTGACTGTAGTAGTCCAGAAAAGAAAGCCATACTGGTGGCTCAAATAGAGGTGATCAGATTCTGATGTATTTTTGAAGAGAAGGCAGAGCCAAAATAATTTCTTTCTGGATTATGTGGTGGGAGAGTCAAGAATAACACCAACATTTTTGGACCAAGCAACTGGCAGGGTGGAGTCACCAATTAGCTAGATGAGGATGACTCACTGTGGGGTCAGCTTTTGATGTACTAAATCGGACCTGTCCATTGGAAATTCAGGTGGAGGTGTTAGATATAGGAGTCTAGAGTTATGGGACGATCTGGGCTAGACAGACATTTGGGAATTGTCAGCATATAGACCTAAGTCATCAGATCACCCAGGGGTAAATGTAAACAGTTCAGCGTTGTGTCCCAGAGGGGAGAAGAAACCTGCAAAAGAGACGGAGAAATAGTAGCCAGTTAAAGCAGGCAGCAAGCTGGAGTGTTCTGGAAGTCAAGGGCAGAAAGAGTGTCAAAAAGGAGGAAGTTGCCAATGGGTCAAAGAAGAAGTCGGTTGATAAGACCAGGGATTTGCCGTTGGATTTAGCCACGTAGACATCATTAGTGACCTCGAAGGGAGCAGGTTTAGTAGAATGATGGCATCAGAAACCCACTTGGAAGAACTTAAGAGAGAATGAGAGGACAAGAATTGGAAACAGCAAATGTGGACAGCATTTCTGAGAGGTTTTCTTGCAAAAGACAGCAAAGTAGAACCACAGAGAGAATGAAAATTGCGGTCCAGAGAGAGCATTTTCTCTCTTGCTGGAAGAAATAACAGCACGCCTGCATGCTTATATGAATGATCCAGTAAGGCAGGACGATTTGATGATGTAGGAAGGAGGCTCCTTGGATGCTGGACTGATACCCTTGAGTAAGCAAGAGGTGGGATCCAGGGCTCAGATGGAGAGTCTGACTTTAGACAGTGACAGGGTTCAGAACATGCTACCCCAAAATATGGCATCTTGGCGCTTGAGAAAACAGAAGCAGAAAGGCCACTCTCCCTTTCCCATTCCCTTCGTCCCTGAAGCATGTCTTGAGACCTAGGAAGGTCATTCTCTGACCATCTCCTTCTCCCTCGCTCTTCTCCTGAAGACAGGAAGGAATGTCACACAAGGACACCGACACCAAGAAGAATCTGAACAAACTAGCCTTTCGTTCCCCCTAGTTGTTACCATTAGATCCTACCCTTTTGTCCTCCAGACATACTTCTGCACGACTATTCCTAAAAGCACACATATTTCCCCATTTCTTTGGGTCTTCATTTTTGAAGCCTCCTGTGTCATGTAAAACTTACATTAAGTAAATGTATTATGCTTTTGTCTTGCTAATCTGTCTTTTCTTATTGGAGACTCAGCCATGAACCTTGCAACGGATGAGGCAAAGATACACTTTTTCTTCTCTATAACGGCATGGCCACTTAGCTTGTTTTAGTAACATTGAGTTACTATACGTGTCAGAGGCTGTTTTTATTGCTCTCTCTGTGTGTGTGTGTGTGTGTGTGTGTGTGTGTGTGTATCAGGAGGGAGATTTATCTATCTATCTATCTATATCTATATATTCTTTACTTAATCCTTGAAACAACATTATGAGGGAGAAACTATTATTCCATTTTACAAATGAGGAAATGGCCTTTGAAAGTATAACCAATTTGGCCTGGCACGGTGGCTCACACCTGTAATCCCGGCACTTTGGGAGGCTGAGATGGGTGGATCACTTGAAGTCAGGAGTTCGAGACCAGCCTGACCAATGTGGTGAAACCCCGTCTCCACTAAAAATACAAAATTAGCTGGGCATGGTGGTGGGTGCCTGTAATTCCAGTTGCTCAGGAGGCTGAGGCAGGAGAATCGCTTGAACCCAGAAGGCTGAGGTTGCAGTGAGCCGAGTTCGCGCCATTGCACTCCAACCTGGGCAACAGAGTGAGATTCTGTCTCAAAAAAAAAGAGAAAGTATAAGCAATTTAATTAATGGAGCAAACATTTATGTCTAGGTCTGACTCAATGACCTTATTTTAATCTTTTCTTTTAACCATTATGATAAAATATCCATAACATCAAATTTAGCATCTTAGTCATTTTTAAGTGAGCAGTTCAGTGGCATTAAGTACCTTCACATTGTGCAACCATCACTGCCACCCATCTCCAAGCCTCTTACACCTTCCCACACTGAAATTCTGTACTCACTAAATTAAAACTCCCCAGTTTAATCCTTTTTAAATACACAAATATATTATAAAAACAAACTAGACTGCCTTTACTGAATATAAATACTACATTAAAGAGAAGAGGTTGAGGCATTTTTGGCAATGCTGTTAATATAAAAAATACTTATTCAAGAAATCTTGTAAACTATAGGCCAGGAGAACTGCCCCTTAAGTCCTAAGTGCTGAGATAAGGGAAGCTGAGGGAAACTGGTTGCGTTCCCTCCCAGGCATGCAAGGCCCCAGGCTCTTCCTGGGTGCCCCTCGGAATCCAGCCTCAGCAGACGGGTGCCCAGAGGACAGGTGAGAGGGGAACTCTTTCTGCTCCTCACAGAGCCATCACCATGGTGGGAGCCTGGGCGGTCGGCACACCTGCCCGGCCAAAGCTCACTCACTCTCCAAGAGCATGGGGACCACGGGCTCCAGAGAGCCTCAGCTGTGCTTCAGTCCTGAGCTCACCTCACTCCCACCTGAGCAGGTCAAGTCCCTCTCGACCTTTAAGACCACAACTCGCTCCCTCAAGACCACAGCTTGTTTCCTCCTCAGAGGCCAGCCGGCCACTCACATGAGTCCACCAGGTGCTCCTGCAGGCACCAGGAGCTCTTGCATAGGAAACAAGGAATCCGCCCAAATGACTCTGAGTTAGATAGAATAGCAGTGAGATTTTAGGTGATTTCTAGCCTGATTACCTTTCCAAAGAGAGTACCTGAGCACCCTCCTCATCCCTCTGATATTAGTAATTACAAAGCCTCAGGCTGCAGCAACCTAATTTGGGGAGAAAAAAAAACATAAGATGAGAAAAGCACAAATATAATACACATTTTAGTTTCAATATAAGAAACACATTTGAGGGACCCGTGCTTTCGAGTAGAATATTAGAATACAATAACTAAAAGTGTTACCCTACGTTTCTTCCTATAGAGTGACCTATAGAGAAGCTGTGTGTTGACCTTACCCTGTGCTAGACAATATATCATGAAATTTGGCAACTTGACAAATCTCAATTCACATCAAGCATCGTGGTGCTCACCACTTTGTCTTTTAAACATGTACCTGTTTTTTAAAAAACATCTGCTGATTTGTCAGTAAAGCCAGAACATAACACCTTTATTGTTATCTCCATAAATATTTCTTTTTTTTTTTTTTGGAGACAGAGTCTCGCTCTGTCGCCCAGGCTGGAGTGCAGTGGCCGGATCTCAGCTCACTGCAAGCTCCGTCTCCCGGGTTTACGCCATTCTCCTGCCGCAGCCTCCCGAGTAGCTGGGACTACAGGCGCCCGCCACCTCGCCCGGCTAGTTTTTTTGTATTTTTTTTAGTAGAGACGGGGTTTCACCATGTTAGCCAGGATGGTCTCGATCTCCTGACCTCGTGATCCACCCATCTCGGCCTCCCAAAGTGCTGGGATTACAGGCTTGAGCCACCACGCCCGGCCTCCATAAATATTTCTATACCACATGAAACAACCAATAATAGGCTAATTTATTAAGCACTAACTGCGTCAGGCATTGTTCTAAGAGACTTACATGTATTAACTTGCTTAATGTGCAAAACAACTCTAATGAATGAGCATTATTATTACCCCCTGTGCCATTTATTAAGTTATTATAAACATCAGCTGTGAAGAAAGCTCAAGAACTTTGGAAACATTGCACTGAGTGAAAGAAGTGAGTCACGTGTCACATGATTTCATGTATGCGAACTATGAAGCATCCAGAGTGGGCACATGTCTTTCCAGAGACAGAAAATAGATTCGTGGTTGCCAGGGACTCAGGGGAGGGTAGGATGGGAAGTGACGCTAGTGGGTACGGGGTTTCCTTTTGGGATGCTTAGAGTGTTTGTGGTGGTGGTTGCACAGTTTGGTGATCATATGGAAAACCACTGAGTGGTACACTTAAACAGTCACATTTTATGATATGTGAATTATACATCCATAAAGATGTTTAAAATCACACCAACTATCATCTCATGATCAGTTACAGGCACAGGATGGCAGCAGCTATGTTTACCTTTTGTGTATTTCTAGAAATATTATTAATGTATATAAGTTTTGATGTAAGGTAACTTTACAGTCTAGTCGTTCAGTAACAATACATGCAGGTGGGATTGTTGCTGAATCTGAGGACTGATTAGCGTAGACAGAGACGGATGGGGTGCCTTTCCCAGCCTGCTCGCAGAGCTGGACGTGAGTGCTGCTTTTCCTCATTTTGAGGAGAGGGTAGAAACACCTTTGCTTGTTCCAAGGGTAGTTGACTCTCATCAGGTGAAAACACAGAGTTGGTTTTGTCTTAGCATGGAATTCCAAATAGAAGAGGGTGTGTCGAAAGGTGAGTGGACAAAGGGGTAGACTGTCTGCCTGGCTCCTGCCCTGATTTTCTCCTTCCAGCCTCTCTGTCATGCTGCAGCAAGGGCTCTGCACACCACCGTCTGCACTCTAGCTCACTCCCTGTTAGGCTCTGCACACTGTGTGGCTGGGGAGAGACTGGAAGGAGGAGGAAGAAGAAGAGATTTGCTCCTTCCTGTTGGCCTCCTGTTTGCCTGCAATTGTGAGTTTCATCCCAAGAAGGCTTCTTCAGTCTGGAAGTTGCAGTTTCTTCTTGTAGCAACAGCTGAATCACATTTGAAGTTTTTTCAGTATTTGCAGAATCAGTGTCATTGCATCCCCTCTGAGTCATCAGCGCCAGCACATGTGTCCCCTCCCCAGGGGTCGGGGTTGCAGGCCAAAGGGACTCCTCCTCTGATCTCAGAGATATTAGCAACAGCCAAGTTCCCCATCCTACTTAGAGATCTGTTTTGACTCTGTTTGACCTGTTATAGGTGGAATTTGGTCCCACGCCACACTCGTATGTTGAAATCTAACATTGTAGTGCCTCTGAATGTGACGTTATTTGAAAATAGGGTCACAGAAGATGTAATTAGGAAGCTAAGATGAGGTCATTAGGGTGGATCCTAATCCAATATGACTGATGTCTTTGTAAAGAGAAGAGATTTGAGCACAGAGATGTGCACACAGGAAGAGCTGCCCTGTGAGGCTGAAGGAGAGAGCAGCCAAGGAACACCAAAGATTGCCAGTAAACCACCAGGAGTTATGAGAGAAGCGTGGAAGAAATTGTCCCTCACAGGCCTCAGAAGGAACCAACCCTGCCTACACCTTGGACTTCTCACCTCCAGAACTGTGTTGTTTAAGCCAGAAAGTACCCTGCATACGATCTCTTCTTTCCCGTCCATTGAAGCATGATTATCAAATAAAAAGCGTATATATCTGAGGTGTACAACATGTTTTGATATGCATATATATTGTGAAATGGCTACCACAATCGAGCTAATTAACACATTCACCCCTTCACATGGTTACTTGTGTGTGTGTGTCTGTAGTGAGAACACTGAAGATCTACTCTCTTAGCAAATTTCAAATATAAAATATATCATTGTTAACTGTAGTCATCATGCTGTACATTAGCTCTCCAAAACTTATTATCTTACAGTGGAAAGTTATACACTTTGAGCACCCTCTCTCATTTGCCCCAGTCGTCAGTCCCTGGAACCACCATTCTAATCTCTGTTTCCATGAGTTCAACTTGTTTAGATTCTACATATAAGTAAGACAATGCAGCATTTATTGTTCTGTGCCTGGCTCATTTTGCTAGGCACAGTGTTTTCCAGGCTCATCCATGTTGTTGCAAATGTCAAGATTTCCTTCTTTCTTAAGACTAGATAATATTCCATTGTGTATATAATAGCTCTATTTTTACTTTTTTGGTTTTTTGAGACAGGTCTCACTCTGTTGCCCAGGCTGGAATGCAGTGGCACGATCATGGGTTACTGCAGATCTGACCTCTCCAGGCTCAGGTGATCCTCCCACCTCACTTTTTGTGCTTTTTTTTTTCTAAGAGATGGGGTTTTGCCATGTTGCCCAGGCTGGTCTTGAACTGCTGGGCTCAAGTGATCCACCCACCTCGGCCTCCCGAAATACTAGGATTACAGGTGTGAGCCACCACACCTGTATCTTTTGACTTTTTGATAATGGCCTTTCTAACAGGTGTGAGGTGATATCTCACTGTGGTTTTGATTAAAGAAGACATAAATAAATGGAGAGATATTACATGTTCATGAATTGGAAGAATTAATGCTGTTAAAATATCTGTACTACCCAATGTGATCTACAGATTCAGTGCAAGCTCTATCAAAATCTCAGTGACATTTCTCAAAGAAATAGAAAAAATAATTTGAAAATGTGTATGGAACCACAAAGGACCCCAGTAGCTAATGCAATCTTTAGCAAGAAGAACAAAGCTGGAGGCATCACACTTCCTGGTTTCAAATTACATTACAAAGCTATAGTAATCAAAACAGTATGCTACTGTTGCATAAAAACAGATGCATAAACCAATGGAACTGAATAGAGAACCTGAAATAAACCCCTACATGTATAGCTAATCTTCAACAAAGGTACCAGTGTGGAAAGGAGGATCTCCTCAATAAATGGTGCTGAAAAAAAACTAGTTAATCACATGCAAAGGAATGAAATTGGACCTTATCTTAAACCATACACAAAAGTAAACTTGAAGTGAATTAAAGACTTAAATGTAAGACCTGAAATCATAAAATTCCTAGAGGAAAGTATAGGGGCAAATCTCCTTGGCATTGCTCTTGGCAATGATTTCTTGAATATGACACCAAAAGCACAGGCAAGAAAAGCAAGAATAAACAAGTGAAACTACCTCAAACTAGAAAGCTTCTGTATGGCAAAGTAAACAATCAACAAAATAAAAAAGGCAAACTACAGAGTAAGAGAAAATGTTTGCAAACCATCAATCCAATGGGGAGTTATATTTAAAATGTATAAGGAACACATATGACTCAACAGTAAAAACACAAACAAAAATAACCCAATTAAAAGGTGGGCAAAGGACCTGAAGAGACATTTTTCCAAAGAAGACATACAAAAGGCCAACAAGTATACTGTGCTCCACATTGTGAACCAGTGGGAATTTATGTTGAGGTATAACATGCTCAACATCACGAATCATCAAGGAAAGGCAAATCAATACCTTGTGTAATTTCTATCGCCTGACTGAGCCTTGGCTGATACAACCAGTTTTCTTATAAAGAAACCAAGCACGGAGGAATTAAACAAATCATCCAAAGCCAAAGAGCTCATGAGTGACTAAGCTAGGGTTGGTGCAACTCTAGAAGCCGTGCTCTTACCCACAACACATGACTGTAACTCCACAAACTAAAAACTTCACTCAATTGGTCACTACACATGTAAAATATAAGATAGGATAATACCCTTTTCTTTCAAAGTTGAAGACAGACTTCATCTTTAACTAACTTTCTTGTCTTTGCAGATATCTATAACCTGCACCAGCTCAGGTCCTCTGAAAATCAGAGAAAGCCTTGGGCAAGCTGATGAGGAGTCTTTGAGTAAAGGTTGCCCATGGTTAGGGCCCCATTTCTGGCAGGAATACGCCAGGTTTAGTTGTACTGTCATGTTCAGTCAATGGCTGCACGTAGTCTGGGGGAAACACAGGCTCAACATGACCACCTCGGTGGATCCAAAGGCACTGTGGCTTGAGGCAGTTAGTCAACTGTGCCTTCTGCAGCAGATTTTCTTGAAGGAGACTTCTAAGTGATACGTCATGGTGATGGATGTGAACCTACATTTCCATGCATGTCTGCGGAGTGGCTACTCCATGATCCAGGGGGCTATTCCTGAGAGGAGACTTAGAAGAGGGAAGCTATTGGGGCGTGATGGTTAATTTTATGGGTCAACTGGACAGGGTCACGGGGTGCCCAGATTAAACATTGCTTCTGACTGTGTCTGTGAGATTTAGCAAATTAGATTAGCTTTTGAATCAGTGGACTCAATAGATGGCCCTCCCCAGTGTGGGTGGGCATTCTTCAATGCTTTGAGCCTCTGAATACAGCAAAAAGCAGAGAAAGGAGGAATTCACTCCGTTTTCTCCTGTCTCATCGCTTAAGCAGGGACATGTTTTCTGAATTATGCCATCAGCTTTCCTGAGTCTCCAGTTTATAGGCAGCACATCATGGGATTTCTCAGCCTGCATAATCCTGTGAGCCAACTCCTTATAATAAGTCTCTCTCTCTTTCTCTCTCTCTGTCTCCTATTGGTTCTGTTTCTCCAGAGAAGCCCGACTAATGCATGGGTGAACCACACCCCTTCCATGGCAGGGGGTGGCTGCTTGAGATCGTTGATACTCATCAGCCCTTCTCCTCTATCCAATCTAAATTCCCTTCATGTATGGCTACCATGGTGGCCTTGGTGGCCTGGTGGTGTGACTCAAACCTTTGTTTCTAAGGGATCTGAGGCCCTGGTTATCATGTCCTTTTCAGGTTAGAGTTGCTGCACATTTCCATTCCTGGTTACACCTGGGCCCCTGAGTGTGGCATCTATTCCTGCTGCCTCCACTGTGTAACAGCAGCCCTTCCTCCCCCTGCTGGGGAAACAGCATGCGCGATACAGGGGTTGCTGGTTTAATACCTATGCTGTGTCCTGAAGGATAGTACCCTATCCCTTCAGTGAGCTGACGCTTCAGTTTTGTCTTTAGAAGGCTATTCTGGTACTTTCCAAGTCCCGGCTGTTTCTGGAGCACATAGAAGTGATACAACCAGGGGATCCCATCTGCAGCTCCTGTGCTCTGCGGTGGACTCCCTGGTTGAGCACTGCACTATGTGGGGTTCCATACCTGTGAACCAGCGTTCTGTGAGCACCTGGAGAGTGGTGCTGGCTGAGGCCTTAGAGGCAGGAAAGGCAAACCCTCTCTGAAGAGGCATCTACTTCTGTTAAGAAAACTGGCTGGCTCTTCCAGGATGGAAATCTTACGTCAAGAGGTCGAATGGTTTCCTTGAAACATAGTATCATACTGGGGACTCAGCACAACTTTCTATTGCTGGCACGTTGGCCAGCCAGAGGCAGGAGTAGCTAGACTAGCTTGGTAAGTGAAAATTCAAGCATTTGCACCCACCATGGCTGCTCTAGTTGCATGCTCATTGTACTAGCTTCAGGGACGAAGACTTAATCCAGATGTACCATCTCCATCCGACGATAGATGGCCGCTGGGCCAACATTATGACTTCATGGGTCTGATGAATGAGCTTGTAGTGGGCAGGTGTCTTATGGTCAAGTGTGTTCCGTCTCCTCCAGAGCCTGGTAACATACCAACAGCTGTCTCTCACAAGGTGTGCAGTGCCCCACTGAGGATGCAATTGCATGGCCCTGCTCTAGCACCCCAGAGGCATGTGCTGATTCATCCGCTGGGGTTCAGCACAAATTCACACAGCATCTGGCTCCACTAACACCTCTGATACCATAGGATCTGTGCCAGCTCATATGGCCCCCATGGCAGGTCTGGATTTGCTTCAGGCCCCATTTTTAAAGCTGGAAGCCTTCCGTGCCATCTGATATAGGGGCCAGAGCATATCCTTGGTGTGCAATGTTGCCTGAAGAACTCCAAGAGGTTAAATGTGCAATGTACTTCCTTTATGATAGGGATGCAGGATGTAGTAGTGTATCTGTTACTTTGGAGGGGATATCTGGGCAATCCTCCTGACCACTGAACACCTAAAAACTTTTCTCAGATGGCAGGCCCCTGAATTTTTACATGACTGATCCCTTACCCTTTGAAACATATGTATCTTACCAATATACTAGCCACCTCTTGCTTGTCCTGGCCAATCAGTGTGATGTCGTCAAGTTAAAAAATCAACATAATGCTTTGTAGGATGTCCAGTGGTCCATATTTCTCGGGACTAATACAGAGGGCAAGAAAGCTAACATGGTTCTGGACAAAAATATGAATGCATATTGTTGTCTTTTTCATGTGAATACAAATGGTGCCTGATCCTTTTTTTTCTGATAGGAAGAGAAAATACATCCACCAAATGGTCACCATGTACCTGAGGCCTCATGAATCTGCCCCAGCAACAGTCCCACATCTGGCCTCGAGCACAGCATTTGCAAATGCAGCTACTACTTGACTGAGCTTGGGTAGTCTACCTCGACACAGAGCAGAGAGGGTGCTTGTGCAAATTCACAGAGAAAACCGCGGAGCCAGAACACACATATTGTTCTTTCCAATACGACGTGGAAGTTTGAAAGATTAGGAATTGTTTGGTAAGAAAAAAATATGCCTAGGTATTTGCAGATGACAAAGCCCTGACGCTGTTCCTCCTTTCTGTCCTTGGTTGGGGGCCTGCCTCATTTCTCACTGAGGGGGAAATTCCTCCATCAGGACTTGCTACGCTGATGGTCACGGACCAATGTTCTTTTTGCTGTTTGAACAGAACGCTCGCCTTGTGTATGTCCAGTCACAAAATTGCCTTGATAAAAACCATATGAAAATACCACAAAGCCAAAGGGCAATAAATATTGTTCCATAGAGCACATTTTGTTGAAAACCATGGTTTTAACGTTTAAAAAAAAATCTCTTGCTAAGGCTTACTCTCCCATCACAGGCTTCCTGATCCAGCCCCTTTCTTTGAGATAGCTCTAATCTAACACAGTCGGGATACTGGTTTGCCATTTGATATCAATGACAACTTTAAAAAGGAGAAAGGAGACAAACTTGGATTAGATGACTTCTGGGGTCAGGTTAGCGCCAACCCTGAGGCGGGGCAGAGTCAGGGGCCTCCACCTTTGCAGAAAGGGCCGTCGCCTTCGTCTCCCAGCTGCCTTGATTAAGCAGAGGCCCTGCAAGGTGTGGAGAGTTGCTTCAGATTCTCATCATCCTTTTCTCTATCACGTTTCACAAACAACCTCCCATTACCCAAATGCCCACTTCTTTCCTCTGCCAAGGGGAAAATTATTAGGTGCCAGCACACTCAATAGGTGGTGATTCAGTTGCACTTGAAAATGTTCATTTACTGTAACAGGCTCATTATTCTAGGAATGTAATTGCAACCCAGACTGTTATGACCTCAGGAAATAGAACGTAACAAAGCTACACAGAAATATTAACTTTGCCCCAAAGCGGGGCAGCCCCGTCCTTAGGGAAAGTGGAAGAATCCCTCCTATTCTCTCATAGACCCACAGATGGTTGGATCTTAAACAACTTTAGAGGACTTCTAATAAAAAATTCTTAATTGAACCATGGAGAAACTGAAGTTTATCCACTTTAAAAAAATAGACCTCTGCCATAGAGAAATTTTTCTAGCGACCACTAAAATTTAGAGTAGCCAAGAACTAGGCAAGAAAGACTTTATCTACACAACATGGAAGTTAAGGGTACTTACAACCAGATGTTAGGATGACAAGTATTAAAAACATTTTAAAAGCTGAAGAAAAATAAGGAGAGAGGAGTAAAAAACAAAACCCATATTAATAGCTTATGTAAAACAAGGGGTTTAGACAAGATGACAGAGGTCTTTCCGGCTCTGACATTCTATTTCATGATGTCTAGTGTGCTTTTAAAAATCACTAATGAAGTGGAGTTTAATACACATATAATGCACTGTACACTAATCAAATAGCCAACGCAGGAATCTGGTTTGATATTAATGATTTAGACTGGAAACTGTTCAACAAATGGGCTTAAAATAATTAAAAAGTTTATCCCCTTCAAGTGAGCGATGCTTAGGCTAATCTGGGACCTTATTTTTAAGCCTCAGAATAGCTGGATTCCAGAGACCTCATTTGAGTTCAGTTTCCCTTTTTGGAGTAAAGTTTTATGGCCTCATGTGACTTTATAAGAAGGACATCATTATATGCACACACACATACATATGAGCCATGTTTGAAATTGCTAATTTCAGCCTCTGAACAAAGAGTATTTTGTAGTATAATAAGACATATTTACTAGGATTAAAATGGCAGACTTACTGTAAGTTTTACAACATTAAAAAGGCAATGGAATTTTTTAGACCCAAAATAATATATAGTGCTTAACTTTTCTCAATTGTGTTAAAAACACAGAGCCAAGATCCATGAGCCAGTAGAGAACTGCACAGGATATGAATAGACAATTCAAAAAAAGGAAAAGTACTTGTCTGTTGAACATAAGAAAAGAGGCTCACTGCACTTATTAGCAGAGAAATACAAAGTAAAACTATACTGAGATGTAATTTTTCATAAATCAGATTGGCAAAAATCCAAAAATTGTTAATCTTCCTCGTGGTAGAGGCTGTGGGGAAACCACTCTCACACACTGCGGGGAAAGGTGTAAATTGCTGCAGCCCCAGTGAAGGTCTATTGGCAACAGCTATCAAAATTAAAATGCATATTGCCCTTTGACCCAGTAATTCACTTCCACAACTATTCTACAGATATACTTGCACATGTGCAAAAAACTGACATATATCTACAAGGTAACTCTTGGCAGCATTGTTTGTAATAAGAAAAGACTGGAAACCTCCCAAATTTCCATTAGTAAGGATTATTTAAATATAGTATGGTACATACAGTTTTTTTAATGAAGAGGCTCTCTATACCTATGATATGGAAATATATCCAGATACAAAATTTTGTGGAAGAAGCAGGGTGAAGAAAAGGATGTGCATAGTATGTTTCTTTTGTGTAAAACTGAAAGGGGAGATAATAACGTATATTTGTGTTTGCTAACACTTATACTTAAAAACTCTGGAAAGAGATACAAAAAAACAAATAAAAGTTTTTATTTTTAAATTTAGATTCAGATGGTACAAGTGCAGGTTGGTTACAAGGGTATATTGTTTGATTCTGAGATTTGGACTAATGATTCAGTCACCCAAGTAGGGAACATAGGACCCAGTATATAGTTTTTCAACACTTCCCCTCCTTTCATCCTCTCTTTTGGAATTACCTGTATTTATTGTTCCCATTTTTGTGTCCATGAGCACCCAGCGTTTAGCTTCCACTTATCAGTGAGGACGTGATATATTTGGTTTTCTGTTTCTGCATTAATTTGCGTAGAATATGGCCTCCGCTGCATCCATGATGCTGCAAAGTACATGATTTCATTCTTTTTTGTGACTGCATAGCATTCCATGGTGTGTATGTACCACATTTTCTTTTTCTTTTTCTTTTTTTTTTTTTTCCTTGAGACTGAGTCTTACTCTATTGCCCAGGCTGGAATGCAGTGACGCAATCTCGGCTCACTGCAATCTCTGCCTCCTAGGTTCAAGTGATTCTCATGCCTCAGCCTTCCGAGTAGCTAGGATTACAGGCACCCGCCACCATGCCCAGCTAATTTTTGTATTTTCAGTAGAGATGGGGTTTCACCATATCGGCCAGGCTGGTCTCAAACTCCTGACCTCAAGTGATCCACCTGCCTCAGCCTCCCAAAGTGCCAGGATTACAGGCGTGAGCCACCACACCTGGCCTGTATCACATTTTCTTTATCCAATCCACTGGCAAACAAAAGTTTTATGGGAACAGGACACATAGTGGATAAAGGCAGAAGGAAGACTTTTTACTGAATAATTTTGCATACATTTGTTTTATTTTGAAAACCATGTGAATGTATTACCAACAAACAAGATTCAATAATTTTAAAAATAGAGATGTTAAGAAATCCCTTTGCCAAAAAAATCAAAACTCCAAATATCTGTTTAATTTGGTTTACTTTGAGTTTATATTGCAATATAATCATAATCACCTACTATAAAAGTCAGCATGTATTTTGTGGTGATTTTTTTAATGTTCTTTAAAAATTACTTATTTCTTATTTAGACCTAGAGTTAGCAGTGATGGTTAGGCAAGATATCATAACAGTCCCATTGGAATATCTTTATTACATAAATGCTAAACAGCCTGCTAAATTCTTATTGCAATATTATCACAACAGCCTCCTCACCAGCTTCCACTTTGCCTTCCTCTGGTCCATTCTCAGTTCAGGAACCAGAATCATCCTGCTGAAAGTATGAAAGAGGTTGTGTCATTCTTCTGCTCAAAGCCCTCTTGCTCTTGTAAAAGTCCTTAAGTAGTGTATGAGGTCCTATGGACAGCAGTGCCCAGCTTGTGGCAGGTGTTGCTTTGGCTCCAAACACACTCCTCTTTGCCTGTCTTGCAATGCTGGAGCTGGTCCCTGTTGATATTCTCCTGACACAATGCCCAGCTCTGTCAGCAGAGGGCACTGCAGGAGGAAGGAGTGAAGTAACGTTTCAAGGCCAAAGCAGAGAGCATGTGGTTCAAAATCCAGGTCATCTCATTCCAGAACCTGCACTTTTAATCTCTTTACACTGTTGCTTCCCCATTTTGGCAGGCAGTTAGGTGGTGGGTTAGGCCATCTCTTCCAGTTGACAGGGGCCATTACTAATATTATTTAGCAAAAATATTTAACAAACTTTGAAACCATCTGCCTGTATCTTCATTGAGCTTGATCTTTGACAGCTATCAAATGAGAATGTTTTGATGTTTTTGCAGCAATTCTGAGGTGAAAGGCTAGCTCTTTGTTCCCATCTATAAGTTTGTCATTGCAACCCCATCAGAAACAGAAATGATAGGTCTGCTCTTTCATGTGTGATATCTGCTGGTAAATATTAATTTAGTGATGTGTTTTAGAAGGTCGCTGGGGATTAATTTCAAGCTTACTGGTTCATCATTTCCACAATTCAGCCATTATGCTTAAACAAGTAAACAATCAGGACTTTGCCCAGCTCCCTGCTTCTGGTAGTACTGTGATGAGGCTCCATGAATTAACGCAGCACAGGGACCTTGAGATTACATCACCAAGGTTTTCCAATAACCTGGATGTTTATCCATTCTTGAGTTAATATCTTGCTAAAATTCCCCAAACAAAAATTCCAATAGGTAATATCTCATAATAAAATCCTAAAACATCTATAATTGTCAATTGCTTCTGGTTTCTAAAAACTCTAGGCTCTTTTCCTAATAGGTGAATTCATAACACAGTCATCATAAACTCCAAGATACTAATTTTGTTCAAAATCTATGGTGATCTGACCCAACTTGAAGGACTCCAGGACTGTTCTGTGCTCTTTCTCTGATACTTATGTGCCCCAGGATAAAGTATTGACTACCTTTGCCCTTCCTGGTCACTGTATGCCTTGTACAGTTACGTGTTCTGCAGGCTCTGTGTTGATACATGTCCACCTTGTAAGAAAATCCAACTTCCAGGGCCCAAGCCAAAGATGTGTTCATCTAAATCATAGTAACAGTCACGAGACATCACTCTTTCTCTATTTCCAAATTTCCTCCATTTGTGCTTTCAAAAGTTGGCTGTGTGCCTCTGCACAACGTGTCAGGGCCAAGAAGTTGCTTCGAGCTCATCTAATCTGGAGAGATGGGATTACCTGTCAGACTTAGATTTTGCTGCTTTTGTAAAATGAGTCTACAGGATAGAGTGGCACAGAGTGGGAGTAGAAAAATAAAACTCTAAGTGACAGACTCGCAAGGGTGAGAAGTTGAACGTGTGAAGCATTGGGGTTTAAAGACCCTGCAGCCCAGATGGGCTTTTTGTCACTTCTGGGAGCCCACACCTAATCGCCCCTCGGACCCAGTGTCCTGAGTTCAAATGGTCAGTAGCTGCGAGAAAGCAGGAGCCAGGGGCGATCTTCCTTGGAAAAAGCACATTTATTCAAGGGATATACATCAGGAGACAGCAAGCGAGAAGGTAGAGGGGTCGAGGGTTGGGAGGAAAAGGGGAAGTGGTGAAGAAGGAAGGAAGTGAAGTTCTCTCTGTGGTTAGATGATTAGTCGTGAGTAATGTGCTCTTTACATTGCTGTGTTGTGTTTTTTGTTGTTGCTGTTGGTCAGAAAGGTTCAAATATGTGCAGACAGAGAATTTTTTCCTAAAAGATCCTGCTGCTTGAACTGAAGCCATTTTCTGAGACTGGGAAGCTCACTTTGTGGCAGGAATTTTAGTGCTATCATCATAAATTTAAAAGAATCAGGTTCTTGTCTTTCCTTGGCCGTGGTTGGTTTGTGTTTTCAGAACAGCTGTGCTATAAAAATATGTCCTCAAACACATGTGCTTTAAGTGGTAGGATCATAGAATTCACAAAGACACACATTTTAAAATGCTGGAGTTTGCAATCCCCAGTAGTGATATAATTGTTATGAATCTGCACTGTACAGCACAGCACCAACACTGATGGAGTAAAACCCACGGGAAATGCAAGAAGAAATATGCAGAAATTCACCGACAATAGGAAACTCAGTTCATGTTAGATCAAGCACATGTGCACACATACAGTGGAAAACAAAAGACCTAAACCAGTAATGAAACAGATCTAATTGCTATATGTCAGACGCTATACTCTGAAATTAGAGAATGAACAAATCCTTTTCCCAAATGACCTAGTAATACTCATAAAAATGGACTACCGTCAGGCAGAGAGAAAACATCAATTATTTTTAAGTTAAAAAGTACAAACATTTTTATCATAATTCAATAAAATAAGAAGTCAATAATACAATTAGAAACCAGAAAACAAATTAATAGGGCCAGGCACAGCGGCTCACGCCTGTAATCCCAGCACTTTGGGAAGCCGAGGAGGGTGGATTACCTGAGGTCAGGAGTTCGAGACCAGCCTGACCAACATGATGAAACCCCTTCTCTACCAAAAATACAAAAATTAGCCAGACATGGTGGCACATGCCTACAATTCCAGCTACTTGGGAGGCTGAGGTGGAAGAATCGCTTGAACCTGGGAGGCAGAGGTCAGAGTGAGCCAAGATCATGCCACTGCACTCCAGCCTGGGTGACAGAGCGAGACTCCATCTCAAAAATGAATAAACAAATAAAATAAAATCACCACTAAAAATATTTTGAAAACTCTTTTTTAATTCTTCCATCACTGAAAAATCAATATAAAAATCAAAATTGCAGAATATTTAGAAAATAATGATAATGAGAGCAATATGTATATATAAGCCTATGGGGTGCCAGTAAAGCAGTGCTCAGAGAAAAATAGTAGCTTTAGATGTTTTTATTGTTAAAAACAAAATATGGAAGATGAGTACATTAAGCATGTATTTTAGGAACTTGAGAAAAATGAACAGAATGAACATAAGGCAAACAGAAAGAAGTAATTTCTATGGATAAAAACAGAAATGAAACAATTCTTAAAAAGAAAATCAGTAGTACCCATAAATAAACTCAGCTGTTGCTTTTAGTAAAACTCATATCAAAAAACATCAGCATGAATAAGGAGAGAAATACAAACACAAAAAAACTAGAAAGAATAATGCAAAACAGAGTACAAATTTAGAATTATAAGAGACTAATGTTAAAATGTTATACAAATAAATGCATATTATTTATCAAAATTGATCCCTAAGCAGAAAAATCTACTCAGACCAATTAACACAGAAGAATTAAAATTAATGAAGATCTTCTCCTGAAAATGCATCAAATCTGGACATTTTCCACAGATTCTTATCAAGCCTTAAGGATTAGGTCACTCTAGTGCTATTTAATTTGTTTCAGAGCATTCATATTCTTTCTATGCAAGTAGCATAACATTGATAACAAAACCTCCCACAAATTATTGCATAAAAGAAAAATATAGGCCAATTTCATTTGTGAAGACCCATGGAGAAACACACAAAATAGTACAGATAAGGGCAGATGGCCCCACTGGAGCTGCATGCACAGGGAACACTCAGCATCTTCGGGCAAATGTGTAGTCCCTTGTTATCCATGCTGTCTGAAGCACAACAGGCAACCTGGTAGAGTCATATATGAGATTGGGGGAGAAGGATTCTGACTCTCAGGTTGAGGGGTTTTATGCTGCATTACTAGAGAGGGATCGGCCCTTACCTGGTGTAATCGGTGCTAAAATGCAGTAAAACGCAATACCAACATGATGCTATAGAACTTTGGTTTCTGCTGTAGCCTACCAGCCCATGGCTCATGGAGTCTGGAGAGAAACATTGTACCTTCTGCCTCTGGTGAGAGAGGCATTGATTCCTTGCAAACCTTGGGGTTCAAACCTTGCAGCTATAGTTAATAAAGAAGCAATGTAATGGCAGGATTTATCATCTCAGTATTCACGTTTAGGGAAATACCAGCTCCTACCCTGGCACATTCAGGAACTGGGATCCAGGCCTTGCAATTGACCAGAATTGATGCTTAAACACTGCACTGTAGCCAGTTTCCATGTAGCTTGAAAGACCAACTCTCTTTCTGGTAGCCACATTTCAGGAGCTCAATCTTGGACAGACCAACTCTGACCTCAATAAGTAAATAGAATCCAGAAGAATACTGAAAGAGTAATGTGCCACACCAACTGCTTTATCCCAAGAATTCAAGGATGGTTCAATATTAGGAAATCTGTTGATATAATGTACCTACTGAAATATTAAAGGAAAAATATGATACAATCTCCATAGATAATGAAAGATGTTGGTAAAACTCAACATTCAAAATCTATTCTTGATTTTGTAAATGCTTAATAATTTAGAAAAAGTTTATTTGGTAAGAAGATTATCTTTAAATTCAGAAATACATAAAAGATGTCCTTTATCATCACTATTATTTAAAATTGTTCTACAGGTACTAAAATTTCATTAGACAAGAGAAAGAAATAAAAACACAAAATTGGAAAATAGAAAGTAAAATGATTATAATTTTACCTAATAGACTCAATCAAAAATTATTGTAACCAATGACAGAATACAACAGAATTTTTTAGTAGAAAACTTCAATAATAAACAGAGATCATACCACTGATGGAAATTTTTAAATATGATGAAAGAGCTGGGCAAGTTTGCACATGCCTGTAGTCCCAGCTACTCAGGAGGTTGAGTTGGGAGGATTGCTTGAGGCCAGGAGTTTGAGACTGCAGTGCATCTTGATTTTGTCTGTGAATAGCCACTCTACTCCAACCAGGGCAACATAGTGAGACACTGTCTCTAAAAAAAACAAAAACAAACAAACAAACAAACAAAAGATGAAAGAAAAGACCCCATTTGTGAAAGCAATAAAAAAAACACCAAGCATATAATTAATAAAAATATCCAATTCCTAAATGCTACTGAAAGACAGAAATAAAGACTTGGACAAACACAAAAAAAGGTATTTCCCTAAATTAACCTATAAATTTACCATAATCCCAATAAAAAACCAACAAGACAGTTTTTAGTAAATAAGTTTATTTCTAAAGTTAGTATGAAAACAAACAGCATAACCATCGCAGGATAGGAAGGGCAGTGCTTCCACGGAGGACAGAGCCAAGCAGACCCAGGAAAGGCAAGAGAGTATTCCTGATGAAGAACAGGGGCACAGTAGACCCAGGGCAGGGAGGGGAGTGCCCCCACGGAAGACACAGCCACTACAGATCCTGGGCAGGTGGGTGAAGTATTCAGTCTCTGTTCCCTCTCATTCTCTGGTACTCCACTGATGTTGCCCATTGATCAAACCCAAAGGGACACCAACCTCCCAGGACACAGAACACTCTGAGAAGGGTAGAGAACAGATCCAGGCTGAGTGGCCAATAAACAGCACAGCCTCCACCTGCCCCTGCGGCTTAACTGTCCCCCGTGGAGGGCATGTCCTTCCTTCCAAGATTAAACCACTGATGGCATTTCCAGAGCTCACTCCTACTTCATGTTCACAAGGATTGATAGACTTCACTCTCTTGGCAGGTGTGAAGTACAGTCACTGAGAAGCTGAAGTGTGTTATAGAGAACTGATTCATTATTAGGTCACCAAAACTACCCACAACATCTCTAAAAGTAAATAAAAAATTAAAAAGAGAAAAAAAAGACTAGCAAGGCATTTTCTGTGAGGCAATTGTTTGGACACCATTGAAATCAGTGTTGGAATGATGGGTTTAGAAAAGCCAAAAGGCTCTGTTAGGATAAATTCCATCATCCATAAACTCCATCCATAAATTCCATCACCCATAAAACAGGATCATTGTATTCCCTGTGGTTATCACGCATAGGAATGAAAATAAAATGACATTGATGAAAGTATTTATTCAACTGTAAAGAATTAGGTAAATATAAGTTTTGATTATTTGCTTCTAGATCATGGCATGTAAAATTTATATAAAATGTAAATGTTAGTGTCCATAAATAAACTTTTGTTGGAACACGACCACACCCATTTGTTTACAGATTGACCTTTGGGAGTTTGTGCTATGACTGCAGAGGCAGGTAGTTGATACAGAGACTGTGTGGCCCACAAAGCCTAAAGTAGTATCTGGTCCTTTACAGAAAGATGTTGCTGCCTCTAATCTAGTAGAAGAAAACAAATCTAGAAACAATTAACTGTAACTAGGATGAGTCAAGTTCGCAGGGACAGAGTCAGGACCAAATGCGGGAAAAGACGACCTCTTCCTTAAGGAGGCAGGGGCAGAGTGAGGGGCCAGGAAGGGAGGCTAGACCCTCACGAGCCCTGACCTGCTGCCCTGGCCGTACAATGCCAATGAATGTACACATCAGCAGGACCTCCTTCAGAAAGCACTTTTCCACCAAAAGTGCTGATGGGGGATTTATACAGATCCCACCAAATATTCGTCCTTTTCTCCTGTGGCCAATACCCAGCACTTGCTGGACTGCTGGATGATTCGATGGCTAGACATTTTAGAGACATTCTGTCCAACCGTGGCATAACTGACTTGCTCAGAAATGGAAACCGTGCCAGCCTATACATTTGTTGTCACTGGGTTGCCATCAACTACACTAACTGGCCACAGAAATGTGGATTTGTGGTTGGAAGTTATTCAAAGATGAGAAATAACAAAAAGAATTGGGTTGGAAATCATGGCCCATAGCTGGAGGGAAAACTCCAAGACCTTCAGCAAAACCACCTGCAACTCACTGCAGGGACCGAAACAAGAAGCTGCAAACTGTGATGAAAGACAGTAGAGAACAATGCGCCTCAGCAAACAGTAGGCCCCGAAGAGCACGTGGTAAAGGGGCAATCTTGGAAAACAGCACAGCAGAGCACACAGCCTCCTCTGTCCAGCCAATGCAGGAAACTCATCTCCTCTCCCCAAATTCTAACAATGAAATGGATTGACATTAGGAAGCATGCCATGCCACTGGCTTATCTGAAATGAACTAGTTGTCCTGGGGGTATGGTGCTGGTTGACAGTGCCCCTCCTCCTTCCCCTTCCTGCCACGTGTTAGCCACGCTTGCTGGCTCACCACGCTCATGGCAACAGATGCTGGCCGAGGATTCCCAAAGAACTAAAGGATGGCGAAGATTTGCAGTACAGACACGATTCACAGTAACCTGGAGGGGGCGTGAGGGCACCCCCAGCCTCTCCCACAGGATTGATCAGAAGAGACCCCGAGGTATTCGGAAATCTTGTCTTCTACTTGAGCCCCACGCAGTCTGGCCCTCTGCTCTTCGGTTACCTGGGAGGGAGCTGAGTCTGTGGTGTCGCCACTGGCCAGCCTCAAAGGAGCCACTGCCCCTCCCCATATACCTCCTGCCCTGGTGTGCCACCCCCTCTTTCTGAATCCCAGAATAGCAAACAGTCAAAGGGATCTTTGCGAGAGTTTCAGGTTCATTTCTGTTTCACTCTCATCCTCATGATCCATGTGTGCTGTACTCTTCAGGACCGTGGCACTTGGCCATGGGGCTGTAAAGGAGCCTGGCTTGGATTTGGTCCTTGCCTAAAAGGAGACAACCAATGAGTGGCAGTGATAACTACTCCACAGCTTTTCACAGATTTAACATGCTTACATCTCAGATAGCCTCACAGTAATGCTGTGGGGAGGATCATTTTATTCCCCCTTTACAGACAGGACAACCGAGACCTAGAGAGGCAAAGTAACGTGTCCCAGATGCTTTAGCTGGGAAGCAGCAGAGTCAGGGCGGGGTCTGGTTTGCAGAAGCAGAGTCCTTAGAGTTCCTCACCTGAGGCTGCCTGGAGACAACGCTGTGAATAAAATCACTGACTCAGCCCAATGCGTTACAAAAGAGTAAATTTCAAAACGTATTTGTTTAAGCCTATCCCAAAGAGCAAGATTCTCCTTTAAGAAGTAAGAGCTAGGTAGAAAGTGAATAAATGAAATATTATGCCACCTGTTTTGAAAGTCTCATATTTATACATTCCTCAATTTGTTTTTCAGTCACCATATCTGAATGGCTGATGCCAATGGATAGAAAAATTCATCATTAATTCCAGTTTCTTAATAGGATCCTCTAGCATGTGACAATCAGAGAATCGTAATTGTCTACGTTGCTAACTAGTATGAATTTAAATATTCTGTTAGCCAGGCAACTACTGAAAGCAAACTGGCGAGCTATAAACAGTTTTCTTTGGGAATATCTGCAGTGACTGATTTATCATTGTTTGTTTTCATTTAAGAAACTCCACTGGGAACTCTGGGTTCTGAAATATGTAACTATATGAAAGCTTTCTTGATTTTCTAAATGTCATTTGCCTTCTGAGAGTCAAAGAGCAAATTTGAAATGGAGATTATCTAAAAGCCTGAACAGAGCAAGGTTATACATGTTTATTTACTGAGAGCTTGCTTGGTGGAGACACCATCACGCATTTCAAATAACTGAAGACAATTCCTGCTACAACCTTATGGGGCCAGGTGACCACCTGCATCTTTGCGGGTGGGAATCTGAGGATCAGACTTGCACAACACCCACCTCATAAGTGGCTGAGGTGGGGCTCGGACTGCCCTGCCTGACACCAATTTTGTGCAAGAAAGGCCAGCTCTCTGTTACACCTGTTCCCAGGGTGTGGCCACCCCTGGCAAGGTCCCGATTGTTCATTTTCCTTCTTATCTTCCACATACTAGGCAGGCACCCAACATTCTCTTGCTTTGTTTTCATTTTGCAAATCCACCCAATGGAATCTCCTCTCAGGAAGAATCTGATAAACCTGCTGAGGAAACAAAAATGTCCAGAGAGGCTTCACGAGTGCTCTTCCCGTTGCGGGGCAGTCTCATGAGTCTCGTGCAGGACAAAGTCCTTGTCTGGCAGACATCAAAGGCATGGAAGGGTGTGACTGTGGAATTTCAGGCCTCAGTGAGCCAAGGGGAAAGAATTTCGAAAGGCAGAAGATCCAAAAGTCACACCATTTAGACGGCTCCCACACGGACGCCCTCTGAAATCTCCCTCGGCGTGCCTTCTGTGCTATACTCACGGCCCCCGCACACCTAAAGTGTGAGAAACACAAGTGGCTTCCTGGCCTGCTAGTAGAAGCCCTGAGTTATTTTTTAACAAACCCTTACGTTGTATCCACCACATGCTAAGCACTTTGCAAATATTAATTCATTTACTTTTCATATGAATCCTGTGAGGTAGGATTATTATGATTCCCATTTTGCAGACCGGGAAACTAAAGTACAGAGAGAGTAAGTAACATGCTCAATGAGAAAAGAGGTGGCCAAACAGAAATCTGGGCCCAGGCCATCTATGATCTTATTCCATGTTAGATTCAAAAACAAGCCCAACCCTCAGGTTTGCAAATCTGGGAATAGAGTTTCCCGATGAATGAATGATCTGAAGGTAGTCCACTGGGGGAGGAGAATGAATGTTGATGTTTGCCCCCTGAAACCAGTGGGGGCTGTTGTTAGATTGCAATTATATGCTGAAGTTTCCCTTCAATAACAGTAAAATTACAGAGTGAATTCGGGAGCTGGAGATACCTTAATGATCATTTGATCTAATTTCCCACAACTGCCTACACTTTACAAAACCCAGAGACTCAAAAACAGGTAAACCCAGGCGCAATGACTCACAATTGTAATCCCAACACTTTGGGAGGCCAAGGAAGGCGGGTCACCTGAGGTTAGGAGTTCTAAACCAGCCTGGCCAACATGCCAAAACCCGTCTCTACTAAAACTACAGAAAAAAAAAAATTAGCTGGGCATGGTGGTGCATGCCTGTAGTCCCAGCTACTTAGGAGGCTGAGGCAGGAGAATCGCTTGAACCCGGGAGGCAGAGGTTGCAGTGAGCCGAGATCCCACCACTGCACTCCAACCTGGGCAACAGAGCGAGACTCTGTCTAAAACAAAAAACAAAAAACAAACAAATGAAAAAACATAAAACAAGGCAAGTCTACAAGACACGTTGAAATAAGTATAAACATAATGTGATAGGGAAACATAAAGAATAGTACAAGGTTCCTGTGTTCAAGGACTACGAAGAGTTAGAGAGACAAAGCAAACCACCAAAAACCTCAAGAATAAAAGGGAAGCGGAAGGAAGCACACGGATTACACTGACTGTGTGGACTTGTGTGCTGCTGGAGGAATTCGGAGTGGCTCTGTCAGGGAGAACTCAGGGAAGGGGAACCTGAACCCTGAAGAATGGGGACACTGAGGCCTGTGCAGTCTCCACCTCTTCTTCCATCCATGACAGGAGGACCAATCCCTCACCCCATTGCCAAGTTGTCTTGTGTGTTTACTTCGACCATGGGAAATTTCTGAGAAGCAGTTGAAGCAATGGGTGTTTCTAAAGGTGGGCCTGAAAGAAGGCACTGTGGCTTATGGCGTGAGTTTTATTTACAATTTCCTGTGACAGTTTTAAGCCTATTGGCGTTCCTTACCTTACTCTTCAGAGAATTTTTATTCAAGAAAATCAACAAATCGTTCATCCCTGAAACACTAGATGGTTTTGTGACTCTGAGAGTATTATGGAAATTATAAATGATAAGGAAACTCTGGGCCAAATTTAAGTTTTATGTGACTCTCCAAGAATTATAGAGGATGGGAACCTGACCCTTTGAGAGTTAAAAATGTTGCTAAGACAGAGAAGACTGGATGCACAGAGCCAAAGTGTACTAAATCACATTGGTGGTGCAATTATCTTCCAGCAAAGATCCGTGGAGTTGAAGGTCAGGCTGGGGGTCCAGAGGATGGTTAGGGAAACAGGGTCCCCCTTGTTAAAATAAAGCAATTAGTTTAATATATACTGTAGGGAAAGGAGAGAAGGGAAGGGAAATTCCCCTTGTCAAATGTCGACCGTTTAGAATACCGCTTAGAGCAAAAGTAATAAGGCACTCTTCATGAAAAAATTAGCCATATACCATGTCTAAGTGCAAACATGTGTGTTCTTTATGTCTCTAATTCATTTCAACTTCTGTTAACTGGGAATATTTTTATGTGCTTCTCCATTGTTCCC
Organism: Macaca fascicularis; assembly: GCF_037993035.2. Lineage (NCBI taxonomy): Eukaryota > Metazoa > Chordata > Mammalia > Primates > Cercopithecidae > Macaca > Macaca fascicularis. Next base: position 170,543,508 of record NC_088378.1, read on the forward strand.
TTTCTCACTCTAACAAAAATGTGTCAGGGGGCAGGAATGCTGCCCATGGTTGCAAGTACATTTACATACCATAAAATATTTAACGGCTCTTTCTAGTATGGTTAAGTCCCACCAAATGGCTAAACCAACTTTAATTTACAATTCACGGACCGAAGCATCTAAAGGGCCATAATATTTTGCTGCTGCTAATTTATATCTCTTAGAGAGACATTAAATTTAAAATCGGCCATTTCGAAGTTCCAACCTCGCATTCCTTTCTGTAAAATAAGGACCCAAACATTTCTTTACTTCCAGGAGCTTACGTTCTTTGCCGTAGCAGGGAGCAGCATTTCTCTGATGGTTTTAAAGATCTTTGCTCCCTACAGAGAGTTTTTAAAAACCACCTTTGAAAATAACCAATTCTGACTTAACTAGAAACTAGAGTTTGTTTGGTTCTTACGGAAAGAATGAAAAAACAAGTTTCTGCCATGAAATACATAACAACATGAATGATTTTCAAAAATATTATGCAGATAACACAAAGGATAAATGCTGGAGGGGATGGATACACCATTCTCCATGACAGGATTATTATGCATTACATGCCTGTGTCACAACATGTATCCCACAGATATATGCACCTACTATGTGCCCACAGAAATTAAAAAATATGTATTACAGAGAGTAAAATAAGCCTTACCCAAAAGGGTACCTACGGTATGACTTCATTTAGCAGATGTTCTAAACCAGGCAAAATAATATATACGGAAAAAAAAAATCAGAACATTGGATCATCTGGGTGGAGGGAGACAGAGGAGGAGGCCTCTCCAGTCAGGAGAGGCCATAAGGGAACATTCTAGGGTGGCGGTGATGCTTTATGCCTTGGTAGGGATTTGAGTTACCCATTTGTCAACATTCTGCCGATACACACTTAGGGCATACATTTCACTTTATGTTAATTTTACTTCAAAAGAAAAAACTGTAAATGAATATAGAACTCTGATTAATGACATAATTAAGGATAAGTATAGTGATGTCTGTAATTTACTCCAAAATGCACCCAACGAATATAAAATGGTCTGATGAATGGAGCGATCTGAGTAGTAAATATTAATGGTAGAATCTAGTAGATAATATACAATTATTTCCATAAAATTCTCTCAACTTTTTCATGATAACATGAAATTTCTCATAATAACAAGTTGGGGGAAAGTAAAAGGTGGGTGGTACCATTAGCAATTAGGCCAGGAATCCAGGCTTCGGCGGGGAGCATCTCAGACACACTTGGACACAGGGCCACCCCAAGCACAGCTGATCCTGACTCTTCATTTAACCCTGCCTCAAGGCCACTTTCATGGAGTCAAGATATGTACTTCCTCTGGATTTTGTTATGCAGTGTTCAAAGTCCTCACAAAACCATGCAAAAGCCATGCATCACCCCTTCTTCCAATACAGAAGCTGGAGAATTTGTGTGTAGCAAAGGGCAGGTATGAGAGCCAGTTCTGAGCTATGATGAGCGAGTAGATTCATTATAGCTGAGCATCCCAGAAAGCTTTTAAAGAGGGGAGAATCAGTAGGCTTCCCCTTTTGCCCTTTTTCAGCCTTTTCTTCCTTTGCCTTCCTTTGCTTCCTTACTCCTGCCTGGAATACAGATGCAGTGCCCGGAAGTAAGGCAGTCACTTTGCAACAATGAGGTTAAAAACCCACAATCCAAGGGTGGCAGAGCAGGAAGTCAGGTGGAGCCTGGATATCAACCGTGTTCCAGTTACACTGAGGTGTCTTGTTACCTGACACAAATACATCTCTTATTATTTAAACATCCTCAGGTTTTCTGTTACATTCAGTGAAACACATGCCTAACTGATATTCAGGGTTCTTGGATCAGCTCTCAAAATTTTTTATTTTAATTCACATTAATTTGTGCAATTGATTGGGCTGAAAGATTTGAATAGGAAGGAGGAAAGGAGGAACGCCACAGAACTAAACAAACAGGGGATTGTGAAAACCAAGTGTGTGTGTGTGTCTGTGTGTGTGTGTGTGGCGGGGGGTAGGGATGTTAGAAGCAAACCAGTGTGTCTTCCTTTTCCTCCTCTACCCTCTTTAACATTTTTGTGCTGAATCTGATTAAAATAAACACACAGAGTAGGCTCGAAATGAAGAGAAACTGTTGCAGAGAGCATGATACAGCAGCCTGGGAGGGGCTGTAGAGAGAACAAGGGAAATCGTTGCCAAAGAGCTAGCCCTAGGGTTACATTAACTGTGAGTCTGAGTATACACGAGGAACTCAGGTCATTCTTCATCCCAACTTCTAACCACCTCCCTGCATTCCCAGTCGATGGCTCTACCTGGTAGCCAAAGCCATATGGGCCTCCGAATGCCTGGGGTCCGGAAATAACTACATGAAATGCTGAGCCCCGGGATATCTTGGTGACAGTGGTGGGGAGTCCCATCTGCACTGATGGCCAGGAGTCTCGAAGATGCAGGAAACTAGGACAGCCAAGTTATTCTGCAGACATCGCCGCGAGTCTCCAGCCCCGGGTTCTTAGAGGAGGTTTCAATGAAATAATTTGAGCAGAATGAATTCACACTCCATGAAAACATAGAGGAGATACAGATCCGTACCTTTCTCCTGTTCCCACAAACTGCTGGCTTCCTGCCCATGGCATATGAAAACCTGTAATCGGCTAAACTTTCAGAAAGGATGATTTCACTTAACATTGGTATGTAGGACACTTCAGATAAAGGTCTTTCAGCATCTGATGATTCGGCATTACCACGTCATTCTGATAGTGTTTAAGCCTCTGTCATCAAGCTAGGCGGCAACGGTCGGCTGGTAACTCAGGCGGCAAACGACCGGAGCGCAGGCGGAGAAGTATCATGCGGTGGCCTTCTGGGGTCCACATGGTGAATTTCACTGGACACTTGAGTATTACAGAACCTAAAACATATTGTAAACATCTTCCAAATCCAAACCTCACCCCGCTTCAACAACTAACACGATGTGAGTGGCCTGTGAGCTTATAAATCTGGAAGTCACATTCAATCATGAGCAGGGAGGGAGTTAACTTTCATGGCCAAACCTGTTTTCTGCTTAGGACGGGATTTTTAAAAATTGCTGGTGAAAATTGCTATGACACAGATGGAAAATCACCAAGCACTGACTGTTTCACTTTGAGATGATTATTCTGCCCTCTTTTGTTTTTGAAAATAGCAGCTTTTTAGAAAATAGAAAATGGTATTTTTTTGGCTTTAAAGTTCTTGCCCCACCTTACTTACACACAAGGTTTAAAACAAACCATTTTATTTCAAGGAATGTACCTATTGGAAACATGCACAAATGGATCTGCTAGTATTTGTGTGTGCAGTTTAATCATTCATTCCAGCTCTTCCTGGAACCTTGACCCTTGTGATTTAGTGGGCACAGAGCTGGGATACTTGGATATCTATGACCCGCGCATCAAACCCAAGCATCACAAGCGCCACACAAGCTTCTGGACATGTGGGCCTCTGACACAGCCGCCCCTCCTCACACTAATATTCAGCATCCTTTGGGCATGGCTTCCATTACGTAGGTCACCACATAAACCCAGACACTTTGCCACTCATTCTTAGTAAGGCGTAAATACAAAGAAACACTGTCATCCACAATGTTACTTGGAAAAACAATTAAAACAGGTTTTATTGGAGTCCCTTAGAAATGCAGAGGAGGATTCTATTAATTAAAAATGAATAAAATGGCCGGGCGCGGTGGCTCAAGCCTGTAATCTCAGCACTTTGGGAGGCCGAGGCGGGCGGATCACAAGGTCAGGAGATCGAGACCATCCTGGCTAACACGGTGAAACCCCGTCTCTACTAAAAAAATACAAAAAAACTAGCCGGGCGAGGTAGCGGGCGCCTGTAGTCCCAGCTACTTGGGAGGCTGAGGCAGGAGAATGGCGTAAACCCAGGAGGCGGAGCTTGCAGTGAGCCGAGATCGCGCCACTGCACTCCAGCCTGGGGGACAGAGCAAGACTCCGTCTCAAAAAAAAAAAAAAAAAAAAAAAAAAAGAATAAAATGTGGGAAGCCAACACGAGAGGATCGCTTGGGGCCAGGAGTTTGAGATCAGTCTGGGCAACGTAGCGAGATGCCATCTCTACAAAAATAAGTAAAATAAAATAAAAAATAAACAAATAAAAACTCATAAAGGACTAAGGAAAATGTTATTCCCCATCGTTCTCTTTCTTTGAAAGTCCCAATTGCATGTCAACTTCCCCTCAATCTTCCCTCCTCCTTCTCCGCAAAATACTCCTTCAAGTCAGTCTGAGCTGATGCTCACCCTTCTCCCTGTCCATCCATCCCTTTATTTTCACCTGTAACTTTCTGGAAATCAATCAACTCTTCCTGGATTCTCTATCTTCACCACTATCTCCTCACATAATCTCTGTCCAGTAAAGACTCAGAAGTGAAGCAGGTTAAGACAGATGCCCTTCACTGAGTGGGAGTAGGAAGGTGCAAATACTCATGTAGTAATTATTTCTCCTGTCACTGTTTACATTTATGGGGATTCCACAGTTAAGGGGAAAATAAAAATATTCAGTAAGTTTCTTAGCCAAATTCCAACTCCTTTTCTAGGAAATCACAACAAACAGTAAATCTCAAGACTGATCAACTGGAGTTCAGTTCCTCCATGCACCTTGCTCTTCTGACTTGGTACCATGAAAGGGGTGCTGCCAGGAAGCAAATGGAAAAAAAAGTTCCCCACTCCACCTGTAGCTATCGTAAAGCTAAGAACAACCATCTTCAGTTGCCAAGAACAAGTCAAAAACCACAATGACCAAGGCAAGGGCAGAATTATCTTCAGATCCATTCACAGATGTCTCCACACTGATTTTTGTTAAGTCATCCATCAGCCTCGTGTATAACTAAGAAATGCAAAAACTTTTCTTAGAGATAATTCACTGCCTGGAAAAAAAATCCACAACAGATTATATGGGGTTCACTGTGTGTGGGTGTTGACCACTGGAATATGTAGGATCCACTCTGTAGTGTTTGCTCAGTAAATAACTTGGGTAGTGTATTCACTTGCCTTTTTTTTTTCACTCTTTCATCTTCCCCTGTGCCTGAAACAGTGTAAATGTGCAACAAAGAAAAAAAAATTGAGTTAGGAATACACTCAGAGCATCATACTTTTTGTATCATGAGGCACAGACAAATCGTTGCTATGCGTGTTAAAATGCCAGGGCGAGGTGGTAGGCATTTGGCACTGAGGTCCCCTCCTATGAAGTACTGGCTGTGGGTCAACTGCCCTTAGTTGACTCTCAGCATTTTGTCTCATTATGTGCTGGTGAACAGCCAGCTGATGTCTGCTCTCCTAATCTTTCTGTCACTAATGATTGGCCCTCATTCTGGCAGCTTTTTGGCTTGAAACTGAACACTTCTGACAAGTTCTACAAAGCTGAGAATTTAGCCAAGGGGCTCTTTTGTCAATTAAAACATGTCATCCCTCAATTGCCGTCAGGGGCTTTCCAGGGCTCATAAGGTTCCATTGCTGTCTGGGCTTCAAGAATGAAAAGTAAAAATGTAAGATCTTGTGAAGTCATTCCTTCAATCACAGGAAAGGCAAAGTCTTACCAACTCATATTTAAATACTGGCCCAGAAAGGAGACATCTACACAAGAAGGGCATTTCTCGATTTTCCCCATGAATGATTGTCTAGCGACTGGGAGTTACCTAGACGGCCAAAACAAATAAATCAGACCTAAGATACCACTTTGGGGTCTGAAGTGTCCAAATTGGCTGTCTAACCAAGCCGCTAATTCAGAATGATGCTAATTCACAGGAAAATTGTTGAAACTTCTGCTTCAGCTGTTGAAAGCCGGCCTCAAGTTTCTTAATATTGTGTTACATGGGGCATGCACAGACATGTATCTTAAGCATAATATACTTATTATTATACGGCCATGAGTATGTGACTTAAATTCAACCAAAGCCTGAAATGGTTCTCCATGGCAGTCCAATTCATAATAATTGTTTAGCATAAAACACCAGGCTTACTTGTTTTACTCAGGTTCTATTTCCCTTCTTGAGATGATTTAAGAATTTTAATAAGCTGTAATCTGAAAACTCTCAGGACGTTTTTCAGGCTCTTCTGGGAAGAAGCCACGTAGATGAACCCAGCACTGGGACTGAGTTATGTTCCTAAAATCTAAAAGCCAAGATGTCATGTCAGTCCTCAGAGCCAGGGGGGCTGATTTACAGTATCCCCAAGTTCCCATGGATACGTAATCACTTCTTGTTTCCGTTGCCTTTGTAAGTTTCATGCAACTTCAGAACGATAATGCAGACACAGAATAGGATGCACACAGGCAAACACTCACAGAACAGGGAGCCTTACCCCAAACTCAAACTTCCACTTAGTAAACCTCCCTGGATAGAGATTAACTTTCAACTTTAGCAAGCTGATAAAACCATCGAATTGCTGATCAATTGGTTAACACTAAATTTCTCCACAAAATTTCAGATGAGTACGTTGAAAGACTGAAGTGAAAATCCACAGAAATCACAACAAGCAAGCTGAGATGGCTGCGAAGTTTTCCAAGATCTTTCAAAGCTGGACACCATTCAAAGTTCTTCTCAAACCCCACATTCTCCAAATATGTGAGGATTCTTCCTCTGAGAGCTCCAAAGTCATGTCTAATTGTACAGAGATAGCCAAAACTCCAGGATAACAGAAAAAGTAAGAAAGGGGGGTAAATCACTAGAAAATTAGGAAGTTGTCATGTGCAGAAAGCAACGCTGTCTTTGCCTTCTCATTAAAATGAAGAGAAAGAGGAAGCTAAGAGGTCTGGCTAAGTGTTTCCAGACTTAATTCATGCAGAATCAAATGTTATTTATGATATTACAGATTCATTTTTGCCAGAGTGAGTTTTTTTTACCATAATCTTCTAGGTTTGCACTTCCATGGCTGTTCTTACCATGACCACTTCTCTATTTCTTATCTTGTCTAAATTAGCATAACTTAGTTATGCTCCAGGACTGAACGGTCAGGCTTTCCATAGGAATGGCAGCCACAAAAACGCTATCAGAAATTTCCTGCTCAGTTAGGATTTCACTTATTATTGATTCTTTCAATTCAAAAATATGGAAGGCAAAGCCAGAAACGGTCTCTGCCAGTGTGGGGCTTCCAGTCCAGAGAGGCAGACACAATCATTCACTAGTCATGAACAGGAGTTAAATTAGGATTCTGAAAATGGCTTCCAAGCAGAAGCACTGGGAGTTCCAGGCTCTTCCAACAGGGGGTGCCGCCCCACGGGGACGTCAGGACCCAGCGGCAGTCTGAAGGGCAAGGAGAGGTAGGTGGGAGTTAGCTCAGCAAAGCCAGGAAGACATGTCTGTCCAGGCAGGGAGACCAACATGTAAGACGGGGCATGTCAGAGAGTGGGTGGCAGAGCTGCATGGTGAGGGCGAGAGCCTGCTGAGGCTGGGAGCAGCAGGGCTGAGGGGGTGCTCAAGGCACTGGCAGGGCCACCTCTGCCAGGGTCTCGGACTCCATGTGAACAGCGCATTCTCCTAAGGACAGGAGAAAGCTGTGGATGGCTTTTTGTGCTTTTCCCCAACTTTATTGAGGTATAACTGACAAATAAAAATTGTATATGCTTTTGGTATATCACGTAATGTTATGATATATGTATACATTGTGAAATAATTAGCACAATCTATTGATGTGTTGCAAGTTTCATTTTTATCAAGATTAATCTGGCTGCAGAGTCAGAACTCATTTGGAATGGGCAGCAGAGGGTTTGGCAGAGCTGACTAAAGGCTACACACTGGTCCAAGACAAAGACCCTGATGGTCTGGACTGGGGAAGGAGGGTGCTGGGAATGTGGGGTGACGAGGGAGTGAGGAGCATTGAGAGTGAGGAAGAAGGATGAGGGGAAGGTAAGGAATGGTGAAGAGGGATAAGGAAGAGATGAGGAGGGGTGAGGAGGGGTGGGGAGGAGATGAGGAGTGGATGAGGAGGGGTGAGGAGGGGTAAAGACAAGATGAGGAGGGGTATAGAGGGATGAGGAGGAGATGAGGAAGGGTGAGGAGGGGTGAGGAAGAGATGAGGAGGGATGAGGAGAGGTGAGGAGGAGATGAGGAGGGGTGAGGAGGGGTGAGGAGATGAGGAGTGGATGAGGAGGGGTGAGGGGGTAAAGAAGAGATGAGGAAGGGTAAATAGGGGTGAGGAGGAGATGAGGAGAGATGAAGAGAGATGAGGAGAGATGAAGAGAGATGAGGAGGGGTGAGGAGGGGTGGGGAGGAGATGAAGAGGGGTGAGGAGGAGATGAGGGGTGAGGAGGAGACGAGAAGGGGTGAGGAGGGATGAGGATGAGATGAGGAGTGGATGAGGAGGGGTGAGGAGGAGATGAGGGGTGAGGATGGATGAGGAAGAAATAAGGAGGAGATGAGGGGTGAGGAGGGGATGAGGAAGGGTGAGGAGGAGATGATGGGTGAGGAAGAGATGAGGAGGGGTGTGGAGGAGATGAGGAGGGTGAGGAGGAGATAAGAAGGGGTGAGGAGGGGTGAGGAGGGGTGTGGAGGAGATGAGGAGGGTGAGGAGGAGATAAGAAGGGGTGAGGAGGGGTTAGGAGGGGTGTGGAGGGGTTAGGAGGGGATAAGGAGGGATGAGGAGGGTTGAGGAGGGTTAAGGAGTGAGTGAAGATGAGGCAGGAGCTGGGAGGAGAAGGGAGGAGGTTGCTCACTTTTGCCCTCTGGAGCTGGGGGCCCTGAGCTTCAGAGACAGAATGAGCTGGACATGCACCAGCTTCCATGGGAAACCCCAATTGTGGTTTTGGAAGTGTGGAAATTGAGCTGCTCTGTGTATCTCAGAGGAAATGTGAAGTGGGCAGTGGGGTACACAGGCCCCAGTCTCGGAGGGGAGTCCAGGCCAGAGGTAGCCATGGATCAGTCACATAACCTGATAGAGGTTAAGTGTCTTTTGTAAGTCCTGTTACTAACCTTACTAGTATTTACAAATACAGCACTGGGAGTGAAACGTAAATAATAAAAACATCTGGACACTTCTGTTATCAATCACTCTTTGACACCGTTCCTCCCCCCTTCTCTCCCCTCCAGGCTTGACGCTTCATCACAACTCCCACAGGTCCTTCATTCCACAGTTGAAATTCTTCTAGGAAATCTATTTGACTCTACATTTCACACATCAAAATCTTTTTCTTCCTTCCTGGTTGGGAACCAGCAATTAAAGTTCTTCAGTTTAGCAAAAGTTCCAGTATGTGGATCTCTTGCACAGTCTGTTGCTGAATTCCCCCAAGACTTTGAGGTGCACTCCATTCAGACAACTTCTCTTCCCTCTTTGGGTCCTTTGCACAGGTCGGACAAGAGAAAATGACTAAAAGAAATACAATATTTATTAGATAGCATAAAACTTAGTCTTTTTTTTTTTTTCCAATAAACAGACAGTTTTCTACACTCTTGCCTAACTCTTCCAAATTTTCTTAACCATCCTTCCCCTTCCGTATTGAAACTCAGTGTTGTGTTTTATATATTTAACACTGCAAAAGTCATTCAGAGGATCCAAGACTCACACAGACGTTAGTCTGGAAAGAGCCTGGCACTTCAAAATCTAAGTTTATCAGGTAATCATTGTTTTATGTGTTTTTAACAAAAAAAAATTTTTTTAAGGCTTTCAGACCAACAAAACTATGATTTAACTGACAGTTACCTTTTGATCAATCTAAATTTAAAACGCATTACATTGATCTGCTCAAAGAAAATGGGTTGTTACAGAAAGAATTTAACTATGGGAAGATCTGGTTCTAGAATTAGTTCTTCCTCTTTCTTCATTTATGAACCTAAAGGGAAGTCACTTCATCTCTTTGAATCTCAGTGTCTTCATCTGTAAAATGGGAATATTAGCGCCTGACTTCATAGGACGGTTTTTTAAATACTGCATATCTATGTAAACTCTCTTGGATGTACACATAAAATCAATCATTTTATTACTACATGAATGCAAACTATTGCTAAGACTTTCAAAAAAATTTTGTGTGGTTTTCTGAATGTCTGCTGCTTCTTGAAACTATCTGAACTATTTTGATTGTCAGCATTCCTTCTAGCTGGAAGGAGTCGGGAGGCCTGACGCGCCTTTGGAGCACCCTGTGACTGGGGGCATATGCAGACCGGCACTTGCACACACGCATACCCCATGTGTCCTTCAACAAGTTACTGAAGCTCTCAGAGCCACCCTTTCCTGAAAGTCACGCGATCTCTCAAGACCTGAAGATACAGCCAGGTGCCTGGCATGCAGCAGGCTTTCCCTCATGCTATTGCCTTTGTCCTTTCTCCTTCTTTTCTTCCCCAGACTCCCTCCAGGCCGTGTGAGCGCTGCCCCTCAGGAGGGCTGTTTCTCAATGCTGCTGGCCTGCGGGTGGTCATGACTGCCCCTGGTGGCTTCTGCTCCTGGGTCAGCATTCCGGCTGCTCACCACAACTTCCACGGGAGGTCCGCTAAGCGCCCCCGGGACTCCAGTAAGCCTAAAAGGCTCCCAAGGCAATTTCAGATCATGAAAACATGAGACATTAGAGTTATGTTTCAGAAAATAATTCCTAAATGCCATCAACTCCCCAGAAACACCCCAGTCTTGCCGCCCGCCCTCCTCCCCAACAATGCCAGCAGGCCCACAGCAACCGGGGGCCGCCCTCCGAAGTACCAGGGCCAGGCCTGCAGCAGGGCGCACTGACCCAGCCCAAGGCACCGCACCCACCACACTCCTCCAATCCCTCCTGCCCTTGCTCTCTTGTTTCCTTCTCCCTCTCTGGGAGGCTCCGCCTTTTCTCCCGAAAGCCTTTTCCAGAGAGCAGAACAAGAGCCTTCATCCAGGAGATGCCCTCTTCGCAGTGTTGCTGGCCTAAATCCTGGCTCTTTATGGCTCTGACCGAATGTAAACAGTTATGACCCAATGGGCAGAACGGTTATTTTTGGAAGGGCACATCTGTTTGCTTTGGAGAAAACTCATCAGGCTAGGAGTGACAAATACTTTTCCCTTTGCTCAAAGATCATTTCTTTGGGGCAATTTGGCAATAGCCAAATTTTCAGATGGTATTTTTTTTGAAGGGTCAGCGTGTGAACCGCAGGCAGGAGTTGGGTGTATTCCCACACTCCCACCAGGGGCTGCTAAGCTGGCAGCACGCAGGAAATGAAGCTGCAGCACTGCTGGGGGCGTCCAGCTGCCCTCCTTCATGGTGTTACTGCAGGCCCTCCCCATGGCTGGGGTACTAATCTGAACTCCCCATCATTCTGGGAGACCCCAAAGAGTCTGCTTTGATGACTCCCTTCCCGTGGAGACACAAGCCAGAATGGCATTCCTCCGAGAGCATTGTCCGTGCGCGTCAGTGTGCCACGGTGGACAGTCATCCTCAGCAACCTGCCTGTTTTCCAATAAAAATGAAAGCTGCTTAATGGGCACAGTTTCAGTTGAGGAAGGTGAGAAAGTTCTAAAGATAAATGATGGTGATGGTTGCACAACAGTGTGAATGTACTTAATGCCTCAGAGCTTAAAAAGGTTAACTTAAAAAATGGTTAAAACAGGCCACCAGACACGGTGGCTCCTGCCTGTAATTCCAACACTTTGAGAGCCTGAGTTTGGAGGATGTCTTGAGCCCTAGCAATTCAAGGCCGTTGTGAGCTATGATCATGCTACTGCACTCCAGATTGGGCAATAGAGCAAGACCCCATCTCTCAAAAAAAAAAAAAAAAAAAAAAAAGAAAGGTTAAAACAGTTAATTTTATGTTATGTGCGTCATGTATGCATCATGTATCAGATTATGGTTTGTTCTCGTGTCATTGGTGTAGAACTACGAAAAGTTAGTGTCAGGAAAAGTGTTAACTGGCAGTCTTTCACGTCCACCGAAGTATTCCTACACACTTCAAGGCACTGCATTGTGACTTGATGTCACCTATTTTTCTCTACCATGCATTCATCAAGATCAATGTGTCAATTTCTTTACATGTAGAAACACACACCCAAAGGCATTTTCTACAGTAGATACCATAAGATAAGAACAAAAGAGCCTCCTGGCCAACATGGTGAAACCCCGTCTCTACTAAATATACAAAAATTAGCTGGGCGTGGTGGCACGTGCCTGTAGTCTCAGTTACCCAGGAGGCTGAGGTAGGAGAATCGCTTGAACTCGGGAGGTGGAGGTTGCAGTGAGCCGAGATCGCGCCATTGCACTCCAGCCTGGCGACAGAGTGAGACTCTGTCTCGAAAAGAAAAAGAAGAAAAAAAAAAAAAAAGAACAAAAGAGTCACCCATGGAGATGGGAGAAATAAATAGGAGGGTCAAAGCTAGAGGCTTTCAGGCAAATTAACTAAGCTCAATAACCAACATTTTGCTCCTGGAGAGGGCAGACATACTGCTCTCAGGTGCTTTAGAGCTTGTACGTCATTCAACCTTCTCAGGAGGCTGCTTAAACTTATTATTTGCTGCTGAAAAATCCTCCAGAAACCATTAGTTTATATTAATGTAAGGCCACTAAATTCTTTCCTAATGACAGAGCCATTCAAAGTGGCTAGTTTGCGAGACGTACAGCTAACTTTACAGCAGGGACGTTTTATGGAGAAACTAGACCTGGTGATGCCTTCTTTAAGTGCTCCCCTCAATCACCCCAGTGGGAGTTGTCTTGGCGGCCATTGGGAAAGAAAGTTACACCAGTGAAAGGGAATGACTTTCGTTTTCCCTCTGCTCCAGAACTCTTAGTGGCTCGCCCAGGACTCGCTGTCTTGCTTTTGAATTGTGACAGCTTAAGACGTCAATCACTGTAGGCAACAGCAGTAATACCTGACATCTAAAACCCACCTTTCAGGCCAGGCCTGGTGGCTCACACCTGTAATCCCAGCACTTTGGAAGACAGAAGCCGGAGGACCACTAGAGGCCAGGAGTTTGAGAACAGTCTGGCAACATAGTAAGACCTCATCTCTACAAAAAAAAAAAAAAAAAAAAAAGATAGAAAGAAAGAAAGAAAAGAAAAAACAACTAGCTGGGCTTGGTGGCACGTGCCTGTAGTCCCAGGCACTCAGGAGGCCGAGGTGGGAGGATCACTTGAGCCCACTTGAGCCCAGGAATTCAACACTGCAGTGAGCTATGATTGTACCACTGACTCCAGCCTGGGTGACAGAGTGAGATAATATATCTAAACAAACAAACAAACAAAACATTCATCCCCTGAATGCTTGGCAATTATCAAAAAATTATTTCAGTCACTCCTTCTTCATGTATCCTGAGAAATTCTTGAAGAAGTGACTGCTTCCTAAGAGAACAACACCAAATGAGAAATGGACACAGGTATTTCTTTTTCACCTATGGAATGAATCACACTTTTATAAGCACTTTTGTTTATATAGATGCAATTTAATCTTACAAATCACAAGAGCAAAGCAAATTATACTTGTTTGAGAGATATAAAAACTGAGGTCTTAAAGACCAGAATTCCAACCCAAATCTCCGTCTCTTAACTCAATGCTTGCTCAGATACATGTTTACAAAGGCGCCCTGGGGACATTATTAGCCTGCAATTTCCCAGGGACATTTTGAATTTTCCTGGACAACCCTGGATTCATCCTCAAGAATCCACCCAACACATAGTTACTACATACAGTGATAGGAAGTAGAAAAAAGAGTCTCTCTCTCTCTCTCTCTCTCTTTTACAGACAGGGTCTTGCTCTGTTACCCAGGCTACAGTGCTAGAGTACAGCAGTGCAATCATAGCTCACTGTAGCCTCGAACTCCTGGGATCAAGCAATCCTCCCACCTCAGCCTCTTGTGTAGCTTGCACTACAGGCATGGGCCACCACCACGCATGGCAATTTATTTTTATTTGTTTTTTATTTTATGTAGAGACAGGGTCTTGCTCTGTTGCTCAGTGATACGGTTTGGATTGGTGTCCCTGCCCAAATCTCATGGCAAATTGTAATCCCCAGTGTTGTGGGAGGGGCCTGGTGGGAAGTGACTGGATGATGGGGGAGGACTTCCCTCTTGCTGTTCTCATGATAGTGAGGAGTTCTCATGAGATCTGTTTGTTTAAAAGTGTGTAGCGCCTCCCCCTTCACTCTCTTCCTCCTGCTTCCAGCATGTAGGACATGCCAGCTTCCTGTTCGCCTTCTGCCATGATTGAAAGTTTCCTAAGGCCTCCTCAACGCCGCTTCCCGTACAGTTTGCGGGACTGTGAGCCAATTAAACCTCCTTTCCTGATAAATTACCCGGTTTTAGGTAGTTACTGATAGAAACGTGAGAACCGACTGATACACCCAAAGTGATCTCAAACTCCTGGCCTCAAGCGATCCTCCCAACTCATCCTCCTAAGTAGCTGGTACTACAGGAGCACACTACCATGCCTGACTACTCTTTTCATGTTTTGTAGGGATGGAGTCTTGCTATGTTGCCCAGGCTGGTCTTGAACTTCTGGCCTCAAGCAATCCTCCAATGTCGGCCTCCCCAAAGTGCTGGGATTACAGGCATGAGTCACTGTACTCAGGCAAGTATTATTTTAATGTTTTTAATTATTTAATTATTTTAATATTTTTATGTTCAATAAACATTTTATTACTTTAGAGTTTTGAAGATGAGTGAGCACATTTGTAAAGAGAACCAAATTTGTAAAATAGAACCTCTAGAAATGGATTGTTCTCTTTGATCCAGAGGCAGATGCTTCTTGCCATTTGCTCCTCCATGAGTGGGGAAGCTAAAGGAGTCATCTCGATCTGCTCCTCCCGTGTGAAAACAGTAACATTGACTAATGTTTAGTGAGCACTCTGCAGGTGCTTCACATGCGTGATCTCAGTCCCCACTCGCAACCAGCCCATGAGAGGGATGCTGTCAGATGGGTTGCCATGGGAAACAGAGATGTGAGTCACAGAGATGCCAGGAAGCTGGGTAGCTTGAACTTGGCAGAGCCAGATTTCGAAGACAATTGCCTCAAAGTGTGTACAGACCATCCCTGACTTACAATGATTCGACTTCAGGATGGTGTGACGCCTTCATAGAAACCGTACTTCTCTCGTGGTGCTAGGCAGCAGCAGTGAGCCCCACTCCCTCAGCCACAGATATTTGACTCAGGATATTTTACAACAAACCCAGTTTAGGATGGGTTTGTTGGGCTGTAGCCCTGTTGTAAATGGAGGGCATCTGTAATCTTAACCACTGCTGTACTGTGTTATTTTTTCAGACTGCCGTCTTATAAGCAATCAAAATCTCCCACACATCTAATTATAAGAGCAACTTCTATTTATCCTCCCCACCATTTCCTCATTCTTTGTACAGCAAAGAATGACATAAATCACACACACACACACACACACACACACGCACATCAGAGCTTTCCGTCCACTGGAGGATGAGGAAAGGATGCGACGTGCATTTGACTGTGTGTGCACCCACATACACACGGGTCTCAGGAAGGAGCTAAGAGTTTACAGACCTGACATCCAAGTCATTTTGCAGGCAATTCTCCTTTATAGGACACCACAACTCTGATCAAACCATTGCAGAGACAGGCCGAGCCGTGGGGACTTTTAGAATGCTTGTTACTCATCAAACTCCTTTCTTTGCCTGGCTAACACCATCCCATCCTTTGAGTCTCAGCCCAGAAGTCCCTTCCTCTAGATTAGCTTCCAGACTCCCAAGGCCAGGTCAGCCCCACCAGCCACAAGGTGGTGAATAGCAGACTGTTTGTAACAAAGCTAGTGAGGGAAATGCCTGACTCGGTTACACAGCCATAGGGTAGTGGGTTCAATGTGAGGAATCCCTCACCGAGGCAACCAGAGCCCACACGCCTGCTATTCCTGGTGCCTGGCCCAGTTGCTAGGACTGCAAATACTGGGAATGCGATGGATGCTTGGGCAACTGTGAACAGAGCTGCCAGGTGCCTATCACATACTATTTTGCATTTATAGTCACACCAAACTTGATGTATCAAGATCCTGGGTTTCTAGGTTTCTTTATTCCCTGCGTCCATTTCTGGTCAGAAAAGTGAACGGAGGAGATTGTGTAACACAGAAGTCAGTGGGGCCACCAGGTCCTCCAGGATTCAACTAGAGTTGGCTAAGCCTCCTTCCCACATCCTGTGAGAAGGCCAGAGCCCTACCCAAGATTTCTGCAAACTCTGTGGGAGTGACATTCCCACAGTCACCTCTTGTTCCAATCTTCTGACCTCTTGAACTCATGCACAGCTCACCTCATATGACAGTCTCCTTCCCTCTGTCCCATGTCACCCCAACCCAGCCACAGATTCCACCACCCTCCACTCACACAAGTCCGCGGGTGTATAGGAGACCCTGACTCAAGATTAAGGAGGATGGGGATGGGGTGCACACCACGCAGCGTAGCAGATAATTCAAGACAAAAAGCTGGGCGTCCCTCCTCCAGAGCTGCTCCTGTGAGCCTCTCAGCTGACTTTCCCCAGTGTGCGTCTCTGGTCTCCTGACATGGGGGAAACGCTGTCAACGTGCCCTCGCACCTCTCTTTCAAGCGTTGTTTTTGGTCTCCACCCACCGTCTCCTGTTATTTCTTAATACCATGCAGTTCCTCCATTTCTTGGTCATTTCCTGACCATTGTGGGCCATGCCCTCATCTTCATAAACAAACATGCCCATTTAGATATATTCCTAAGCAAAGTCGGCTTTGTCCAGGGAGGAATTCCACAGTCAGTTATTAAAGTGACTTTCTGCTCAGCATTTCCCAGCAGGAATTAAAACGGCCCTTGTATAGAGAGGGAGGAGGATGGATGAGTGAAGCAGGGGTGGATGAAGTGGAAGATGTGCCTGGCAATTCAGGCTGTGGACTCACAAGTAGCCCAAATGGCAGGTGGCCAACCCAGAGACAGAGCTGCCTTCGGTCATTCAGTAAAACACCATCACGCGCTTCATGTGTGATGGTCACAGTAAGTGCCAGGCTTGAAACGGAACACATATTCAGCCAGCCTCCAAGGCGCTCACTCCAGTGGGCGGGCACCAGAAAGCATGTTTTCAGGGCTGTGGGTTCTGTGAGATGCCACTGAGGCACAGCGCCCCCATCATGTTGCCAACTGATCATGGAGGGTGACGAAAACACCAGGACCATCGGAGCTCTCATGCTGGCCTCTGCTGTTATTGGCATAGGAAACAGAAAGGTGAGCAGTGATCTCAGGGTGCAGCCTCCCCACCCTCCTTCCCCTCCCTTCTCCACGTGGCCCCACCCACAGTCAGTCAACGTTTCACCAGTTTCTCTATATACTGGATGCTGTCTATTGATTGCCTAAGTGACATCCCCAATCCCCCTTTTCTTCCCCCGAGAATCCCCATTTTATCCGGGTATCCACCTGCTCACAATGATGTCATCTCCTGCCCGAATACTATGACCTGAATCCTGTGTCCCCCTAAGATTCCTGTGGGTGAAGGTTTCGGAGGTGGGCCTTTGGGAGGAGATTAGGTCATGGGGGTGGAGCCTCATGAGTTGGATGAGTGCCCTCATAAAAGAGGCTCAAGAGAGACACCTTGGCCCGCCAGCCACGTGAGGACACAGCAAAAAGAAGCCATCGATGAAGAAAGTGGGACTCCACCAGACAGTGACCTGCTGGTACCTTGATTGTGGACTTCCAGCCTCCAGGACTGCTAGGGCTGTTTATAAATTTCTGTTGTTTAGAATCCACCAGTTGACGGTATTTTGATACAGCAGCCCAAACAGATGAAGATACTCAGGGAAGATCCTGACTCATCTTAACCAACCACATTTGCCCCGTTTGCCCGAGAGGCACTGGTAAATAAGGGAGCCTGCAGAAGGGGTATCTCTGAGACATCCCCTTTTCCTCTCGTGAGACTGGTGTCCAGCAGGTACTGGACTGTGCAGCCAGCCTGCCGCCAACCAGAGGGCAGCATAAAGATGGAACGGGAATCTTGGTTCCCAGTGGCATTGTTGAGAGGCTGTTCTGTGAGGTCATAAATTCTTGGGTTGTCCAAGCCAGTGGGAACCAGAGCTTTATGTTATTTATGACTGAAAACAGTACAGCTAGAGCACAAGAGCTATTTCTGCAAAATACGTATTAAAGTACATTTGTGCTTTGCCAAGAGCAATGGGACCATGTTGGGGTCGTCACAAGAATGAGGGAGGCAATGGCCCACCATGCACAGGACTGTTCCCCAAAAACTATCTCACATTCTGCAAGATCTGAGGATGTTCTGCTGTATGGTCACATAGGTGAGAAGCCTACTTGTAGCATTATCTGTGCCTAGAATCTAACCCCATTCTACATAAAAGCACAAAGAAAGTTTACACAGGTTTAGTACACAGTGATCATGTAAATCTTGATACTTTTAAAATTTTATTGTTGGAACAATAACAAGGTTGGGCACTGGTTTGGAAAATCAGCTCACATTTTGCAAAGCTGCCCACTTTTGAGCCCCACATATATGCATTCATTGTTCATTGTTCATTCATTCATACTGACACTGTTGATTTCTGATGGTTCTCTATGCACACGCACCCATCTGACTTCTTCACTACGTCCTCCTGGCACAAAACTACCTGAGCATTTAGCAACTGATCATTATATAGATTTTTAAAAATATATTTGTAAGTGGATGAATTTCTTTCATGGTGTGTTACAGAACATTTTTAAAAGGAGAGGGTGGTGCTGATGGTTCCAAACTTGTATCCATACACAAAACTGACCAGATTGTACACCTCAAATACATACTTCCATTATTCCTCCCTAAAGTGGGAAAGAGTGGGATCTTGAGTCTGAGAGAGTTGAAAGTCACTAGAACACATAATCTGTGAGGTCTTTTCCAAATCCTAAGATTTCACAAAACCCTGCTCCTGTTGGATAAAGAATCTCGGGTCAGAACCTGTAAACAGGTCAGCAACTTCTGGAGATTTATATTGCCATAGAGGGCAGAGGTTGGCCCCTTTTGGCTTGGACTTTTATTAAAGTGTGCTGTGTGAGAAGACGCTTGATAAATATTGTCCAACTCAAGAGACGGATCATTCTGATGTGTGTCTGATACTACCGGCTCTTATTCTGCCGAAGATAATTCTTGGGAAATCTGAATCTGAAAAACCCTTTCAGATCCTCCTCAGCACCCCACTTCCAAGTCTGACCCCAGTTACTTCGCAGGCTTTTACTTTTCTGGGTAGTTGATTTATGCTTAGAGATTGGTTCATGGTGAGCTAAGCCCAGAGTGAGTCGGGTGCTGAAGCTGGCTGCTGCTGGCTTCTGAGAGACAGCCGTGTGCCGTCCTTCACGACTCCATGTGAGTGGCCTTGTGTTGGTGGCTTAGAATCACCCACGAAGGGAATATTTACACCATAGAAACAGGCAAATCCTGCCAGGGCTTTTCACTGTTGGAAAGCTGATTGTTAAACATTTGCCAGCACACCACTACCCAGAGCGTGAGCAGGCGCCTTCTTCACTTCCGTGTGCCCAGACACTGCACTGAGGCATATGGGGAGCAGGCGACTCTTACTCTTAAAAGTTCCCATAAATTGGTCAGGCACAGTGGTTCACACCTGTAATCCCAGCACTTTGGGAGGCTGAGGCAGGCGGATTATCTGAGTCCAGGAGTTCGTGACCAGCCTGACCAACATGGTGAGACCCCATCTTTACTAAAAAAATACAGAATTAGCTGAGTGTGGTTGCACATGCCTGTAGTCCCAGCTACTCAGGAGGCTGAGGTAGGAGAATTGCTTGAACCTGGGAGGCAGAGGTTGCAGTGAGCCGAGATGGCACCATTGCACTCCAGCCTGGGCGACAGAGCAAAACTCAAAAAAAAGAAAAGAAAAGAAAGGAAAAAAAAGCTCACATAAATTGTAGCTTCCTTTTGAATATTAGAATCTGTTTCTCTGTCACCAGAAGACTGGGGATATATACCTGTGACCTTGACCTTTCCTAGGAGTAGGTAAAAGATCTCTAGATGATTGGGGAAAATGTGGGTTCATGGATAGGCGGGTAGCAGGGAAGTAAAACGTTGCCAAATATGCACGTGTATGCATGTGTTTGTACGTGTGTGCATGTGCATGCGTGTGCATGTGCGTGTGCCTGTGCGTGTGTGTGTGAAAGCTGGCTTAAAAATCAAAGTTCACAAATGTTGGCCCCAGCTAACAAGTCTGACATCAACGGTCTGATTGCTGGAGGTTCATTAGCGCCTCTTAGTGAATGGGGTTTGGCAGTGGGCATGTTTTCCATTGGCATGAGAGAGTTAAGAAAGAAACTGCCAACAAGTTTCTCAGCCAACCAGATTATAATCAGCATGCTCCACCTGAACCTGGTGCCCAAACAGTCATTTCGGTTAACACCTGGAAGTCTCCAGGACGTGGTGGGAAGCAGATGAAAAGATTCAGAGTTGGGGAAAACATGTTAAGGGGCCGGGCCTTGAGCTCACAAACAGACTCGGGTTGCAGCTCTGTGAGATGAAGAAAACCCATGTGTGATGAAATACAGGAGTGTGCCCTGGAGGTATAACTCACACTGACAAATATAGACATTCTGTAGCCCACAGACCCTCCCAACCCAGGGAGAAGGCACGGAACTTTCCAGGCATCTTGGATGTTCCTGGGTCTCAGGAGGTTTCCCTGGTGGCCCCCCTTAGGGATCCCTCTGAGTTCTTCTCTTCCTTCCTTCCCCTTGCTGTCCCCTGGCCTCCCTTCAGGCACATATTTACTCAGAACAAGTTTTCCTGCCAAGCACAAGATGCCCTGTTGCTCCCTCTCCGCTTCCTGTTAAAACCCACCCCCGGAAATGGATCTAATGTCAGCCGTTTCTTCCTTGCTCACCTCAAGCCCAGTCACATCCAGTCAGAAGGGGTGTCTGTCAAACATATCACTGCGCTGCTAGGACGGTGACACCCGGGTGCTATTCGACTCCTGGGAGGGTCTGAATCGCCGTACATCAGCCTGGTTGAGTTTTGTCTCCTCTGCCTAGCTGTGGAGTTGACGAACCGTGAGGAATTTTCTGGTTACTGTGCAGATATAATTAGTTGGCTCCAGACAAAATCAAGCACTCCTCTGAGTTTCTGTAAACAATGAATTTGTTTTTTTGTTTTTTTTTCTGAGTGGATACAGTGGGCACAGGGGAGTTGGGGGAGCTACTGGGGAGTGTTTCACTGAAAAGATACTGAAAGCGTAACAAGAGAAAAGCAGGTAGCAGAAAACAAAATGGTGCAATCGACAAATAGGATTTGGGCTATTTCTGATCAGAAAAAAAATGCCTTGGGAATAGAAAATCAGAGCCATCATGCTTGAAGGGACGTTAGACAGTGACCCTGCGAGACAGGGATGCATCCTCTGGTTAATGCTGAGAAGTCCCTGGTGTTTGCAGTCAGCCCAGAGCAGCGATGGGTGGTAACAGCAGGTTGGTCCTGAGCAGCCCAATTCTGCCAAGCTAAAGGGCTTCTCCTGATACCTCCACTTCCATACACATCTGCTCAGGTGCCCTTTAGAAACTTGTTTTCATCCATGCAGTCCTCGAGATTTGCATGAAGTTATTTAACTGGTACTTTTTTTTAATTTGGAGGGATACATAATATTATTTGCCCTGAATCTTAGAAATCCATGTTACAGTGCAAAAAGCATACCTCTAGACTGGCCATTTATTAGGGAAAAATTATTTTCAATACAGTTCAAAAGTAGAAAGCACACAGGTCAAGTTTGTTTTCTGTCGCGTGTGTGCGTGTGTGTGTGTGTGAGAATTTTTAAAAGGTAAAATCCTCATGACTTCCATAAAATGAGCATATCAAAGATTTTGTTTACATCATTAACCAAGGAGGGCACCAGTAAGATATCAACTACAACCAGTTCAAAATAGAATTCAACACACACACACACACACACACACACACACACACACACACACACACGCTGGGGCGGGGGGGCCATGCAGGGGCAATTAGGAATGTTGAAATGAACTTACAGCCGGGCGCGGTGGCTCAAGCCTGTAATCCCAGCACTTTGGGAGGCCGAGACGGGCGGATCACGAGGTCAGGAGATCGAGACCATCCTGGCGAACACGGTGAAACCCCGTCTCTACTAAAAAAATACAAAAAACTAGCCGGGCGAGGTGGCGGGCGCCTGTAGTCCCAGCTACACAGGAGGCTGAGGCAGGAGAATGGCGTAAACCCGGCAGGCGGAGCTTGCAGTGAGCTGAGATCCGGCCACTGCGCTCCAGCCCTGGCGACAGAGCGAGACTCCGTCTCAAAAAAAAAAAAAAAAAAAAAAAAAAAGAAATGAACTTACAAATAGATGCAAAATGCGTCAACATCTACAGGGGCAATAATTAATTTTATCACTACTGGAACTAATTCAACATTTCTTTGGTCAAGAATTATTTGTATTACTATGCAACTTGTTCAACGTACAGTGTTCTAAAATAGCTCAAAGATGGTGAAAGTCAGAGATAACCTGGAACAGTATGCTGCACAGGACACCCAGTAATCTTTTTGCCCATTTCAAACTTTTCAAAAATGTTTCAGTGTATGTGTGTGATTCTTAATTGCACTTACACATCCTTGGACAATAACTACATATTGTTAGAATAAGAAAGAACTCAGCAATGAATCTTGTACTAATTTTTGTTTTGTACATGTAAACACAAAGAAACTGTTCACATAAAAAAGTAGATGGTAAGTGAAGGATTTGTTGGAGCAATGTCACTCAATTCTTTGAACTTCTGAGTAGTATGCCAAAAGTCATATTATGACTGATAATCAAAATTATTTTTAATGATCTATTAGCTGCCAATCTAATTAAATCTTCCTTTAATTTTACTAAAGGCAAAGTATTAAAAATAAGCTGGCTCCTCATTTGTGTTCTCAACACCAATATTTTGAATTGTTTCCTTGTTGCCCCACGCACTTTCACCTCCTAGAGGAATGTGCCCTAATGTGAGGAGGAGCCTGTCTTTCTTTTGTAAAATTGGAAAAGAGCATCTGAGAAGGAGGGGGAGGGAAAAGAGAACTAGCCTCACTCACACGCAGTGTTCGCCTGCCCTTGATATCCCCCAGTGCTTGGCACGTAGTAGGATTTTTAAGAATTAACAGAAATGACCAAATGAATTAATTAATAGGTGTCCAAAGTAGATTTACTATCAAACAAACAGAGCTGATGCCGCAGTGCCCTTCGTTGCACGATCCCCTTCCAGGGCCGGGGTGAGCACCGCAGGCGGTGTCCATGTGTCCATGTATTTCTTGAGCGGGCCCCTAACGCTGTGCCTTCGTGCTCATATGTAATACAATTTGCAAAAGTAAGCTACTCTAAGAGCAATGAATTGGGATCTTTGTCCGTGCTCATGTCCAATTCATCATATTTCTCCTCTGCAGGGTGAGCTGTGGTGGCCGCAGGCCACCTGGGATCCAGTTAGGGGCAGTAGAGTTGGGGACATAATTAATTTGGATTTAATGGAATAAATGCATGTGACTTTCAGGCAGTCTTCTTACTGTTAAATTACTGCTAATTATCCTAATGTAGGGATGGCTTCTAGGAATGTCCCTGTTGCACACTCTATCTACTCACTAAGCAGAAGAATTGATGATGCAGGGCCAGCGATAAGAATGCATCCTACAGCGCCTAGCTGTGTGTAGCAGAAGAGAGACAAATTGCTCCGATCATCGGTCATGTGAAATGATCTGCACAGGGTCAGCAACATCTTGTCAGAATGAAAGTTCACCATGCTTTCTTTCTTTTTCGACGGGAATGGTATATTTGATAAAATTGGAACACATTTTTTCAGCAATTAAGAAAAAGAAAACATTTTAACAAAAAAAATGAACCCTTGACTTGAATGTATATTGAAGTGTTGTCTTTTGTCAAGCTTAAATTTATTAAGGACCTGGGAGAAAAATTCTCAATAAATTCAATGGAATATGAACAAATGTCAAGAAGCTATGTGATGGAACTAATGGGAATTATTCTGATATAGATGACCAATTTTAACCAAAAAGTGTCCAGATAATTCAAAAAGTAATCCATCAAAAAGAACAAACACATTCTGAGTCAAAATCATGAACAGGCCATTGGATTATTGGAAAATCTAATCAATGAAGATGCAAGAATCTTATGAACATATTAAGGGTAAGACTTAAATGTCTTGTGGATTTGAGACAAATTAGTTACATCAATGAAGATACCATAAACTCTGCAAAAGTTTGTTATAGGAAATCATGAACCAAACCAGCTCATGCAGGTCATCAATTCAATGAATATGTTCAGTCACTGTAGATGAAAAACTGAAATGCCCTGAAATCTGCCAGCTGAAGAATAATGAGGTTCATAAATTTGGCAAAAGAGTTTTATTTCTCATAAAGCATTGCAGCCTGCAGGCTGACCATCTTGCAGACTGGGAAGTGTAACCTCCTTAAGAAGTACTTCAGGGGAGGGATCAATGGATTTGGAATGTACGCTGAGCAGGTTGGCTAAGTATACACGTTCAGCAAGTCATAGGAGGAGTGATGGACACTCACAACAGGAAGGCAAGGGCATGCGTAGTAGCTAACAGGCATGCAACGTGCTTCCCTGCTCACTTCAGGGAGACTTAACATTTGAATGTATTACAAGTAGGCTCTAAACATCAAAAGGTGAAGCAGAGGACATGGAGGCCCTCCGTGTGTAGTGTCCCTAGCTGGCCAGAGCCACTCTGTGGCTAGTGGTCTCTCACCAGGAAGGAATGATGGTGAGTCCTGTGTCAAGATTGTAAGGGAGCAGCAGCATGAGGGCTGGTTGGTATCGGAAGTGGAGCAAGTCTTTCCAAAGGGCTGGTTTGTGTAATCCTTAAAGAGAAAGCCAACGGCAGTCAGCAAGAGGGGTGGTATAACAAGGCCCGCTGACCTTCCTCCTGTCATGGCCAGGAACCCAGTTTTTAAGGTTTCTTCAGGGCCCCCTTGGCCAAGAGGGGATCTGTTCAGCTGCGTAGGGGCTTAGAATTTTATTTTTATTTCTCAAATCTTGCAGTTCATATATAATGAATTTTTCCCCAAATCTAGATAATATTGAACTTTACATAATGTGACCAATATTGAATTGAAAAGGGAAAGTAAAAAAAATTCTCTAAATCTTCAATAGTAAATTTTAATAAAACACACTAGAGAAAGATCTGAATTGTCTTTCTATTCTCTCTATAGAAAATGGTACTGCAAAAACTGTTGTGTTTTGAGGAGGTGATCAAAGAGGGTACAACCAAAATAGGTAAGGAAAAGTATTTTAGAGCTGCATCAGAAAGTTAATTGAAAATAATTTGTTTTCAGATTTTGTGACATTTAAGTTATGTTTCAGATTTTTTACATTATAGTTAGTTTGGAAAGTTCTTAATCATGTTTCTTCCTGTGATATTGTGAAATGTATATTTGGTCTTCTGGTTTCCTGATTCATAGCTCCCCAAATCCTTGGGATCTCTGGAGTGGTGAGTGGCTCTTGTATGCTAATGAGATGACTGGAGCTCCTCGATAGTCTCTGGTGGGGGACTGTTCGCTGTTTTCAACCCTCCCAGGAGGGAAGGTTGAAAATTTCAGCCTACCTCCTACTCCCCCAGACCCCAACCACCTCTCTCACTTCCAGGGAGGATAGAAGGGCTGAATATTGAGTTGATCACTGACAGCCAATGATATAATCAATCATGACCTACCTAATGAAGTTTCCCTAAAAATCCAAAAGGACTGAGCTCTGGGTCTTCCAGATAACAGAACATGTAGAAGCTCCTGCAGGGTGGTGTATCCAGAGAGAGCATGGAAGCCCTGTGCCCCTTTTCCCATTCCTTGCCTTATGTATCTCTTCCATCTGGCTGTTCATCTGTATCCTTTGTAATTTATCTTTATAATTAATGTGTAAATGTAAGAATTTCCCTGAGTTCTGTGAGCCACTTTAGCAAATTAAATAAACCCAAGGAGGGGGTTGGTGGAACCCCAGTTTATAGCTGGTTGGTCAAAAACAGTTCACCACCTGTGCTGCAATTGGCATCTGAGCTGAGGGATAGACTTGTGGGAATGAGCCTTCAACCTGTGGGATCTGACACAATCTCCAGCTAGACACTGTCAGAGCTGAGCTGGATTAGAAGACACCCAGCTGGTGCCCACTGGAGAGTCATCTGCAGAATTGTTTGGTATGTGGAGAAAAACTCCACACATCTGGGGTCATAGAAGTGTGAGTGTTGTGAGAGTACAGCAGGAGAAACTGAGTTTGTTTTTTCCTATGTCCTTACACTTCTAAAATTTCTTTTGCATAGTCTCTTCCCTTTTGCTGACATTAAACCTTATTACTCTATCCTCTGTCTCTGACCAACTCTTCTGTAGTTTTCCATTACTTATCCTTACCATGTTTTATTCTGTATTCTCCTATCCTACTTTCCAATTATCCTCAATGACTCATCTGTCAAAGACAACCAATGAGTTCTTAATTTTGATTACGGAATTTTTTGGTTTTCCAATTTGCCTTTGGTTTTTGTAGCATATGTTACAACTTCTCATGTCTGCTGAAATTCTATTGTCTTTTATCTCCTTGAACATAGTAAAAATAATTATATGAAAGTTTGTATATCTTTTAAACATTCTATTTTCTTCTGCTATTTCTATAAATTTGTACTTCCACTCTCTGGAGTCTTTGTGGCTCTGTTGCCACTGTTAGCTGTTTCAGCTGGTATTCGTACATATTGTCGCATCTCCTAAGAAGTATGCTTACTTTTTCCTTGTATGCTAGATTCTGTAACTCAAAATTTATCATAGAAATAATTTGAAGCTCAGGTGCTAACAAGATTCCAAAGAATTACAAAGCCAATTTCCAGAAGGGAGAATTGAGCTCAGCACTGGAGATCCCTTTTTCCCTGGAGGAATTTGCATGTTCCCGAGGGAGGAGCTGAGAGGTGGGGTGAAGCCACTGACTGCCTCATGGGGCTAGGGGACATGTTTGGAATTGCAGAAGGCTCTATGTGTGCATGTGCATGTGTGTGTGCGTGTGTGTGTGTATGTGCACCTAGGACAGAGCCCTTCAGTGCTCCAAGTCAAAGCAAGTGGAGGATTGGGATAAACTTAGCTTGGATTACGTTTACACAGCTCATCATTACTTCCAGGCACAGTAAAATCATTGCTGCCATCCTGAGGTGGACATAGCTTCCGGGAATGCCCAGGAAGCCCATTCTGCTGATGCACCCAGCATGTGACCTGAAGTGCAGGATCACAGGTCATCTCCCAGGGTCACAGGTCATCCCCCAGGGTCACAGGTCATCCCCCAGGGTCACAGGTCATCTCCCAGCCCAAACATGCTCCACAGCACGGGAAGTACATGGAGGGGAAGGGGATGAAAGTCTGAAAAAGATACAGTCAGAAGCCAGTTTGTCAAAAGATTTTCCACATCTTACAGCTTACATATGAAAGAAGATTGACAGAAGTTATCCACAACTTGACAATAACACTAAAACTTACATGACTTACCAATAATGAGTTGTAAAACTGAAAGAAAAATTTTCAAATTATCAATGAGAACCAAATTGTGATCGATTGTGCTAAAGACTGAATTTTCTCACTATTATCTCTATAGAAATGACATTACAAAACTGTGGTCAGAGGAAAAGGCAATCAAACATTATGCAGACGAAAATATAAGAAAACAGGAATTCCAGAGATTGGTTGGACAATTAAGCAATAAATATATTATTTTCTTGGATTCTATGCTGTTTGTGGTATTCCACAGGTTTTGAAAGTGTGTAATTCACGGTAATTTCCTTTATCTTTCTAAATGATAACAATTGTGTACTTAATTTTGTATTTCTTCTTTCTGAAAGAGGACGCTCACATTGTGTAAGCTCAGGCCCCTCTCAGACTAACTCTGTACCAGTGTATGTGTTTCAAAGGCTTTGTTCCATAGTTACTTAAGAAGGGATCCTCTGGCTCTCGTCATGCCACTTAAACTCCCTGGATTTCATTTTAGTCGTCTGTAAAATGAAGGAATTAGCCTAAAACTTCTGAGATCTGTTGCAGCTCTACAAGCAGGGCCTCTGCAATGCCGTGAATCGTAGCGGTAAGATTTAGTAAGGCTTTCCTCACTGTGTGACCTTGGAAAATTATGTGTCCTGGTTTGACAGATGAGAAAAAAACTGACCCAGAACAAGAAAAAGCACATACACAACTGCAGAACTCCAAAAGAGAGCAACCGAGACAGAAATCAGAGGGACGAACAAAACAGCAGGTGGCCAATTTGGCCATGTCCCAGGGCAAGGTGCTGGAGCATCTAGGCAAGACTATCAGGGCAGGTGGCCAAGGCCGGCTTTGCAGCTCAACTCAACACCATCTCAAGGATATAAAATGGTTAACGGCAAAGAAAATAGAAGACAGAATTTCTTTGGGCAAAGTTTTTAGTGTGCTATGGCAATTTCTGTCCCCATAGCCAGAGGTTTGGAGTTCATATTTCTGCATAGAAGTAGGTCATCTAATAATTAAAATCAAACTGTTGTGGTAACTAGAAGTGACTAGAGGATATTTTCTTTCTTTCTTTTCTTTGTTTGAGATGGAGTCTCACTCTGCCGCCCAGGCTGGAGTGCAGTAGTGTGATCTCAGCTCACTGCAACCTCCGCCTCTGGGTTCAAGCAATTCTCCTGTCTCAGCCTCCAGAGCAGCTGGGACCACAAGGCATGCCACCACACCCAGCTAATTTTTGTATTTTTAGTAGAGACGGGGTTTCAACATTTTGGCCAGGCTGGTCTTGAACTCCTGACCTCAGGTGATCTGCCCGCCTTGGCCTCCCAAAGTGCTGGCATTCCAGGTGTGAGCCACTGCACCCGTCCAAAGTCACACTTAACTTGATGGTTTAAAGATACTCGAGACAGAAATACTATGTAAATTATGCAGCATTTTACAAATTTTAATTTGGATTACATTGCTTTTATGAGTCATCATATCAACAAATCTCATACTTAATAGATTTTATAGATCAGTACAATTTACAAATATTTTGAGAGGTAGGTATTAGGCTGCTAAGTCTTTATTTGCCAAGTAAAAACATTTTTTAAAATCCCATCATTTAAAATCACTAACATTTTATAAGAGGAAGAAAATGTTTGCCCTAAATATGTAGGAAAATACATAACAATACACTAGCAGAATAAAAAAATAGGACTAGAAATGTAATAAAGTTAACTTTATAAATGTTTGCCTCATAATTCTTTTTCCCCATAGGCATGTAAAAACTTTGTTATAGACCTGGGTGTGGGAGCTGTGGATTAAAAGCTTATTGAGGCATTGCTTTGGTTATGGGATTTCAGCAACCAAAAAACCATGATGGTCCTATCAGCATTTCAAAGCTATTTAAATTGATATGAACCACAAACTGAGTTATAAATCCAACCTCTTTTATTTTCTGATACAATAAACCAAAACATCAAATTCTAACATCACTCTCTTAAGTATCTCCTTCTCAGAATTGTCCATGAACCCCAAAGATTTACCAGGTCCAAAGGTGAAGGTGGGGCTTGAGTCCTCAGTGCAAAAGAAAACCCTCAATGCACCACTGCAATTACTTCTGCTGCCCCATGGTGGCGCTGTTGAAGCTTAGTCCTGCACAGCCCTGGCAATAAAGGAACTGCCTAGGTCACCAAGGATCTTCAGGGGTCTTCAAGCTGCTTCCAAAGTATTGCTTGCCACTAAAAGCATTCTATATTAGAGCTTCAAAGTTGCAGCTCTTAAAGATATGCTCTTTTATCTCACATAGAGGGGAAACGTCCAGAGCACCAACTAGCCCAGGAGCAGTTCTAACAGCCACCACCTCAGCCTATAGAACTGGCACTCCCCTTTCCTCCATATCAACCACTTTGGCAGGAATGGGGCAGATTTTCCTTTGCATCCTTTGAACAGAGAAATGCTCACCACGTCCCCTCCCTGGACACTCAGATCTCCACGCAGGGGAACCCCCAAGTGGCCCTGTTGAACAGAGGGTCCTCTCAGTGATAGCCAGGTGAGTGTGCACTCAGGCCTTTGCTGCAGAAAGGCTGCCATCTCTCTGTGATATCCTCAGCAGCCCACTTCTCCCTCTCCCCAGTCCCACCCCGGCTAGACATTGCTCCAGAGAGAATGCCCCGCTTAATGGCCCCCATGCTAATCTCAAAATCTGCTTTCTGGTGACGCCAAATAGCAATGCTGGGCTGTAATTAGAAGTTCTAGTTCTGACTGTTGGATTCCTTAGGATCACAACAGACAGCATGAATAACTCACATGCTTACAAAGGCGAGCATCTACTGCATAGAACATGGAAATATACCCTAGAGGTCACTGGCCTCAGCAGCAGCGAGTTGATCTAGCGTCCTGACTGCACTTTACAAATCGGTGGGAGGAAGTACAGCACTGCTGCAGATGGCAATGTCACCCATCGGGTTGTTGTGGACAGATCTGGTTACATTGTCCGACTCATTCACTAGGATGTGTCCACATCCTGCACCCCTTGAGCACATCAGGGCAAGCAGCTGTTCACTCTGAAGATGTGTGGTTTCACATCTCTGAAAAGCCAGCTGCCCGAGCCACAAAGGCTAACCTGGGAAAAGATCACTGGGGACACTTTCTCAAAAGGTGGCTGCACAGCAGGTGGCACTAGGGATGTCTAGGCTTCTTTGGCACTCACCATGGTGCCATGGTGAGAAAGACTTGGCCACCCTGATGACAAGCAGTAGAGCACTGGAGTTCAGGGTAGTGGCTCTCAAAGTGATCTGTGGACCAGCATGAGCATCACCTGGGAAATTTTTTAGAAATGAAATTCCCAGGCCCTGCCCCAGACTTACCGAATCAGAGACTGGGTGTGGGGCCAGGAAGCTGCATTCTAACAAGCCCCACAAGGGGTTCTGATGCATGCTAACATTTTAGAATAGTGTTTGGTGACTTCTTCTGTAAAAGGCCAGAGAGTAAATATCTCAGGCTTTGTGGACCATGTGGACCCTGTAAGCAGCCGTGGATAGCCTACAAACAGATGAGAGTGGCTATGTCCCAGTCAAACTGTATTTGTAGATGCTGAAACTTGCATTTCATGTAATTTCATGATGTCATGAAATATCGTCTTATTTTAATTTTTTCAACCATTTCAAAATGTAAAAAACAATTTTTAGTTGCCAGGCCATACAACAGGCAGTCATCCAGGTTGACCCCAGCCTGTAGGTGCCACCCCAGGTGTTGAGTTCAGACTGGATTGGAATCCTGGAGCTCCCCTAACCAGGTGGGCAGCCTTGGGCAAGTCACACAATCTGTGTGCCTACATGTCCTCCAATATGAAATGGGGTAGTACTAGCACCTGTCTCACATGGATGCCGTTAACATTAAATGGCTACCACGCATATCACAGCCGTAAGTAGGAGCTTCTTATTTTCCTGTCCGTGAGTAACTTACCTCCTTCTTATGGTCAGCTGTCCTTTTCATGAGAGATACAGCTCTCCAGCACAGAGACTACCTAGAGTGAACCTGAGGCTCCCAATGGTCTTGTCTTGGGCTCCCCGACTGCCCTCCAAGATGGGTTCATAAGGGTTGCATGCTGCTCTTGCCCCAGGAGATGAGAACCCCCAGGGCTCTGGCAGGATGGCATCCTAGTTAGATGAACCAAATGAGCTCTTTCTCAGCCGTTGGTCTGCTGTGCTGCTCGGAGTCATCCGCGATGTTCCAGGCAACGCATCATGGCTCCAATTTAACAGTTGATGAGGTCAGTCCATCCTTTATTTATAGCTTGGCCTGGGAAGTGCCAAAAGCAATGTTTTAAATAATAGTAGGTGTCTGTGTGTGAGAGAGAGACAGAGCATGACAAGGGAAAAGTGACAAGAGCGGCAAATTGGCGATTCCCGTACTGGGGAACCAGCATACCAGCCCTAAATGACCCCGCTGAAAGGGATGAGGAGGCAGCATGCCTGGAGGAGGAAGTGGAGACCCTGCATGGAGCCTCAGCTGGCTGCCTGGACAGTGCCTATATGGAACCAGGCCAAGGCCCTGGACATCTGTGATACTCACTTGCGACGTGTTCGGGGCTGGGGGTGCCCCTTTTCTACTGTGCCGTCCTTCCAGAGACTGGGAAGCTCGCTCTATGCTCCAAAACGTTCCTTGTCTTCTCCCATCGAAATGTAAGCCACGCTCTCCAGGTGACAATAAAATCCCTATTTGGTGCAAGCAGTCCTGACAAATAGGGAGGTGCATTGTTTATGAACTAGGTAACACTTTTTGGCTGTCCGTGATGAAAGACACTGAAATATGCTACCACGGAAACTGAGGTATTTGTCTCTAGAAATTAAGAGTTTTTGATGTAAGAGGTAGAGGGGAATAAAGAGGTTTTTCTTGTTCAACACTTTACAATTTTCCTAAACAAAAAGAGTCTGGTGCAAAATAGAAAATTCAATTGCACACAGTTTATCTAGATACTCTGTCTTATGTATAACAGGAACTCCAAGAGGTAATCAAGACTCTTCCTATTCACAGACGACTCAATTGAGGCTCAATAAGGTGAAACAAATTTCTCAAGACCCTGTGGGCAGGAGTGGAGGAGTGAAGCTAAGAGTTCATTTGGCAAATGAATCTGAGCCAATGAGAAACAGCTCCAAAACCTTCCCACGAGGGAGCAGATGAGAAAAGGTCACTATAGAGGCAAAGAAAGCCCCAAAACACTGCCAAAAAGTGCCCGCACATGGTTTATTTTAATTGTCACTTCTCTGTGGCTTCCTTAAAATTTAATTTTGGCCGGGTGCGGTGGCTCACGCCTGTAATCCCAGCACTTTGGGAGGCCGAGGTGGGCGGATCACAAGGTCAAGAGACCGAGACCATCCTGGCTAACACAGTGAAACCCCATCTCTACTAAAAATACAAAAAATTAGCTGGGCGTGGCGGCGGGCACCTGTAGTCCCAGCTGCTCGGGAGGTTGAGGCAGGAGAATGGCATGAACCCAGGAGGCGGAGCTTGCAGTGAGCCAAGATTGGGCCACTGCGCTCCTGCCTGGGCGATAGAGTGAGACTCCGTCTCAAAAAAAAATTAATTTCCCCATAGTAAGACAACCTTTCCAGAATAAATTAATTACCCCATAGTAAGACAAGCTTTCCTTGGCTTTCAGTTACCACTTGTTAAGATCCTTGGTGACATTGTCCTCCATAGAGATAACTGTTTGGGTTGAAATCTCTAACCATGTCATGTGAATGCCAAGGAGGGACTGTTCTGGCCCCGTCTTCAGAGACAAATGCTCTACACTCTGACACGTTATTTTTTGTCTTCTCTTCCTCTTTGACTCCAGCCCTGTCCTTGTTGTCACTGACTCCTTCCTGCTTGGGCCAAGGACAGGCTGAGCTCTCCCCAGTACCATCTGGACAGAAGAGTCATGAGAGGGCCACAGCAAGGGGTGTCCATGGAATGCCATCTTGCTTAGAATGTTTCAAACTCATTCCAAGGACAACTGGAGGATTTTACCCTGGAGGATTTTTAGATGAACATGTGTTCCAATATGCAAATCTCTAGTAAAGGCCGATGAAGAAACCAAACTGGGAACAATGGAGCTAACATTTCTTTTCTTTCTTTCTTTCTTTTTTTTTTTTTTTTTTGAGATGGAGTCTTGCTGTGTCACCCAGGCTGGAGTGCAGTGGTGCCATCTCGGCTCACTGCAAGCTCCACCTCCTGGGTTCACACCATTCTCCTGCCTCAGCCTCCTGAGTAGCTGGGGCTACAGGTGCCGCCACCAAGCCAGGCTAATTTTTTGTATTTTTTAATAGAGATGGGGTTTCACTGTGTTAGCCAGGATGGTCTTGATCTCCTGACCTTGTGATCCACCTGCCTTGGCCTCCCAAAGTGCTGGGATTACAGGCGTGAGCCACCGCGCCCAGCCTGGAGCTAACATTTCTTGAAGGCCAGTGCCAGACACAGGCCATGAGTCACAGAAATATGGTAGCCAACCTTGGGTGAAGCCAATTTCTCATCCCTACTTCCCTCAGCAGAAGCCAATAGTGAGATAACCCCGTCTGACACGTGACTAGAACTCATTCTCTGAATTCTGAATCCTCTTTCGTTACTCTATGTTCTTTCTTAAACTCTGCAACCTGATAGTGTTATCCCTAATTCAGGAGAAATTCTACTTTAAAGCTGTGCCTCCCCCGGCGCATTCTCCTTCCCTTGGCCTCAGGAGGTATTCAACCATTTTGATGAGCCTAGAGATCTAAACTTATGAGAAAGGTTTGCCTGGGCTAATGCCCCTGCCCTGTTGGGTGGTGCCTGGGGTGCCATGCCACTTGGGCACATGGAAAACACACACCCCCCATGCGGGTGCTTTCAGGGCTTGGAGAGTGTGCAAAGTGTGTACTCTTGCCACAGGTGGCCAGCGTGGCGGGTGGGAGTCCTGGGTCTCCTCCCCAGATATCCACTGCTGAGTGAACCCTGCCAACCCTTGTCATCTGTTTTGCTTCAATGTCTGCCCAAAAGGCTGTGAGCAAAATCATTCCCTCAGCATTTTTCTCACAGCTCAGAGAGGGAGAAAGAGAAGGATGAAGGACGTTCACCCTCTGGCCCTGCCCAGAGGCCTCTGTGGGCGTCCCGCAGGCAGAAGAGGATGACAGATGTCACCCCTTCCCTTGTGTGCAGGGGAGGCCGCCTCTGCCTGATTCTGTCCAGTTAGCAAAACAGGAGGAGCTGCCAAGACAAACAGCCGAGGTATGAGAGTTACAGCTAGCGCTCACCACGGTGTGAAACAGACCCGTGAAACGAGACATAAAGGATGCTGCCTGGAATAGCTTGAATGTCGAACATTCTTTCCCAGTGGAGGGACAGAAGGAGGCCGGCAGCAGCAGTGTGGGAGATGGAGGCACCGTGTTGGGAGATGGAGGCACCGTGTTGTCCCGGGGGCCGAGGCGGGGGGCAACCCCGGGCATCACCCTGGGAGATGGGAGACAGTGCCCACTCTTCGCCCATTCCATGCCAAGGCTCCCTGCTACGCTCATCACAAAATAACGTGGCTATTAATAGGTCATATCAAAAGAGCCCTTGTAGTTTCTAATCATTTTCATCTGGCTTAGGGAACAGCAACTATAAAATGTCTGTCTGGTGGCTGCTGGGCCGGCGGGGCAGGTTTCTATTAGCCAGTACTCAGAACGCGGTGGCAATGACAGGCGAGGCAGAGGATGGTTTATGGGCTTTAATGCCGGTGCTGACATGGAGGATCGGAGCGAGATTTATTTTATGCCCGGGCCATCGCTGAACACTGAAAACCAGTCATTACAAGCCAGATGACAACTGGAATGCAGTAATCACTTGAAGGAATATTTATTTGGTTTTTAAGTTTTTGGATGAATCTGGTGTTTGGAAAGTCAGGGACCGCTAGGAAGTCAGACTATGCCATTATTACATCCAAACCATTATACATTTGCTAGCCAATTATGTAATCCTATATGGAAAACATAACCAGAAAGCAGGATAAGCCCCAAGACCTGAAGGCTCATTATTCCAGGCTCACCATCGTTTGTGGTTACCACACACCCTAAATATTATTAATGGACCAAAAGAACCCAATACTTGTAAAGTCTGGTCAGTATCATTAAATCCACAGCTCCCTGTGACAGTGAATTTGATGGAGTGGCAATATGTATTAGGTCACTTTTCTTCTGACTCATTTCACTGGATTTCATGCGATAAAGTAGCAAAAAGAGGCCATTTTTATTAAGCCCACTGTCAGCCTAAAGGTTCAATTAAGTTTCTATAAACACATCTTCTTTAGACATCCCTGATGTCAGCATTCCTGCTCTCAAGCAAGTCATGCCTTAGAATTAACTACATTTACTCGTGACATTGTTAATGGTTCTTGCTTCTTCCAGATGAGCAAAGGAGGTTGGGCAGAAATGTTAGATATGCTACTATTTCTTTTCTTTTTTTGTTTTAAGATGGAGTCTTGCTCTGTTGCCCCAGGCTGAAGTGCAGTGGTGTGATCTTGGCTCACTGCAACCTCTGCCTCCTGGGTTCAAGCGATTCTCCCGCCTCAGCCTCCCAAGTAGCTGGGACTACAGGTGTGTGCCACCATGCCTAGCTAAGTTTTTGTATTTTTAGAACAGACGGGGTTTCACCATGTTAGCCAGGAGGGTCTCGATCTCCTGACCTTGTGATCTGCCCTCCTCAGCCTCCCAAAGTGCTGGGATTACAGGTATGAGGCACTGCGCCCAGCCATATGCCACTATTTCTATAAGATATGGCCTAACGCTTCCTGCGTCATCTTCAATTCATCCATCCCACTTAACTATCTTGTTTTTCTTTCCTTTCCAGAACTCTACGCAAGCATTTTTTGGGGATAATTTTTCTCCCTAGGAGGATCCATCGTTTTCCGAGTGCACCAGGAACAAGAAGCTGGGCTGATTCACAGAGGGTGGCTCAGGCGGCCCCTCCCATGGCACTCGGCCTAACTGGTCAGTCAAGCGTACCCAAGGCTCCAGACAACGTCACAGCCTAATGGCTGCTGGGTGTGTCCACAGCGTGAAATGCATTGAGCTGTTTGCTCCTGTGGGCACATTTCTGAGTCTATGTCATCCCCACCAAAATAATTCATGTTTTAAATGTACATGAACGATGATCATAGACGTGCTCTCCCTGTCTCTTCTCCATCAAGTCTCGGGTAAGCACAAAGCAAATAAAGGAAGAGCCCTCGAATGTGCACTGAGATTCTGGAGCTTTGGACTGGGTGTGTTATTACTGGAGAGACGGCCACACACAGGGTTAGGGAGAAGGTAGATACCAGAATCCCTCTCCTGCCCTTTAACTTCTTGTTGCCAGTTCCCATCTTGACTTCAGGTGTCACCTCTTCACCCATCCCCTGGCTTCTGTTCAACAACTTCTACTTTGTAGGGTGTTTTTGCTTTGTTTTAGAGACAGGGTCTCACTCCGCCACCCAGGTTGGAGTGCAGTGGTGCGATTATGGCTCACTGCAGCCTCAAACTCCTGGGCTCAAGCAATCACCCCACCTCACCCTCCTGAGTAGCTGGGACTATAGGCGTATGCCACCATGCTTGGCTAATTTTTTTATTTTTTGTAGAGATGAGGGTCTCCCTGTGTTGCCCAGGCTTGTCTTGAACTGCTGGGTTCAAGCGATCCTCCTGCCTCCGCCTCCCAAAGTGCTGCGATTACAGGCATGAGCCATTGCTCCTGATCCTACTTTGCATGTTTTAGATTTTCTCACATCTGTGTTTAGCAAACTTAAAGAAAAAAGATATCAGAAAAAAGAAAAGCAAATCTTGCTGCATTTTTCTTCCAGGGTAGCCCTGTGCAAGGAATTCATTCAGTTTCTTATCTAAGCACCCTTTTTCAACCATGTCAGAAATCAAGACATTTCTGAGACAGCATTGAAAGCTAATAAATTAGGCAAACACAAACCTATTTTTCAAAGGCTTTGAAAGGCTTTCAAAGCTGGGACACAGAGGTCCTGGCCAAGGGCTGCAGCTCTCCGTGGCCTCACGCGCGGCACTCTCGGTGTCTGCACCACGGGTTCTTCTGTTCTGGTTCCCACGGTCCATGCTGCATGTCCTCCATCCTGGCATGGGCCTCCCCAGTGGGCTTCTGTCCTCTGACTTCCAGTTGGCCTTGGTGATAGAGAGTGAGGTCAGGGTATTTGTTCCCCAGCTTCCTTCCTGAGGAGTTGCTTCTGACGGGCTTTGTCCCCTGAGCTAAGGTGACAGTTCTTCTCCAGCCGGCCTTTGCCACAGCACTCTCACCTTTCAGCTTCCTGTAACCACTGGCTGCCCTCATCCAGCGTTACCATCACCCATCGTGTCCCTAAACCCTGCTGCATCTTCACCCGGCTCAGCCAGGGGAGGAGCCAGCCCACATCTCAGGCCGTATCGTTTATCCAAAAAAGAAGAAATGCAATGCATTTCCCCAAGAATGGGCTGTTTGGGAGCAAATCCAATTTGTCATAGAAATAGCCTGCACGGATCAGCGCAGGAAGGTTAGCTTGTCAGAGATGCAACCAGGTACTTGTGATCCATCCTGAAGTCAGTTATAACCCCTAGAATCTAGCAGACTAGATCACCACAGCTCCATTTTGCACAGACACACATACACATACACACACGTCCACATGCATGCACACACGTACATGGACACACATGCACACACACATGCACGTGCACACACACATGCATGGATGCACAGACCCCCAAGCACATTCCCTGCTCTGCTTCCTGCCCAGGTACAGGTGTGGCTTTGTCTACACAGTCCCCAGTGCTCCCACGTCCCACAGCATAAATGCATGCCCAGGCACTGGGTGTGTGGAGACTCCTGGTGCAGGGGAAGTGTGAACATGTGCTCACACCTGAAGCACTAACTTCCAGCTGTGGGCAAAGGTGAGTACAGCAAGGCCACCACCAGCCTCCCCGCAGCCCCCACTGGGATCCCCCCATTCTGCTCTGGGACTTTGCTGGGATGCCCACCAGCTCTGCAGGGCAGGCTGTGCATGCAAGGCCCACGCGAACAGATGCCCACAAAAACGGGGGCCATCAAGACCACGAGTCTTGCTTTCCCTCTGAACCAGCCAGAAGTTGAAGTCAAGTCACCCGAGGGGAGCAAGCGTCCAGCCACCCGCATCCACTGTGACAACAGTGCCACATCCCTGCAGGCCAAGGTTCTGGTCACCCGAGGGGAGCCAGCCACCCGCATCCACTGTGACAACAGTGCCACATCCGCTGCAGGCCGAGGTTCTGGTCACCCGAGGGGAGCAAGCGTCCAGCCACCCGCATCCACTGTGACAACAGTGCCACATCCCTGCAGGCCAAGGTTCTGGGAACAGAAAAGAAAGCTTGGAAAACAGAAACCCTGCGACATTCCCGCAACCCGAAAACCAGGGTGACTCCCGGGAGGGACACTTGTGTATCCGTTTGTTTGCATCTCTTGGTTTCCTACTTTCACCCCAAACCAGAAAAAGGGACAGGCGATACTAAAAGCAATGGTACATTTTTGTCATATTTCTCATCCACTCAGAACTAGGAAACAGCAGAAATCTTGTGGGAAAGTCACTTCTCAGGAGATTTCTAACCCGATTTCCTAACTACAGTGGTCTGGAGTTTTTGCCTAAATTTTAGATAAGGTCTTAATTTCTGGTTGCTTGGCTGCTCACATTTCAAATTCTTCTCAGGTTCACATCAATCATTCCAAGAGACAAGCGAAACATTTCACATAACACAATGTGCTGGTTTTTAGCATATCTTTGGTCTGAATGTGTAAGACTTCTGTGTCTTTGAGGAAAAGCATATCTCCCAAAAAAGGCCCCTCTCGCTTCCTCTCTCTCCCTCTCTCACTCCCCCCCCCCTCACTCCCTCTGTCTCTCCCTCTCTCACTTCCTATCTCCCTCTCTAGCGTGCTCTCTCTCTCTCCCTCTCTCTCTCTCTCTCTGGCTCCCTCTCTCTCTCCCTCTCTCACTCCCTCTCTCTCTCTCTCCCGCTCTCTCTCTCTCTCTGGTTCCCTCTCTTGCTCCCTCTCTCTCTCCGTATCTTGCTCCCCCCCCCACCTCTGGCTGCCTCTCTCATTCCCTCTCTCTCTCCCCCTCTCTCTCTCTCTCACTCCCTCTCTCTCTCCCTCTCTCACTCCCTCTGTCTCTCCCTCTCTTTCTCTGTGTCTCATTGTCCTTATGTCTCTGTCTTCCCTCTTTCTCATTCCGTTCCTCTGTGTCTCTGCTTCTCCCTTATACTCTTGCCTTCCCTCCTTCCCTTCCCTCTCTGTCTCTCCTTCTCCTCTCTCTGTCTCTCTCTCTCCCCTTTCTCTCTCTGTCTACCCTCCCTCCTCCTCAAATCTGAAGCTCGCTCTCACCACCCCTGCAGCCCAGACTCCAACACTGACTGAACTGTGAAACCAAGTGTGCTGTAAACACAATGTATGAGGAAACCACAGAAATGAAGACAATTAGGGTAAATAAGATCCAGTGATCAAATATAGCTAATTTGTATCCATAATATTTGGGAGTTACACAGTCTGCTTCAATTTGAAAGATATCTTCCAGACCACACTGTTTTTTCTCCGTGGGGACTGCCTTTTGCTTTTAATTATTGAACCTGAAGAATTCTTGCCATAATTTGGGGTTAGCTTGTAATTCTTGAAGAAGAAAAAAAACAATTCTAGTCCACAAATCCTCCTGTATTCCATCACTTCCAATAATAGGCTTCTGTGGCCAAATTGACCATCAATCAGTTGTGTTTTTCAGAAGGAGTGGGTGAAGCAGGGAGAGGAATTGGAGAAACTCACAGCAAGCATGGCCTCAAATAGCAGTGGGGTGGATGGAAACTCTTTGGCAAAGAGCCTTGGCTAAATAAAATGTATAAGAAAGGTCTCAGAAATAGAATATGTTACAAAGAAAAAGTGAACTGTAAACAACAAGACTTCACCTTCCTGCTTAAGAGGTGTTGAGCGCCTTTAGGAATTGCTAACACTGTCCACAATTTGAGAAGTGCATTCCACGGCGCCGTCTTGTTGATACTAATTGATCCTTGTGATAGAAGGTGGAGCATGCCCTTGGTCCCACCCAGGGGTGCTGGGATGCTTGGAGGACCCTTACAACAAGTGGGCTTTCATTCTCCAAGCAGGGCTTGCAGCGACAAGGACAGCAGCCTGAGCCTCCTCACTTGACACGAGATTGTTTTGCACACACCATCCATGAGCCAGCGGCATGCCATGTGAACCACGCCTTTATTTTCTACACTCTGCTGCTTCCACATCCGGGGCCTAGGCTGACCCTGGAGACTCTGCTCCTCCCCACTGTGCCCCACCCCACCCCCAGGTAGCTAATTCCTTGAGACGATAAACAACTCATCTGCAAGCTCCCACCTTTCATATATACCCCAACCACCTCCCTCATGGGGTTCTCATGCTCTGGGCCACCATCCACCTTCCCTAATACACCCAGGTCCATGTACCAGACAACTAGGGACAGTCCTATGAGCCAGAGCCTGCTGAAATTATTCGACAAGGCCAATCCTCAGCCTGCTTACCCTTCCTTACCTGTTCCTTCCTGCTGAAACCCCAGTAAAGGCTCTGGCCACAGTTCCTCCCCTTCCTCTACCTCCCAACCAACCTGGTGCTTTCATGTGCCCCCATGACACGGCACGCCCCTCCTCTTTGGAACTGTGTGTAATAAGCTACCTCTTCAGTGGTAGTCATCTCCTGATCTGTTGGCCTTATATACCCGAATAAGAATAAAACTCACATTTTAAAACACAGGTCTTTCTAGCCAGTGACATCAAAGACCAGGAATTCATTTCTCAGGAAAAATAGGCTTATTTTCTCGCAAACCAGTCATGTTTTAAAAAGTAACAGGGAACAATAGCATTCCAAATTTTCAAAAATAAAACACTGTTTATCAAGTTGGCAATTTTACATACACGCCCACACATACAGCTGCAAGAGCATGCCACTGGAACACAGGCTCTCTTATCAATGTTGTGGGAATGTGAATAGGAACAACTTTTCTGGAAGTGTATTTGGTATAAGTATTTGAAGCTTTAAAAATCTGCTTACCCTTTCACCTGGAAATTCTACTTTGAGGAATATATCCTAGGGAGAAAAACAAAAAGACATAGTAAAATGGTTTTCCTGAAAGCATCATTTGTAATTTAAAAGAGCGGGGAGAAGCATCAACCACTGACTATCCAGGAACAGATGACTCGGTGAGTAAGTGATGGTACCTGTGGAACAGGAGGCTCCATCCTGCCACTACCATGACGACTGGTGAATGCAGAAAGATGTTCACAGCATAATTCTAACTTAAAAAAAGATATTACAGGCCGGGAGCGATGGCTCACACCTGTAATCCCAGCACTTCGGGAGGCCGAGGCGGGCGGATCACCTGAGGTCAGGAGTTCAAGACCAGCCTGGCCAATATGGAGAAACCCCATCTCTACTAAAAATACAAAATCAGCCGGGC
Source organism: Macaca fascicularis (assembly GCF_037993035.2). NCBI lineage: Eukaryota > Metazoa > Chordata > Mammalia > Primates > Cercopithecidae > Macaca > Macaca fascicularis. The sequence continues at coordinate 170,585,348 of NC_088378.1, forward strand.
GTGGTGGCAGGTGCCCGTAATCTCAGCTACTCGGGAGGCTGAGACAGGAGAATCGCTTGAACCTGGGAGGGGGAGGTTGTGGTGAGCTGAGATCGTGCCATTGCACTCCAGCCTTGGGAACAAGAGCAAAACTCCATCTTAAAAAAAAAAGACACGATTATCAGTCTATGTCCTCACAAGTAGAAAAACAGATATTTACCAATATCTGCTCTGAATATCTTAAAATCACAAATGTCCACCTCCAGTATCAGTGTGCGTGGAGAGCAGTGTCAGCACCCAGGGACCACTGAAAGATTATGGGGCACCCTGGACAAACGTATAAAAGGGCTGGACAGGTACATGCTGGGGTGTAAATAACAGCGATTCTTGGATGATGAAATCATGAGTGTTATGTAGTCATAATTGTGGGAATTTCAAAAAATGAAATCAGGCCGGGCACAGTGGCTCATGCCTGTAATCTCAGCATTTTGGGAGGCCAAGGCGGGCAGATCACTTGAGGTCAGGAGTTCCAGACCAGCCTGGCCAACATGGTGAAACATTGTCCCTACTAAAAATACAAAAATTAGCTGGGTGTGGTGGCGGGTGCCTGTAATCCCAGCTACTCAGGAGGCCGAGGCGTGAGAATGGCTTGAACCCAGGTGGCAGTGAGCTGAGATCACACCACTGTACTCCAGCCTGGGTGACAGAGTGAGACTCCGTCTCAAAACAACAACAAAAAGAAATCATGAGATATCATGAGTGTTTTTAAATTCTCATTTGTTTGCTTATGTTTAAATCTAATGTTCCTATAATGAACATATTTCCTTTGTATTAAGGAACACTTTTAAAACATTTCTCAAAAAGCCATTCCTAAGAAATGGAAGGAAGAGTCAACTCAAAAGAGGTATCTACCCGCTCCCCAAAGAGAATTCCATTTTTGGGGCTGTCAGGGTTCCTTCAGGTCAGTAGGATACAGTTCAGACCACGAGGGCTGACAGTCTGCTTTGCTGAGCGACTATGTTTTCTAGACCAGAGAACAGGGTACAGAGTTTGGTAACTGTGCTTGCTCTTTGGAAGTAAGATCGCCCCAGGGCAGGGCAATCCTGTAGTTGCCGAACTAGTCTAACCTTTGAAAACCACAGAGACCCACAGGTGGAGGCTTAAAGGAAAATTAAGCTGAAGCAAAAACAAATAAGCAAACATCGTTCTAAACACTGGAAAGATGGCCCTTCATTAAACTGTCACCCGATTCCCTTCAACTCAGCAACATTACGGGGGATCTTGTCTGTGCCAGGCAGAGGCTGGGTGCTGAGGACAGAGAAGTGGATGGGCATGGACTCTGCCTGTGCTCCGCAGGGCCATTGAGCATCTTCTCACCTGGTGGGAAGAATGCAGGCCCTTGGAAGGATGAACGCAGGGAGGACTAGACAAAACAGACATGGAGTTCAATTGTATTGACTGATTGTGAAAGTTAACCACCCTGAGCCTCATTTGCACCCATATCTGCAAAATGGGCATAATAATAAATACGTCATGGCGATGTTGTAAGAATCGCACGTATGAAGTGGCGAGGTCCGTGCCTGTCTCTCCATTTCCATGAACTGTTCCACACCCCACTGAACAAATGGTCAGCTCCTGCCAGGGCAGTCCAACCCAGCATTTTCACCATTTAACTTACAATTACTATTCTAATCAGCCATGGTTCCGAGAGTGCCTAGTGGATGCTGGGCATTAGTATCTGGAAAGAATTCTTGACAGTCTTCGTTTGATCATCTGAATTTCCTAAGAGCTGCTCCTGGACCGCTTTCATAACGTAGAATGGCTTGAGCTAGCTGAAAAAATGCTTGTGACATGCTTGCCATACATCTTAACTAATTAGACGGATCTTCACAGCTTAAAAAAAAAAAAAAAAAAAGCAGAGATTTGGCCGGGCGCTGTGGCTTACACCTATAATCCCAGCACTTTGGGAGGTTGAGGTAGGCGGATCACGAGGTCAGGAGATTGAGACTGTCCTGGCTAATACGGTGAAACCCTGTCTCTACTAAAAATACAAAAAAATAGCCCAGTGTGGTGGCGGGTTCCTGTAGTCCCAGCTACTCGGGAGGCTGAGGCAGGAGAATCACTTGAACCCAGAAGGTGGAAGTTGTAGTGAGCCGAGATTGCGCCACTGCACTCCAGCCTGGCGACAGAGCAAGACTCTGTCAAAAAAAAAAAAAAAAAAAAAAGCGGAGATTTGGATAATTAGCAGAATAACTCTGTATCAATAAATTCTGTATCCATCCTTTTCCTGCCCTAATATCAGAGCAAGCTTGTTATTTTCTATCACATTTTTCTTGGGCATGTCTAAGGAATTTTTAATTGTCATTCTATGGTAGACACAGGCCATTCATGTGGTTACTGCCCAGGAGTGGGAAACAGCAGACATTGACTGACTTGTCACAGGGTTCAAGATCCCTTTCCGGCTTTGAGAGGATCCCTTTCCGGCATGTGAGGCTTCCTCCCTGTGTCTGCCAAGGCTTAGGTCAGATGCAAGGCCCACTGTGTTAGTCCAGGTCCTCAGAGAAGCAGGTACCAAGACCTGAGAAATACGCAAGCACTGTAAGGGGAAACACCTCTAAGAATGGGAGAGCCAGGTAGGCCTGGGAGAGCCGCCAGGCTATGATGCAAGTCAGACCAAGTGAAGGAGACGGGGGGCGAGGGTTGGGGAATGTCTCCGGACCACTCCGTAGTCTAAGAACGTTTCTGAGGGGCCATCAGATAGCTCTCAAGCCAACAGCGTCTGTCAGAGGAATTCCCCATTTCCCAGGAGGGATACTGCCTCAGTATCCTGGCTGTCTGTGGGAAGCACAGCCTCCAAGGACAGGTGGAAGCCAGTGATGGGTTTCAGAGCCCGCAGCTGGGCCCCTGGGCTCTTTCCGCTTCTGTAGTTGGAGGCCTGTGCTCAGTCTGCTCCACAGGAAGCTCCTCACTCTCCAGGCACTCAAGCCTTTGCAACCGTGCCCCTCTGTCCCTAGGGTACCTGTGGATACCGTGGAAAGTGCGTGGTGCCTTACCATGGCACCCGGTGCCTTGGTACATACCTTTGTCTTCTCAATTAAATTCAGCAAATGCCAAGGAGGCCCCAGGCCCTGCATTGGCCCACAGTGCCTGGAGGCAGCAGCTGTCCTGGGCACGTCTGGCCCTGCACAGTGAGACTTTCCAGGCCAGTGAGGAGGAACACGGCCTGAGAGGAGGAGAGGGTGGAAGAGGCAGATGGAGAAGGGAAAAGCCACAGTCACTGGGATGCAGGACAGGATGAAACCAGAGAGGGCTCATGGATGCCAAAGCAAAGAGGGTGCTGAGGCAAAGGGGCAACTGGCAGTGGATGCAGAGAAGAAGAGGACTTCGCGTCACAGGCAAGCAGACTCCTGAATTTCCGGGCCACCTGTGAGGCTCAGAGACTTTGAGTGCCTTTGCTCACGTGCATGTGGGGGCTGGACCAGGACCCTTCAGGGTCTCATTTTGTGAATTTGCCATCCGAGTCCCCTTCCTGAGCCTTCATTTCTTCATCACTGTGACCTTCACAGTAACCCTGTGATCTCCCGGGATCTCCCTGTGTCTCCCTTCCTCAGCTTTCTCACCAGGTCAGAGGAGCTACCATGGCCCCATCCGGCTAAACCGTCCCTGACCCACTAGGGGAGATTAGATGCCGTCACACAGAATGGGTCTCTTCATGCCCAGCGAGACCCTCCGTGAACCTCCACCCCTCATCTGCGGAGGTGCAGGAGGACGTCTGGATGGCGCACAGTATGAGCCGAGCAGGATTTCTCAGGAGACTTCACTTGTGCCCGGGTCAACAAGAGAAGAACACGCGCAGGACCACTGAGCTTCCCGACACCCCACAGGGCAATGTGCCAGCCCGGGGCACAGCAGGACCTGAGGCGTGAGCTTTGTTCTTGGAGGGGACGTGGGCCTCTCTCTTCACAGGGACCCCACAGCAAAGCAGCCCTGTCCATAGGGGCATCAACAGCCTGCTCGGTGCCAGGCAGTCTGGGTTTGCTCTGTCGGCTCTTTACAGGACGAGACACCTGTTGAACATCAGCCACCCTGAGCCTGGAGAATTATTTATTATTTATTTATTTATTTATTTATTTATTTATTTTTTGAGATGGAGTCTCGCTCTGTTGCCCAGGCTGGAGTGCAGTGGTGTGATCTCTTCTCACTGCAAGCTCTGCCTCCCGGGTTCAAGCGATTCTCCTGCCTCAGCCTCCCGAGCAGCTGGGACTACAGGCATGTGACACCACGCCCGGCTGACTTTTGTATTTTTAGTAGAGACGTGATTTCACTATGTTGGCCAGACTGGTCTCAAACTCCTGACCTCATGATCCGCAAGCCTCGGCCTCCCAAAGTGCTGGGATTACAGGCGTGAGTCTCCGTGCCCAGCTGACCCTGGAGAATTTATGCACCTGTGGGTATCTGTGGTCCCTCCTGCGATGGAAGGAATCCCCAGTCCTGAGGGAACAAGGTTTGGGGCAGCTTCTTCTACTGAAAAAATTGGGAATCCCCTGGTACCAGAGAGTTTATCTACCAGGCAACGTAGAGTCAGAGCCCCCAGAGGCACTTTTGGACAAGTCTGTTCACTGCACCACAGGTCTGCAGCCGAAGTCACTATTTTGTACAAGCGTTGGGTAGCATTAAAAATCAGTGCAGGGCAAATGGAATGGCCAGTGTTCAAACAATGGAAAGAGAGCTTCAGCGAGTGAGACTAGGAGGCAAGTCTTCATAAGAGAGAGAATCTCATCAGGGCCTGCAGGGGTAGGTCAGGCTTGGAAATGCACATGGTGGCAAGAGCGTTCACACTAAGATGTCAACCTAAACCAAGGTCACAGAGAACAAAGAGGAGCTGGGAACATTCCTCATGTCAGAACATGGGTGGCTGTCAACACCTGAAACACCCCACCGTTGGAGAGGAGTTCACCAAAACGGAAGAACCATGTTCTGTTAAGATTTCAGAACAGAATTCAGAAATATCATTTCCCCCAGGTAGATTCTAATACTGGTGATTTCTGCCCATGAGCACTTGTTAGTGTTTGCTCTGCTATCTTCCAACACTTGGTCTTCTGTTCCATTAGAATCCAGCTACATTTTTAAAAATTATTATTCTAGGCCTCAAATTTTGCTACCTCGTTGGCATAGAAACCCCCACAATGAAATTTTATTGTTCCCAAATATACTATTCTTGCTGGCTCAATTCAGAAGTTGCAATTTTAAATGTTTTTATTTTTTTTGACATTTTGGGGCAAGCTACCTACTTTAGAGATATCGCAGGATAAAGAACTTCTGGAACAAAACGTCAGTTTCTAAGTCCTGATAAGGAATGTCTACCAAAAGTACTTTTTGCACAAGGCGAGGAGCTGGCCGCTGAGCTGCGGGCCTGGCATCCAGCTTCCTCTCCCTGCTCTGCGCCTCGATGGCTGCCTTTTTCATTGGATCTGTGACGCAAGTAATTCTAAATGACCCCAAAGTGTTTTTCTCTCCTTTACATTGTTTGTCTTGAGGGAGACTGGGTGTTAAAGATAAGCCAGGCTTGGAAGCATGGCTAGAACCAAGTGTGACTAATCGCTGCCAGTCGTGCAAGGAATACTTCTTCTCCCATATGCCGGGCACATCCCTCCCCTCATTCTCTGCTCGGTCAAGTCCTGCTCTCCAGTCCCCACCCACCACCAAGCAAAGGCCTCCAGCGGACAGGAAACTGGGCTGGGGCCATAACAGCTCCCCAGTGCACGGTGTGGTGTGTACAACCGGGGCTGATCCATATGCATGTCCTCTCTGCCAGCTGCTGGCTCCCCTGGTTGACTCAGCTCCTCCTTTGCGGTGTGTGCTCCTCTATGTGGGGGGGAAACACGGTGTTCTCCTTTAAGCTCTGCCAGGAACACACACTAGGTTTATTGTATGTCAATGGCTTCCGGGCATCCAGTTTCTTATCCATAAGAAAAGAAGGCTGGCACCTATGAGGCGTGCCCTCCCTCCCCAAGTCCATGTGCATGGCAGACATCATCCGTTGATCACATCCCTGGGCTCTGACGTGAACTCAGACTCCTTTTCAACCCTGAGCTCCAGGCAGCCACCACCAACCCACTGCTATTGGCTTTTTTAATGAAAGTAGTTTGCCATTCTGGGGCTAAGCTTCCTTTCAGAGCTAACAGTCTATGACTGTATGAAATGAATGCAACAGCAATATGGCATTAAGAACAATGGGCTAGACCAGCCAATCCTGCTATTTATATATTCCTTTTTTTTTTTTTTTTTTTTGTAGTAACTTCAAGTGAAGGCTGATTGGTTTTTTTTTTTTTTTTAAAGACAGAACATGCTTTTATTTGAAGTAAAATATCTCCAAATTCATTTATGAACCTTGATGCCCTTTTGTAGGACAACAGAATTTCTTTGGTCTTATATTTTGAACTGGATTCCAAATGAGAGCCAAGTTTTTAAAAAATCATTTTGTAGCTCAGGTGACTGATATCTGGTTATGTTCTCCAAGTCCATTTCCTTCTTCCCTTTTGTAAATTTTACAAAATGTAAGCGATCAGATTGGGATGAACAACTGATGGTGAATCTTTCTTTGGTGAAATGAATCCAGTAGATCTAGTGGCCCACGCGCGTGTAAGACAGGGGAACAGAGTCCTGGGTGTCAGGAACTATCGAGCCCCACATGGGAGCTTTAGGCTGAGAGTCTTGGAGCCTTAGAAAGAGAACAGCCTTGTTGTGCTTTGGCCACGTCATGGTCTTTGTCAGTTGGCATATGTCTCTATAGGACTGTAAGTTCCTCGAGGAGAGAGACCCTGCTTGAGATCAACCAAAGAACTGTGGATAAATTGGGTTTTGAGTGAATCTTCTGTGTTCAGGCTTTCAAGAAGCATACTTGAAAATGTATTGGGGGTCTTAGAAGGCAGCCTATAGTCTGTCTGGAAAAACATACTCATCACTGTCAGGCAGCGGAAAGATCCCAAGAATTCTTTCTTTCTTGGAACACTATTCCTGGAAAAGTGAGCCTGAATATTGCTTCCAGGCCTGACTGCAGTTTCTATTAGGCTGATCCAATTTGCAGCCTCTCCAGCAGGCACTCAGTGTCCCAGGGCAAGGAGGGGGCGCTGCTTTGAAGAATCAGTATCAGATGCTGAGGCCATCCCAATCATTGGCCTTTGGGCAAAACGTATAAACTTGAAATGGCAAAACTTCCAACAAAGTTCATTAGAACATCTGGGCACCTTATCAGGGATTTATCAAGCTTTCCAGAGTTGATCCTAGCCTTGTTTTAATGAAAATCGTCTGTTGATGAACAATTTATGCCAAGAATTTTTCCTTGTCTTCTCCTCTTTCTCCTTCTGCTTCTCCTTCTTCTCTCTGCACGTCCCTGGCTTTTATCACTGCAAAAGTTAATTCTGAAATAGTGAACAAGCCTCATATGTCCAGGCCTGCTACATACACTGTTATTATCAAACATTTGTGCTTAGGTTAACCACTCTATGTCAACATAAAATAAGTGTAGTGGACATCCATCATCACAGCTTGAACTGGGGAATTGCATGAGGTTGAATTACCCTCTACTTTTGCAACTGGGTCATTGGCCAAGATAACACAACCTTTCAGTCTTCATTTGTATAAGTTAAGAAAGATCGTCATATGTTTTACTGATTTTAAAACTGGTAATTTTATACTAGTCACATATTTCAACTAACTAATTGTTATTCCTCTGTAATTGTGCCTTAAGATGACTTAACTCTAGAAGTTGCAATTATAAAATTAAAATAAATAACTATATTCTGACAGAGTACTACCCATCATGTAAATCAACAAGCTTTGTTCATAGCCTTGGGGAAAAATAATGCTCTTTGAATAATCAAAATGCTATTACCATAACATTACCATATACTTTTATTTCTCTGCTCTCCCATGACTCAGTTGGTATGTTTGGTTTTTTTTTTTTTTTTTTTTTTGATTCCTTGATTTACATGAATAAATTAGCTTACAATGGCAGCTAATGAGACAAAGAAAGGGGATACTGTTGCAGGCTAAGTGAGGGGCAGCCTTGGGAATGGAAATTCTCAGAAAACTCTCCAGGCCTAAAGATAGAAACTCTAGAGCCCCAGTGGTCTGGAAGACATAAAAGATGCCCAGGCCTGGAAAGAGGAGTCAAACCCAAGGACCTGAAAAGCCGGTGGATGGTAAATACATTTTACAGGAGGCCATTGGTTTGGACCAAGCTAGGCCCCAGCAGACCACACCAAGCCAGAATGGAGTCCCTTGTGCTCAGTGCCACATAATCAGGCTCAACTTTGAAACAGGTCGGTTTTCCCAAAAAACCCAGCATATTACAGTCAACCTGAATCCTCGTAATAAGGAAGTCCCCTCTGTTTTAACCCTAGAAGGAAAGTAACTTAGAAGCACCCAATCTGCTTTTTTGTCCCATCTCTGCTTTCTTCAGGCCTTTTCTGCCTGTAGAGCTAACCACCTCGGGCTGGGCACAGTGGCTCACGCCTATAGTCCCAACACTTTGGGACGCCGAGGTGGGCAGATCAGCTGTGGTCAGGAGTTTGAGACCAACCTGGCCAACATGGTGAAATCCTGTCTCTACCAAAAATATGAAAATTAGCCGGGCGTAGTGGTGGATGCCTATAATCCCAGCTACTCAGGAGGCTGAGGCATGAGAATCGCTGGAACCTCAGAGGCGGAGGTTGCAGTGAGCCAAGATTGCACCATTGCACTCCAGCCTGGGCAACAAGAGTGAAACTCCGTCACAAAACAACAAACAAACAAACAACAACAAAAAAAAACTAACTGCTCCTGCTCATCCCATTGGAGCACCCATTCTACTTTACAGAAAGCGATGTTGCCCCATTCTAGAATCACAAACAAAAGCGAATTCGATCTTGGAACTACATTTGTGGTGATTTTGTCTTTTGATAATGGGGTCGAGGAGAGGGAGGGATGAGTAGCTGGAACACAGAGTATCTTTAGGGTGGTGAGACTGCTCTGTGTGCTACTACGGTGGCGGATAATGTCATTGGGCATTTCCTCAAACCATAGAATGTATTAAATATAACTCCAAGACTGAGCTGGAATGCACACCGTGTGCTCTGAGCGATAATGATTCATCAGTGAAGGTTCATCCATTGTAAGTCACATCTCACGGGGTGGGGATGCCGACGGTCGGAAAGGCTGAGAGGGGGACATGGGGTGCACGGGAAATCTCTGTGCTCTCCCCTCAAGTTGTGAACCTAAAACTGCTTTAAACAATAGACCCTATTTAAAAAATTGTGTACAATGGGATCCATATTTCCACAGCTGTAGATTTCGCATTCACTGTCCACATGCAACAGAACAGCACTGGATCTTTCATTTGGAGGCCACTTGCCTTAGAAATGAAGCTTTTGAGTCAGATGAGAACATCTAAACCGGGGGCTCTCTGCTGGCCTCCTGGTTACATCATTAGGATATTATCGTAATGACACACAGCGGCCAAACACATTCAGTCACTCAGCTTGAAGTCTGTGCTCTTTCTCCTCACTAAATCCCAGCCCTAAGGGCAGAGTCTGAACACAGGCACTTCCTAGTCAGCCCTAAAGAACCGTATGGTGGTGCAGCATGGTGGTTGGGATGAGGCGTTTAAAAGACTGTTTCTCTTTTCAGTCACAGGAGAGTGGAAGACATTTCCAGTTATAGTTAAATGAGGCACAGAGGGTGAGCCAGAGGCAGCATTTTTCCCACCTCCTTAGGTTTTCTAAGAGGGAATGAAATTTCCACTACAGTCCTCTGGGGAAAAACTGGGGAGGAGTCTTGTGGCTTCTCTCCATCCCTCACCCTCTCCTCCCCAGAGAATGGCAACCTCTGTTTAACGGGTTCATTTGGGAGAAGGAAGTAAGGGCAACCGCACTGCTGCCTCTCCTGGGCTCCCCATCTTCAGGCCCGGTCAGGGGTCCTGCCTTAGTCTCTCCAGCAGGGTGAGGGATGGCACTAGAACTGTGTCTGAGGCTCACAGGGAGTTTGACCTTTTCAGGGTTTTTTAAAATTTTATTTTATTTTATTTTATTTTATTTTTTATTTAAAAGGCCCTTGTGGCTGCTGGTCCTGCATTTTTCAACAGAGCTAGCAGTTTTTCATCTCTATCTGATTCTTGTAATTGCATCCAATATCTCGTGAGCCATGGGGGGCAGGATCCTAAAAATCACAGCAGGGTAAGGTGGAGGGTTGAAATCTACGTACAGAAAATGGTATGTCCACAGGTCTAGCAAAAGAAGGAGGGCGGAGCTCATGCCCAAGGACCAAAGAACACCCAGTGCTCCTCTCCGCTGTCCCTCGGGCCCAAGGAAGAGACAAAGGATGGAGGAAGCTCCTGGCCTTCTCTGCTCAGGGCCTTACTCGTTCCTGTTGTGTCTTGCATGTACATCTCTGTCTCCAAGCCACGTCTCCGGAAACTGCCAAGCTGGTTGATGCACTGTCTTCATTTTATTCTCGTCTTTATTTTTAAATTCACTTTTAAATTTCATACATATACAAATATAGTCTCACTATAAAAATGTTAAATCCTACAAAGTAAATATCCCACATACACTTCCCCCAACCCCCGCTCCATCCTCCGTCTTAACACTTTTCTCTGAGAACCACCTGCTGCAAACATTTCCTGAAGACCCACTTCGGGGGCCCCTGCTGTGATGAGGCCCACCTCTCCAGAACAGGCTACCTGCCACCCCCTCTCCCAAGCACCAGATTCAGCTTATTTAACACCCAGTGCAGCTACAGCTTATCAGAAACATATTGACCAAATGCAGTGCGTGAATCTTTTTTGGATCCATGATTCAAACAAACAAACAGATGGGATCATTAATAGATACTGATGAGACATTTGGAAATGTGAGCCATGACTGGATACAGGATGATGATCAGGAATCATTGTGAATATTGCTGACATGTGACAAGGGATCTGGGTCTTTATAAGTCCTTGCCTTTTAGATATATAATCTGAAACCTGTATGACTGAACTTCTGTGAGGCCTGGAATTTGCTTCAGAATGGTACTAAGCAGGGGGCAGAAGCTGGGGGTAAAATTGAAACAAGATTGGCCATGCGTGGATAATTGTTAAAGCTGACTGTGGGAATCTGGAGGTTTTCTTTTGCATGTGCTTAGAATTTTCCATAATAAATTTTTTTTTTTTTTTTTTTTTTTTTTTAAAGCACAAGACCCTGCCCTGGCCGAGTTTCACTGATACAGTCCTGGGGAATGAATCTGTTCTTGTCACCCTCAGGACCTCTGGAGTTGGGGACAGCTGACAGACGGGGAGGGCTGCTGGCAGGTGTGGGCACTCCCCCAGCTGAGAAGGGGCTGTGGGAGTGGGAGTGGCCCTGACCCCATTAATGAAACTGGACTACTCTCCGCAGAGCGCCAAGCTCAGGCTTGGACTCAGATGGAAAACATGAACAGCATCCTTTGCGATGACCCCGCTTTGAGGTTCCCGTCATTTCATTGTAGGACGAGGTTCCCACACCCCGTCTTAATTTGAAACATTCAGGCACATCTCTTCCCCATTATGAAGCAGCGGAGAGATGAAGGTCTTAGAAGCAGCCTTGCTCTGATTGCACGGTGGAGTTTCTGCCCCGGAACGTGGGCGTCCTGACACATGGGATGCTAGAAGCAGATGTGGCTGAGCAGAGCTTAGGACTCTGCCCAGGAGTCAGAGATGACTGGGATATTTACTTTGAAAGTAGCCTCTGTAGATGGGAACTGATTAACTCGCTCTGAGGAATTTTATGTTCTGCAGGGTGATACCCTCAGGAAAGAAAGGGCCTCTTTGAGAAAGCCAGATTGAGAAGGTTTCCCTCGGTGTCCCAGCACATCAAAGCCCCTTCCTTCCCACAGTCCCTTAATTGTCTGCCTTCACAAGAAGGGAGGCAGCAAGGAGGCCAGGGATGGGGAGAGGGAGAGAGGGAGAAAAGCTATTTTACCTGCTCTGGAAAAGTTGTCGATCATCCAAGGACATTAGCAAGAAAGTGAAAAGACAACCTGGGGAATGGGAAATACATATTTAGAAATCATATATCTGATAAAGGTTTAACATCCAGAATATGTAAAGAATGTCCACAACTCAACAACAGAAAGACATACAACCCAATTTTAAAATGTGCAAAGACTTTGAATAGACAGTTCTCCAAAGAAGATATACGAATGGCCAATAAGGACATGAAAAATCAGCATCATTAGTTCCTAGGGAAATGCAGATCAAACCCCAAGGAGATGTCACTTCACACCCACTAAAATGACTATAATAAAAGTTCAATAAAAAGTGGAAAACAAGTATTGCTGAGGATATAGGGAAATTAGAGCCCTCATACTTGCTGGTGGAAATGTAAAATGGTGCAGCTGCTGTGGAAAACAGTTCGATGGTCCCTCAAAAAACTAAACAATGACCATATAACCCAGCAATTCTGCTCTTAGGAATATACCCAAACGAATTGAAAGCAGGGCCTTGAACAAATACTTACCCATGCCCACACAGCACTATCCACAATGGCTGACAGGTGAAAACAACCCAAGCGTCCATCAACAGATACATGGAGAAAGAAAATGTGGCACATGAGTACAACGGAACATGATTCGACCATACAAAGGAAGGACACGCTGATGCATGCTACAACATGGATGCACCTTGAGAACATCATGTTAGGTGAAATAAGCCAGACACAAAAGGACACATAGTGTATAGTTCCACCTCCATGAAACACCTAGAATAGGCAAATTCGCAGAGACAAAAAGTAGATTCAATGAGGGAGGGTAGCAGGATAGAGAAAGGGAGGAGCGGGATAGAGAAAGGGAGGACAGGGATGGGAAAGAGAGGAGCAGGATAGGGAAAGGGAGGAGCGGGATAGGGAAAGGGAGGAGCGGGATGGGAAAGAGAGGAGCAGGATAGGAAAAGGGAGGAGCGGGATAGGGAAAGGGAGGAGCGGGATAGGGAAAGGGAGGAGCGGGATGGGAAAGAGAGGAGCAGGATAGGGAAAGGGAGGAGCGGGATAGGAAAAGGGAGGAGCGGGATGGGAAAGAGAGGAGCGGGATAGGAAAAGGGAGGAGCGGGATAGGGAAAGGGAGGAGCGGGATAGGGAAAGGGAGGAGCAGGATAGGGAAAGAGAGGAGCGGGATAGGGAAAGGGAGGACAGGGATAGGGAAAGGGAGGAGCGGGATAGGAAAAGGGAGGAGCGGGATGGGAAAGAGAGGAGCAGGATAGGGAAAGGGAGGAGCGGGATAGGGAAAGGGAGGAGCGGGATGGGAAAGAGAGGAGCAGGATAGGAAAAGGGAGGAGCGGGATGGGAAAGAGAGGAGCAGGATAGGAAAAGGGAGGAGCGGGATAGGGAAAGGGAGGAGCGGGATAGGGAAAGGGAGGAGCGGGATAGGAAAAGGGAGGAGCGGGATAGGAAAAGGGAGGAGCGGGATAGGGAAAGGGAGGAGCGGGATAGGGAAAGGGAGGAGCGGGATGGGAAAGAGAGGAGCAGGATAGGGAAAGGGAGGAGCGGGAAAGGAAAAGGGAGGAGCGGGATGGGAAAGAGAGGAGCAGGATAGGAAAAGGGAGGAGCGGGATAGGGAAAGGGAGGAGCGGGATAGGGAAAGGGAGGAGCGGGATAGGGAAAGAGAGGAGCGGGATAGGGAAAGGGAGGACAGGGATAGGGAAAGGGAGGAGCGGGATAGGAAAAGGGAGGAGCGGGATGGGAAAGAGAGGAGCAGGATAGGAAAAGGGAGGAGCGGGATAGGGAAAGGGAGGAGCGGGATAGGGAAAGAGAGGAGCGGGATAGGGAAAGGGAGGACAGGGATAGGGAAAGGGAGGAGCGGGATAGGGAAAGGGAGGAGCGGGATAGGGAAAGAGAGGAGCGGGATAGGGAAAGGGAGGACAGGGATAGGGAAAGGGAGGAGCGGGATAGGGAAAGGGAGGAGCGGGATAGGGAAAGGGAGGAGCGGGATAGGAAAAGGGAGGAGCGGGATAGGAAAAGGGAGGAGCGGGATAGGGAAAGGGAGGAACGGGAAGTCGTTGTTTAATAACCATTAGGCACGGTTTCTGCTTGAGATGATGCAAACATTTTGGAACTGGATATAGGGACAGATTTGTGAATGTAATTAATGCTGCTGATTGTACACTTAAAAAATTGGTAAAAGGGCCAGGTGTGATGGCTCACGCCTGTAATCCCAGCACTTTGGGAGGCCAAGACAGGTGGATCACCTGAGGTCAGGAGTTCAAGATCAGCCTGGCCAACATGGCAAGACCCCATCTCTACTAAAAAATACCAAAATTAGCTGGGTGTGGTGGCAGGCACCTGTAATCCCAGCTACTCGGGATTGAGGCAGGAGAGTCGCTTGAACCCAGGAGGTGGAGGTTGCAGCAAGCTGAGATTGCGCCATTGCACTCTAGCCTGGGAGACAGAGCGAGACTCTGTCTCAAAAATATATATATATATTTTACCACCATTTTAAAAAATGAATAACGTCATATGCCAAAAAACCACTGAATTGTGCACTTTATATGGCTAAGTTGTAAAGTATACGAATTATATCTCGATAAAGGTGAAAAATAAAAACAATTCACAAACACACACACACACACACACAACCCTCAAAAAAGTTGTGAGTCCTCACCCAGGCCCACGCTGATGTCCACCAAAGATGTGATTTTCAGAGCGACGGAGCCGCCCGCAGCCAGTGTTAAGTGAAGTGGTGGCACCTGCAACGGGGCTGTTTCTGATCTCCACGAAGGTGGCATGAGCACCTCCCACCACTTGTGTCAGCCGCGATTGGCCTGTGCCATCCTGCGGATGCCAGTGGAACTGGGTTTTAGCTGTAGCATGTGCCTTCACGTCTTCACAGATCTTCATAGATCATGTCATCAGTGTGTGAGGGAAACGGTTCTTCCAGCATCTTCTCAGCCCCTCTGCAGAGGACATTGACCAGTGTTTACAGAACCCAGTTTGAGACCCTCTTGGTGAATTTGGACAACTGAGCCATTCACTCTTCCTTATAAAACATGAGCAACTAGGGGGACAGCAGACACTTTCGAAGACTTTGGTCCCCCTCACATAGTGCAAGCTGAGTGGGGAGAAGCTAGGAGCCCCCTGCAAAGGGGGCTGCCATCTCAACCTGGATCCCGCAGGGCTTCCCTGGCCTCCCCAGCCTCTCACCACAGCCTCCTCCTGCCCATGCTCCAGCCTCACCACCTAGCACTCCTCCCTCAGCGGGCACAGTGCCCCCCCGCCGAATGCTCCAGGCTGTCCAGGAGTCCTTCAGCCTGAAAAACCCTCTATCCCTTATCCACTGACTTGACTATTTCTGGGTCTCAATCCACTGCTACCTCAACTTCGAACCCTTTCCAGACCCTGACAATCCGAGTTAGTTGATCTTCCTCTGTGCTCCCACCTTTGACATAGAACTTATGTTGTCCTTGTCTATCTCTGTTTGATCTCTGAAGTCCTTGAGGACAGGGGCTGTGTGTGCATCTCTGCATCCCCATTGCTTAGCACAGTGATTGACACACAATCAGCTCTCACATGTTTGTTGAATGAATGAATGAATGAATGAGCGAATGGCAGGACCACCACATTAGACAACCCAGGGGACAACACTCACATTGAGGGGGCAGGAGACAGTTGCAAATGTAAGTACTGCCTGGAGCTGTACAGCTGGGAGATCTTGAATGATTGCCTCTTTATATCCCCAAGTAGAATCCCAACCTCTGAAGACGGTACACAGGGTGTTGTACCCCCAGCTTTCACACTAAGATGGCCACTTGTCCAAGATCCTCCAAAATCATTCTTCACTGGCCAGTCCTGGTGATGTCTGTTCTTACATCCTACTTTGGAGATTCGATTTTGACCTCCAAGGGTCTCCAGAGAGGGTCCTCTCCTCACTCTGTGCTTGTGTGCTGGAAGTGGCAGATGCAGGGCCAAGGGAGGGAACTAACTTTTGATTCCATTTCCTCCGTTATCACCCCAGCTTCTTCAAAGTGCCTCACTTGGGATTTCAGTCAAAACCCACAAAAATAAACTATATTTTCTAATTTTCCATTTTCGGAATATTACATTTTTATGTGGACAGCAATACCGGTGATTGTGCTCCTAAATTTCCCTGAGCGGTCTAGAGGTCATTCTAATAACACACGAAGTGTATTTCAAAGAGTCCCCAGATCAGAGCAGCTTAACAATAGTGGATTGTCAGCACGAATTCCTGCTATGTATTTATATTCAAAATTGAAAATTTCCGCTAAGATTTCCAAATGCATCTCAGAGTCTTTGGCTAACACCAATTTGTGCCCCTTCGTGCTAATATGGAAACTACAATCAACTGAACATTTATTGTGTGTGTGTGTTTTTTTTTTAGTAAATGAGTATGCGTTGGAGATTTTTTTTACGACATAATAAAAGCAACATAAAATGAATTTGCTGCAGTGCTTCTTCACTCTTTAAAACTCCATGCCCCACCTGCTCGTGCTATTCTTTACGTGGCATTCTGCCGGGACCGTAACTAGGTTATCAGCCGGGCGATGGCAGGAGCCTCGGGCCTTCGCGCTTCAGTCGAGCCTGCGTGTGCCACGGGGGTCCGCGCGGCGCTGATGGAGACCGGGATCAGTTTGCACCCCCAAGGGGGCTTGGCCACTCTGGATATTGCTTTTATAGACTCCGGTTGTGTCTGACTCTGTGTTTTTTATTACATTCCTTTGCAATTCTAGCAGCTGTTTTTGTCAAGAGTCTTAATAAAGTTTGAACTGCTAAACGAACTTTATGGAAATTGGTCACAGAAGAGTCTATGCGGCACCTTTCAGAAAACCAGGGGTTACGTCGCCCCTGGGCTACCTCCGCGGTAACAGTGGTGACAAATAAACCTAACAGCGCGGGGGCAGGCTGATGGTTTGGCAACCCACTTCTCACTCGATTTCTGAGAGACGACCATCCACACACACTTAGTTCCTTTAACTCTATTTACCGCAATTTATTGGAAACATTTGGCTGCGTGGCTCAGATGGTGAAGTTGCTTTAAGGACCTTTACAGAGAGTCAACTCAGTTTGGTGTTTTGTTTTGCTTTGGGTTTATTTCATGTTGCTTTCCAATTTTATAAACCTAAGACTTGGAATAATTGGACTTAGAAACTTTCTATGAAAGAAAAATAAAGTGTCTGAGATACTCTCAGTTTATCTCTCATTGCTTAATTATACTAAAATATTGGTCGATTTTGTTAAGCATATTAATTTGGCCATGAAGTTAACTTGATTTGATGGCATCTCTAGGAGCCAGTGAAAAACTCAAAACCCATTTTAGACTTGCCTTGGGTATAATGGTTTACCATCCACTTCACATACCGATGTTATGGAAGAATAATTCACCAACAGACCAAAACTAACCATTCATCAGTTTGGGGTGTGACTTCATCCATTTCCATGATTAAAACAGACCCTAAAAGCAATAAAGCAAACTGTTTCAGTAGCCTCAGCCCGGTAGCTGGACACCCACCATCCTGGATATTCCTGGATTATAATGTGTCCTTTATGAAACATCTCTTTGAGAAATTGGTGTTGCCACCAAACAGAGTTAGTTATTAGCAACACTGCAGCTAGTTGAAATAAAATATTTATACGTAGATGACTCAGTGACTCACCTCAGACTTATGAAGTATAAAATACAGAGGTCAGGTTAGATGGGCTTTAAAGATCCTCACACCTCTAACACTGGGGCTTTCTAGAACGCAGTGAGAGTTCTAGGATGAGACAAGATAGCCACAGCAGGGGAGTCGCACTGGGCAGAAGGCACTGGTAACAGGGTGCTTTCACTGTGGAATCAACAGACGCTTCAGCCGTTCCAGGTGGGCTGCGGTGAGAAGCAGGTGACGCCCAGGTGCAGCTGGGTCAAGCTCCAAATCAAACCAAACTTCACAGAGCCTGTGGCTCCAGGGTCAGCACTCACATCCAGCTTCCTCTCCAGACTGTTGAGAACTGCATCTGAGTTTAATTTGCTTTTGTCTGTCAGAATCTGTTCCAACAAAAAGGAGAGGGAAAATATCTCATGGTGAAGGACCCCACATCCTCTGGATGATGTCACAGTGAAACACTCCCTCGAGATGATTGACAGTTCCGTTCTCAGTTACCAGCAGCGAGAGTCGGTGGACACTTCTTTATATTGCTCTTGCTACTTTAAAAAAATGGCCCGATTCCAATCACTTACTTATGTTCTGATACCCTAACGCCTGTGCTTCACACAGGAACTGAATCTGCCTCTCATTACAATGACCTTCTTTACTTCCTCCTGTCCACATCGCAAAAGCACCCTTTCCGTTAACGACCAGCGGAGGGTGCTGTTGTATTTGGTGTGTTTCCACTTTCCCCCCACTCTCGGGACATTTTTTCCCCCCTAAGGGAAAAGGGCTGTTTCCCATAGTAATGTGAACATGATGTATGATAATGAAAACAATAACTACATCAACATATTTTCCCCAGAAGTTGTTTTTTTTTGGTTGTTTTTTGTTTTGTTTTGTTTTGTTTTCAGAGCGTGAATGTAGGGCTCTTAGCTATAAGATACTAAGATAAATGAATGGACTTTGGAGAAGTGTGGAAGGTATTGAAAAATACTTTCAAGATGGACATGGGCTTTGCAGACCTTGTAATTTAATGATTTTGACTACTGGATATTAGGAGTTTCATTACATGTCATCGTTCAATAGTTTAAAGATAATATAACAGCAATAAAATGTAGCAAACAGCAAGAATAACATCTGGCCACAATCAGCCCAGTGTCATAAAATAGACTCCCTGACTGCCTTTCACGGGGCGTGAACCTGGCAAGAATGAAGGATAGAAAGACACACTTTCAGACCGAGTTGTGACAGCTGAATATTATTTCCAACCACTACACTCGAGATCTGTGCTAGGCACTGCTCCATTCCCTCCCTGAAGCCTGAACTCAAAAGACTCAATTTCGTTCTTGCCTCTTCCTTTCCCACAGTAAACTTCTGCTTCTACGTGACAATACCTTTTTTGTAGTTTCTTGCTAATTGGATTTTGCTCTATACCACACAGGTAACCTAATAAACCAATTTAAGAAGCCCAGCAAGCTTATAGCATGATCAAAAGAATCTAGAACGACGAGTAAGGAAACCTGGCTTTAGTTCAAGCACTTTCATGAATCCCTAGGAGGGCTGCCAGATAAAACATAAGACATACAGTTAAATTTGAACTTCAGATAAACAACAAATAACTTTTTAGTGTAAGTATGTCCCAGATGATATTTGGGATATATCTATGCTAAAACCTGTCTGTTGCTTATCTGAAATTTAAATTTAATTGGGCTTCCAGTGATTTTATTCACTGAATCTGTGAACCCTAACCCCTAGACATCAAGGACACCCAATTGGGAATGACCGCACTATGCTCTACAGAATTTCAAGTTTAAAATCTTATTTGTCTATATTGCATGAAAATATTTTTAAAAGACTATGAATTTACATACAGTTAAAAATGTGACTGCTTTATAGCTTTTGAAGAAGATAGAGAAAGGTTTCCTTTCTCTCTTAGCCTAAAGAGCTTTCTGCTGCCAAAAGCCAGATGGAGAGAATTTGGCTGATTTATCATTCTTATTGATGGAAAACTCAGCTTAGGGAATGAGGTTTTTGTAAAGCAAGGCTGACAGATAACAACAGGATTCAGCCCAAGTCACACCAAACGAGTCAAAGACTTAGCTGCTCTTCTGCCGAACCCAGGTAGAAACCACAGGGTTGGAACAACGGCCCCCCCAATGTCGTCACTGGTGTGGCATCTGTCACTCATTATCTTTGCTTCCATCTTGGTCACCTGAGCAGAATATCCAGCTCTAGCTGCTTCCTGGGTTTTTTCCTCAGGAACAACCAAGCAGGTATTTTGGAATGCTCAACAAACAGTGGTTCCTACACAAGAAAGAGAGAAAAAGCCAGGGTCCCCAGCAGCCAAGTAAGTTATGCATGTAGGGATGCCCGTTGGCTTTCAGACAATCAGTAAGGCTGGAATCCATGATGCTCCCTCAGCTGCCGGTGTCACTGCTCCCTTAGGAACTGCACTGAACTGTGCAGATGTGGAGAAAAAGGAACCTTTGCATACTGTTGGTGGGAATGTAAACTAATACAGGTATTACGGAAACCAGTATGGAGGGTCCTCAGAAAACTGACAACAGAACTACCACACAATCCAGCAATCCCACTTCGGGGTATATGCTCAAAGTATTCGAAGTCAGTATGTTAAAGGAATGTCTTCACCCTCATGTTCATTGCAGCACTATTCACAGTGGCCAAGATATGGAGTCAACCTAAGTGTCCAGCAATGGATGAACAAATAAAGAAAATGTGGTATATATATTCACAGTGGAATACCATTCTGCCTTTAAAAAGGAGGAAATGCTTTCATTTTTGACAACATGGATTGACCTGGAGGACATTATGGTTTCATTTTTGACAACATGGGTTGACCTGGAGGACATTATGGTAAGTAAATTAAGCCAGGCACAGAGAGGCAGATACCATGTGATCTCACTTATATGTGGAATCCAAAACACCCAAACGCATAGAAGTAGAGAGCGGAATAGTGGTTACCAAGGGCAGGACTGTGGATGGACTGGGGAGGTGCTGGTCAAAGGGTGCAAAATTTCAGTTAGGAGAAATACATTTTTGTGATCTACTGCAGAGCATGATGACTATAGTTAATAATAATGTATTGTATATTTCAAAATGGCCAAGAGTAAATTTAAAGGGTTCTCACCACAAAAAATAAGTATATGAGGTGATTGATCTGTTAACTGGCTTGATTTAATCATTCTACAGGATATACCTACATCACAGCATCATGGTGGATCCCATAAGTATATAAAATTATAATTTGTCAATAAAACATAAATTTAAAAACTTAATAAATGAAAAAAACCACTGACAAGTAAAAGAAAAATAACATTTTTTCAAGGTGCAAAACACTTGTTTTTGAGATGAGGGCTCACTCTGACGCTTAGGCTGGAGGGCCGTGGTGTAACAATAGCTCACTGCAGTTTCAACCTCCCAGGTTCAAGCAATCCTCTTCTCTCAGCCTCCCAAGTAGCTGGGACTAAAGGTGTGTGCCACCACACCTGACTCATTTTTAAAATTTTTTGTAGAGACGCAGTTTCGCCATGTTGCCCAGGCTGGTTTTGAACTCTTGGGCTTAAGCGATCCACCCACCTTGTCCTCCCAAAGTGCTGGGATTACAGGCATGAGCCACCATGTCCGGCCAGATGCAAAACAATTTTTAATTTTAAAAAATTGTAGATTTTTCTTAAAAAAAGAAAGAAACTCAATATAACACCAGAGAGTAGCCCAAGGACTGAGCAGAGGAAAGCCTACTGCCACTGCCATTAGCACCAACACACATGAAACAGACAATGAAGAGATCAAAACCCACTGCATAATTATTACTGTTGAACCGCCCCCCCATAAAATGTCACCAGTCAATGAACTGCTAATTAGGCAAAATTAAGTTTATTTGAGCTCATTGCAGGAAGCGATAACATCACCTTAATGGAATCTTAGCAGAGTCTCAGAAGAACAATGTCATCAGTGGAGCCTTCTGACTTTGGGCTCTGGGCTTGAGTTGTTTAAGGCAGGTATTCCAAGGTAAGGAATGATAGGGACTGGGCATTTGGGATTGGTGGATGCAGCAAAATGACTGCCTCGAAGTGAGTGAGGGTAAGTTAACTGTTTTTTAAATAAGCAAGCTGTTTGCCTCGGTGAGCAGACTATTTTCTCCAATAAATTCACTGAAGAAATTTCCTGAAGCAAACAGTGAGATTATTTTTTGATTTACGACCTTATCTTCCCTGCGCAAAGTGTCCCGGGAACCAACAAATCATGTTGACCTGGGTGGTCTCAATTCTATCTTCGCACAGCAACTTTTGGTTTCAGTTAAACCCCAATAGAGAGTTCCTGCTTAAATGGGCACCCACTATGTGCTGGGCACTTCCTACATGTTTTATGAAGACACATGAAGGTAACTACTGGTGTCCCCATTTTTTGACAAAGAAACAAGTCTAAAAGCTATTAAGTCATTTGCAAAACCCTTCCGGATCAATCATTTCCTGAAAGAAAAAGATGGCACAGAAGTAAGTTTTATCTGACATAAATAGAAACTGAGGCAGGTTTAATTGAAAGGTTTGGGCCAAAGTCTACAGCCCTCTGGAATGACTCTAGGACGACTTTGGAGGATGTGAACTTTGTTTGCCTGATCTCCTGTCTATAGATCATAAGTAACTGCGGTTTTTGCCATTAAAAGTTTGGCCATTACTTTTAAATGGCAAAAACCTCAATTACTTTTGCACCAACCTAACAGAATATTTTCCTCCACCTTCTTGATGCCCCTTTCGACCAAGAAAATCGCAGTTCCTGCCCAAGAGAAGTTCACAGTCTGATTTATTCACTTAACAACTAACTTAGCATCAACTCTCTCTACTCGCAAACCGAATACTATGGACACCTTAAGACCCCAGACCTCAAGCCTGGCTTTGCACGCAGAAGGTCACCTTTTCCCAGAGTGGACTTCATGTGAGGCATGAGAAACTATCACGTTACTTTCCTAAGGAATTAAATGGTCTGAGCACTGTAGCAACTTTTCTTTCCCAGTATAATCCATCAAAAACATGGCCTAAATCATGATAACACTAAGTCCCACATTTTCAGAGTAGGATATGAAATTATATCTCAGTGACTTCCTTTGACCCAAAAGAAAAATGCAAAGCTGGCCTCACTTGGTTTATCTCAGTATTAATCGTGAAGGAAGCGTGTGTTTGAAACACCAAGCAGACAAATGCCATCTTTCAACTTTTTCCACACAACGTTAGGTGTCTCTTGAGCTACGGTGTTTGTTTAAATCATCGACTCCAATGACCCTACTCTCTCTATTTATTATGCTTTGGATGAAATAATATTGTAGGAGTTCCTATTTTTTAAATTCCATGCTACTATAAAATATACGCTGGACCCATCACTATTTCACCAATCCCTTCGTGACTTTGAAATCACAAATGGGTTAGCTTCAAACCTTCCCTTTCTGAGAAAAATAAGATAAACCCTGTTTCATTTACTTTGGAAAGTGCTAGTTTCTTTATTTTAAATACACAGCTCAGATTTATGTTTTCTTTTTAATAGAATTTTCTGTTTTTCTAATGCCTAGCCTGGACAATCATCTTTGGAAAACAGAACTGCTTTTGGACAAATGCTGATATCACAGATTAAAAGGGGATATAACTCTTTACACATGAAAGAGAAGATTTCCCTTAGCTCTTACCTCAACAATAACAGCAGCAATAGATTCTAAGAAGTTTTAATCATATATGTCAGCATGATATTTTTATAATAACAAGAACTTAATTGTTAACTGATCACAAATTAACTATCTATTATTGTGTTGGGCCAAATATTGTATAAAATGAATGACCATTCTTTCTTTTTTGAAAATTCTTTCTTAAAAAGAGTATATCAATTTTATTCATTGTAATGGGAGTATATTTACGTAGCTAACATATCAATGTAAACATAGGCATGATATAAATCTATAAATTAATAGCAACACTGAAGCTATTTGAAATAACATAGTTACGTTTTGGCCATTAAGATTGACAAATAGGCCAGGAGCCATGGCTCACACCTGTAATCCCAACACTTTGGGAGGCTGAGGCAGGGGGATCTCTTGAGGTCAGGAGTGCGAGACCAACTTGGTCAACAAGATAAAACCCCCTCTCTACTAAAAATACAAAAAATTAGCCAGGCATGGTGGCACGTGCCTGTAGTCCCAGCTACTTGGGAGGCTGAGGCAGGAGAATCATTTGAATCCAGGAGGCAGAGGTTGCAGTGAGCCAAGGTTGTGCCGCTGCACTCCAGGCTGGGACTGTCTCAAAAAAAAAAAAAAAAAAAAAGAAAAGAAAAAGATCGGCAAATACATAATTGGAATAGTTGATATACCTGTTATTTCTACCCTGTCCAACCTACAGGATCTCTTTACAAGTAAATGGAATCAGGGATTTTGAAACTATTAGTGTTACAAATAGCAAGTTATCAAAAAAGTGACCACTTAGAACAGTGTTTCTCAATCTTTAACTCATTATCACCCCTCTGCCAAGGAACCCTTTTTAGACATTTTCCCTAATCAATCCCCCATATGATTCTAATACCACAGACATAGTGTTTATGTACTACATATGTGTATATCTACATATATATACTTACGTATAAAAAGGATTTTTAAACCACCCCCCTTAAGAACCAATTTTTATTCATCCAGGGGCAATATTATCCCTATTGATTTTGAGGATTTAAAAATACAGAGAAAGAGCAGCCCCCAAATTCCCACTTGGAAAGAGGGTTGTTCTACTTTTCTTGAATCACAGCCAAAAACACTGGGGCCTAGATCAAAATAAATACAAAATAATTTTCTGGGATTGGGTGGGGAAAGATAAATCTTCATTTCTAAGCTGACTTTTTTTTCCCTGAAAATATTAGTTGTTATCTAACAGCAGTGAGCCTATTACCAACTGAAAGGAAATGTTGACCTTTGGTACTCAGCCTGTATATGACCATAAACACCACTTCACCCATTACCATCATCACTCACTCATTCACTTCCTGACATTTGCCCAACCAGCTCTGCCTCAGGAGTTAGAGATGCAAGGAAGGATAACACTCAACTTGAATTTCTTCATTCCACTAATGAGACCAGCAATTTTGGAAGCAGTAAGAAAGTAAACAAATCTATGTATTCCAAAACACCTAGAATATCTAAAGAAAGAAAGCGTATTGCTATTTCTGGAAGAGAAATACAGCATAACATTGAGAGGCTGTGATTATGAATCACAGCCCCGTTACCATGTGAATACAGACAATTTCCATTCTTTTGAATAAGCAAACCAACAGCCTGACTTTGGCCATCCACAAGTGTGTCAACAAATCTGCTGTAAAACCAACCTGCCAAAGTTTGAGTTACAGCTTTAAAGGGCTCATAAAGGAATGGTGAGATGGTGTCTTGTGGCAGCCAGCTTCTACTTCGAATTTAATTAAGTATTTCAACCACTGTAAGTTAAAATGTTGATTCCCAAATGGGGCTTCCACACGGGAGTTGTAGTTTTTCAAAACAGTTGCCTCCTCCATTTGTTTTTGTCTCCAGCCAGCCTTAAACCTCAGGCACCACCTACTTTAAAAGTTCCCTTTCACAGCCACGATGTAGTGGGAGGACATGCAGCTTTGGCAAGACCATGGTTCACTGAAAAGCAACTTTGCACTAGCACACCATTTATTTCTGAAATGCTGGCAAAATTGAAAAAGCCTTTAACTCCACAAGGGGTAACATTTTTCTTCAGGAAAATTGTCAACACAGGTAAAACAGCTGTGGGCAAATTAAGAGAAATTAGCTATTGAGTCAAATTCCTGTAGTTTGGGGATGATTTTCTTTGACATAAATATAGTCTAAAGTAATAAAAAGGAGTGTTTCCCAAATGAGATCCAGGGATGCTGATGAGAGCGAGTCTGTGATCTATCATCCATCTGAGAGTGAAGGGGGAAATCACCTCATCCCTAACTATTTGGCTGCTCCTACTCTTGCTAACAAGGGCTGAGAGCCCCAGTAAGTAAGTGGTGGGAGGAAGGTTAGCACAGATGGGGATGTGGGGACAAATCACATGCATATGGCCACCAAAAAGGGGGCTGACGTCGAACAGTATCCCAGAGGCTGTCCTGGCCAAGCTTCTCGGACAGTCTCCATCTTCTCTATGATTTAATAGCTGCAAAGAGTATGAATGTTGTGAGAGACGATTTTGATGGTGTAAGTCTTATAAGAAAGAATACTGGCAAAAGCCCCTTTTCACCAACTAAGAAAGAAATTACAGCCTTTCCAAAATTCCTACCCGTGAGTCCAGATTTTAAACTTGGCTGCTGTCTGTGAAATAATAATAATAATGAGGACTTCCTTTGTCCAAGAGATGAGTTTCAGAGGAGAGGTAGAAAGAAGACAAAGACAGCAAAACAGATTGTCAGGGTGAAAGTACGAGTGTAGTGGCTATGGATCAAGAGAGAGAATAAAATGTAGTCAAAAGAATCAGAGCACCTAGGGTTGAATTGTTCATGTAGATCAACATTTCCAAAAGCATCTTCCCCGGACCGTAAGATAACTGTGTTCAGAAATGCATGTTCATCTCTTGCATGGTGTTTGACAATGTCTATTTCTATATTCAATTCACTAAGGAGTCCTGCAATGTGGGATATGTACTGTTCATTACAACAGACCATTCATGGTGGATGTCAGTTGTGTTATAAAGCTAGCTTGTAACAGTTCGTGAGAGCTGATTTTAAAATTTTTAGGAATTGGCAAACAGGTGTTTAAAAATGCAATTGTTAAAAAATCAATTATAAAATTACAGTTAAACACATGAAAAACAAAGGAAAATAAGCTCACTTGGTGAGGTTGTTTTTTAATTCCAGTTATTTTATTTTTCAGTTCAGCAGAGTGGGGTAACTAAAGTTATCTTTCCATCTGTTTCAAGAGTGTCCACAATTGCGTTTTAGAAAATTTTAATATTAAGAATAGTGTCTCTAAAACCTTTGTCATTTAATTCCAAAATCTGTGTCATCTTAATAGTGTCTGTTGATTGTTTTTTGCCATCTGAGTTGAGATTTGTCTAATTCTTCCCATGCCAAGTAATTCTGGGTTATGTCCTAGAGAGGTTGACTATTATGTTATGAACGGGGTCTTGTTTAAATCCTATGGGAAATGTTGATTTTTTTTCTTAGCAGACAATAAAATCCAGGTAGGTTCAGGCCTAAGTTCCAACCCGCCATCTTTGGTCTGTGGTTTCAAGGTAAATTCAATTTTCAGGGCCTTTGCAGTGTTATTTACATCTGTCCACAAATGTGCTACTCAGTGACTATCTGGACCCTAGACAGTGGGCTGTTCTGTTACTTCAGTTCTCAAAGTCCTTTGTGTGCTGATGAGAATCGGAGTCGTCCGTGTGCAGCTCACGGGGAGCCCAGGATTTCATAACCACCTGGGTGGGTTGCTTTCCCGGACTCCTTCGCCTCTGCGCTCTCGTGAGTCCTTGCTAGTTCCTTGGCCCTCCCCTTTTTGGTTCTCCACCTGGAAAGCTGGAACTTGAGTTAGCCACTGTGCTGAGCCCTTCTGCAGCTGCACCCACATCCTGGACCAAGCGGTGAAGAGAACTGGGGGAAAAACCTGGTAGACTCACTGCCAGCTCAGCAGTACTTGGAGTTCTGGCCTCCTTCTCCAGTAAACCTTCCACAGCTTGCTCTTCTGAGTCCTCCAGTAGCTGCTCCATGCCTTCGTCCTGGCCCTGCAGCTGCGTGCCACTGGAGACATGGGGAGGAGAGGGGGAGAGCTTGCTCTGTGTCACCAGGAAGCTCCCTGCAGCTTCTGTCAGCCTGCCTTCTTTCTGCCCTCCAAGAGAAGGCACCGTTTATCCTTTCTCTTCAGGAGAGGCAGCCGTGGTTTCTTCAACGATCCCTTATAATTCATTGTTTCCAGACTCCTCTTCATCTCACTCTCTTGCCTCTAGATTTTCCCAAATGCATTATTTTTCTTAAAGTGTGGTGCCCAAAATATGAAACTCTTACCTCTTCTGATCTGTATACTGTAAATCTACTAACTCAGTTGAAAGTACGTTTGCATTTTCAGTGATTGCATTTCATTATTGGCTCAGGCTAAACTTTTGGAAGCCCCAGGTGTTTTGCATATGAATAATGTTAGGTCTTTATCACATTACTGCAATTAGTCATTTTCACCTGGATGGAGGAATTTAGAATTGTTAATATTTCATTTTCCCTTATTGGCTCTAGCTTGTCATTCTTGCCTATTGAAGCAATGTAGAATTCTGATACTTCTATCTATTTTATTGGTTATCCATTTTAGCTTCATGTAGTGATAATAGAGGCAGGTTTTATTAAGTTCTGGGGAGCTTGGCAGAGCAGAAAGACTTTCAGAAGTTCAGGTCCATCTCTGCCTTCTGACTTCAGCTGGTAATATCCTCCCCCGACACATCCCATGTGCTTTGCCTGAACATATCTAATCCTCAACTATAGACAGAGTTCAAGCTATTTCCCTTGGCACTCCTCTGCCCCACATCAAACAAGGGCTAATTCTAGACACCTGTTTGGATGTGTTCTGTGTTAAGTAGAGCAGAGCAGATGGATACCTTACAGTGGCTAAGAGCTCTAGCCCCCAATCCAGAGGAATTTGAATTTGAGAAATGGTTACAGAATAGCTTTCCCACACCAGAGATAGGAGGGAGAGGTGACTTTGGTACTGAGAGAAAATAAGGAAAGAGATGGAATAAGATGAAGAAATATTGAAGGGAGACAAAGAGAAGGGGAAGGGAGGGAAGAGGAGGCAAAAATGGAGCCGAAATGAGGAAGCTTTTGGTGCCACAGGACCCATCTCATTCATACTAGCCTGTGCCCTGGTAGACCCATGTCTTACATGCACCCTGACAGAAGCTGGATGGCAGCATACAGCCACTCCGCATGACAGGCGCTGTCTTCTCGTGTTGCGATATCTTCACAAAGAGCTCCAGGAATCCCATTGCCAGAGGTCATGAACTAGGCAAAATGGCACCCTTTCCAGAAAAAAAAAAACGTGGAGTCTGCAGGAGAGAATTATGGATCAACAAACCAAGGCCCAGTAAAAGAGAAAAGTGAATCTGGAGAGAATTGAGGAAGACATTTTAATGGAAATTTTCAAACACATGGCAAAACAGAGTAATCTAATAAACCTCCCCGTGCCCAACACGTAGCTTCAATAACAATTAGCTCACACCCAAGCCGGTCTCACCTAGACTCTTACCTGCATCCCCCACTGGCTCACCCCACTGGACTGTTTTGAAGCAAATCCCAGACCTCGTTCCATTTCCTTCATATAAACTCCAAGGGAAAGTAAAACTTGAAGAAAAGCAAAAGTAAAGCCACTGAAGAAAAATTTGAAGGGTCCAGTGGGGAAAGGTGAAAAGAAATTCATCCTTAGGAATTATTTTCAGATTTTGGTAACATTTTACTTTGTAAATAAGACATAAGATTCCATTACCACTCCTTTTTATGAATACTACAGCAGAAATCAGACAGTTCATAGGGAAACAAGACTGATACTCGGGTGAAATCTACCCACCCCGTATGGTTAAACATGAAAGAAACATATTTGAGCCGCGTTGCTCCGTGGTGACAATGCTTTTTAAAATATATGGGCTGTGACCATATTTTTAAAGTTTGTATTTATTTTGCTTCATTCCATGAGATGTAAACTGGGATATTCAGTTATAAAAGAGCATTTTATGGCTTCTGGGTAATTCCCCAAGAGAGGAAAATAAAGTTTCTTTCCCTCCAAAAAAGTGATAAATGTTTAATGAAACATCTAGACCTTTCCCCCTTAAAGTTTAGGCATGACTTTAGAATATTTTTATAAGCATCTGATATCTTCCACCTGAATTTAGCTGATGAATCAGAGCCCAGGTACGGGTCTGGAAAAAGGAAAAGAAATACATGAGGCTCCCAGAGCAGGATTTGCTCTTCAGTGCTGGGAATTGCCAATCAGATGAGAGCTCTGTGGCTGGGAGGTTCATGGATTGCCTCCAAAGAACAAACCCCACTCAGAAACTACGGACGAAGGTTCCGAATGTCATACTTAGCTCCAATTGCTGGCTACTTAAAATAAAAAGTATGACTATTTTCTCTTTCACACATACACACGCACATCCACACACACAGTCCATAAAGGGCTTTCTAGCATCAGGTGGCTTTTAACTTAACTAGTTTCAGGGAGGTATAAAACAAACTGGAAACAAATATACGAGATGTTACTTAGAATAAACAAAGATTTCCACGCAAAAGAGGAAAAATATTGACAAGGCACAGTTAAGATTTCACCAAAGCTTAAACCTTTCTCAGTGAGCTCCAGACCCACGAGCCCCTGATGCAGACAGTCCTGCCCTGCTGCCTTCGTTCGCGGCGGCTTCCTCTCCATGGAGTGTGGCTGGTGAGAGTCACGGCCGTGGACACCCGCGTCGCAATGGGCACGCCATCCTCAAGGGGCGGCCTTGCCCCCGCTTCGCCCCTTTTATTTCCTGTTATGGTGTTATTTGCTGCCTTATTTTTATACCTCTGGTTTTCATTTAATAAAAGTCAGAAGTAGAAGACTGTAAATCTCTTTATGTTCTATGTGGCTGGGCCAGCCAATCCTCGGCCCCTACCCGAGACCTCTCCTGCCAAAGCCCACGGTTCCAGCCCCGGGGGAGGGCAGGCCAGGCGGGCAGGCAGGGAACAGAGACTCTTTGCCGGGGGCCTGTTAACCTGAGTATACTTTCTCCTTCTCGGGTTTGTTTTCTCAGCTGGTGGCACACGCTCTGCTCCAGCACCACTAGGCCTAGTGGAAAACGGCTTCCTCCAAGATCTAACGGTCCATTTTAAAGAAGTGGTTTGGAGCTCAGAAGAAGGGAGCTCAGTTATAGCTCTGTGCCCAGCTTTCTCTGTTTTTCTTAGTCCATGGAAATAGGAGATGTGTAAATAGTTCATATTTCACATTCCACCTGTACCAAAATCAGACAAAGCAGACAAGGTTGGCTCTTTAGACCCTCCTGCACTTCAACCATTAGTGTCTTCCCACACTCTCCTTATGTCCCCACCTCCCGCACTTCAACCATTAGTGTCTTCCCCCACTCTCCTTATGTCCCCACCTCCCGCACTTCAACCATTAGTGTCTTCCCCCACTCTCCTTATGTCCCCACCTCCCGCACTTCAACCATTAGTGTCTTCCCACACTCTCCTTATGTCCCCATCACCCGATTTTCTACCCGCTCCCCCGCACCCGCACACGCACGTGTTCATATCCCAAGGGAAAATACGTCTTTTCCTGAAATAGTCCATCCTTACAACATCCTATGATGCATTGACTTTTCTGCTCCAAGCCCCAGCTCGACATAGCAATGGGCATCCTAGTAACCACTGGCAATCAGAGGAGGGTTTATTCCTCTTTTTTCCTCTAACCAAACATTAGCAAAAGTGGGCCTCGAAGAACCTAGCTGACAGCTCTCAACTGGGAACTGAAGAGGAGAGACCCCAGGATGTTTGCGCAACCTGAGAGGGAACGCACCTGTCCTCTGTGGGTGCCCTCTGACCCACCTCTTCCCATGTTTTTTAAACCTCAGCTGGAAAATAGCCCTAGAGCTTCCATGGGCCAAGAGTCCCCTGCCTGTCACAGAGCAGACACTCAACCAGGTCCCTTGTTTGAAGATTCGTGTGAAAGGAATGAATGAGTGATTAGCGACGGCACGGACCAGCTCTGTAAAGTCCTTATGAGAGAAGGGACAGAGGAACATGTTCCACCTGCCTTCAAGGTCTCCAGCTGTTACTGACACCTACACAGAGGCCAGAGCTAGATGGCCTTCAGGGGCTAGATGGCCTTCAGGGGTATTTCAAGATGAGGTAAAACCTGCCCCGTTAAGCAGCAGCCCTGGCCTCAGGCCAGGCCCGGAGGAAATGTGCTGGGAGCCAGGAATGCCAAATTCCTATTCCAGGGGTCTCTTTCCCTGCTAGAAACAGGAGGGAGGAGGAGGAAGCTTCTCTGTGCCTTACAGTCTCAAGGTTCAGTGAAACATCTTGAGGGAAGAAAGAAAGAAGAAGGAAGGAGGGAGAGTAAGCAGGGAACAGCAGAGACGATGTTGAAGAGAAGGACGGGATAACGTCCCCCGGGACCGTGAGGTGGGCCCCCCTTGTTGCCATAACTCCAGCTGCTAATTTCCAGTTGTCAAGATTCATCTCCCAGAAAAGTAAAAGCTGAAAAGAATGTGTAATCTTCTTGAGAGAGACCCCACAGTATCTCCAGATGTTTTGGGTTATTCTGTGGTGAGGGGAAAAGGCCTAGGCTGAGAGAAGCAAGCATGTTCATTCCCTGAAAGGAGGAAGGTCACCGAGTGGGAACGGTTTCCAGCCTTTGGAAGTATCGCATTTCAGCAGAAGGAGCCAGAAATAAGATATCATTTGTTAACTTTGCTAATCCATTAAGTAGACATTGGACAGCTGAGCTATTATTTGGAACTCTCTGCTATGTATCCTCTAACAAGGAAACAGTGTCCTGCTGGGTCTAGGTGTGGTGTGCGCTAAGGCGACATAAAACTTTCAGCAGCTTTCGATGAAGCT
This sequence comes from Macaca fascicularis, assembly GCF_037993035.2. Lineage (NCBI taxonomy): Eukaryota > Metazoa > Chordata > Mammalia > Primates > Cercopithecidae > Macaca > Macaca fascicularis. The sequence goes on from NC_088378.1 coordinate 170,617,545, forward strand.
GATTTTTATTTTCGGGAACAGCGCATACTGAATCAGTAGGAGAGACTGAAACCGCGGCCTTCCCTCCCCTCATCAGGAAACGCATTATTAGTAAATTACTGGATGCTTTAAATGGTTTATGGTGACGTTTTAAATCAAATCTACCCCCAGAAATAGGGTTGGTATTGAGCATGTGTGTGGTGGGGTTTTCTCCCTAAATGCAGTACCTCAGAATCATTACAAAGGAGTGATGACATCCAGCTTCTCGTTCTCCTGATAAGGACACGGAGGTCTGGGGAGGGTTGGTGACTGCATGAGAGCACAAGCCAACGTGACAGCAGGGCCAGGACTGGCACTGTGAATGGTATTTCAGGGCACCAGCCGTCGCCCGGGCAGAACACGCATGGACACAGGAACCACGTGATGGTCCTGCCACTCCAGTGCCTGCCTGTTGTCTGCAGCTTACCTTGGCTTTGGGCTTAGGTCAGCGGCTCTGTCTGTCTTCCAGCATGGCTTCTGTTTCTAGTTTGAGCAACACTGACGGACCAGGGGCAGGGGCGGCCTGGAGCCCAGTGCCAGGTCCTGTGTGGAACAGAAAGGTGTGTGAGCTGCGGATGCTGGAAGCCTGACCCCGCCACGACATCGTTCTGCATGACTTGCAGGTGATTCACACAGACCAGCCAGCACCAGCTGCTGCACTGTCCTTCCTCATTCCCACGACACAGCACAGGCCGTGGTAGGTAAAGACAGAGGGCAAATTGAAAATGCAGGTGAAAAGGCTCCCTTTCATTAGTCCTGTTCACCTGACAATGACCCGTTGAGTAGGAAGTGTAGGGCTGACAGGAGGACAGTCCCAGGTGGAGTGAGCCTAAGGCTAAGTCGCAAGTGAGAGGCCCAGGCTGGGCCTGGAGCATGGTGTCGCCAGCTTCGAACCCTGCCCAGACAGCCGTGTCTCCCACGCCTCCTCAGAGAGGGCCTCTGATGGCCAAGCGCTGTTTTGCTTGGCCAGCATAAGTTCCCTCTTCTTCTGCTAACAGCCCCTCAGGTTTCCTGTGGGCCTGACTATACCCCAGACTCAGGCTTTTGGAGGGCTGGCTGGACACCAAGCTCCTGGCAGGGTGCAGGAGCTTCCCACCTGCCTTGCCTTGGTGATTGGCTCAGCGGGGAGCATGATCCTAGCTGGGTGCAGAGATGCTATCATGAAGAGAAGCTTCTTCCTCTTTCTGATGGAACTGCCAGCCATAAAGATCAAGTAAGTCCTGAGCTTTCAGGTTCACCTCTGAGAGCAAAGCCACCAGGTAGGAAAGCTGAGATACAGAGGGCAGAGGGAAAGGGAGAGACCAAATCCGAATGACACCGTCCTCGAAGGCCTGGGATTCAATTGTGCCCCAGGTTGAATCCAACACTGTTCAGTAGGTTCCCATCCTGCCTAAGTCAACAGTTACATTTCTGTCACTGCATCAGACTAATCCCAGGTTCATAATTCCAGTGTCCACACAGAGCTACGGGAAAAAACAGGAAAACTCTGAGGCAATTGCCAGTAAAGAATGTAAGCCTCATCGCATTCCACCAAGCATTCTTCCAAAGCCCCCCTGCAGCCTTGCACTTGGGAGCGCCTCATTTAAGAGTGGAGACACACAACAGTGGCTGCTTCCATTTTGCTCCCTGCTTTGAACTGAGCATGAATTGTGCCATGGTGGGGTGCACAGAAGGTAGGGCCAAAGAGCAGAGAGAGACCACCCAGCTGAGCCCGGGACAAAAGACAGCTCTCAAGACAGTTTGCAGAATGAGAGAGAACAAGAATAGGAACATTTGGGAAGCAGGGGAGAAGAAAAGCCCAGTTTTAGAAATACGAAATTTTGGGCTGTCTGCAGGACATCGGAGTAGTCATGTCCACTTGAGATGTAAAATGCAATTCTTAAGGTAATGGTGGACATATGGAGATACCAAATTTGTAGTCAACAACATTAGGGCAGTGGGGTTGGGGGAAGGCAGAAGAGGAGGTAGGGTTAGCTAAAACCATGGACACAGATGGATGAGGCTGCCCAGAGACAGGATGAGAGAGGAAGACGACACAGCCAGCCCTTGTGGGACAGCAGCCTTTAAAGGGCAGGACTGGGAGAGGGAACCAGGAAGGAAAACAAAAAGAAATGGTCAAGAGTGAGAAGAAAAAAACCAATGGGAAATGTCTCTGAGGCTAAGCAAGAGTGTTTCCAAAAATAAAAGCCATTGAAAAAAACAAAATGCCATGAAGATCAAAGGGAAGAAAAGCTGGGAAAGATCCCTGGGATTTAGTGGCCTTCTGTAGAGCAGCTTCACTGGTGTGACAGTAGCACGGACCACTCCAGACCCACTGAGCTGTCCCTCTCCTGAAGTGTCCTGCGCCTCTCCAAGAGTTCTGTGCGTTTTTCTCTCTCCTCCTCCTCCTTCCCTGAGCCCCATACTTGTCTCTGTCTCTCCTTGTTGTGTGTGCCTCTATGACCACACTTACTACATTCCAGGGAAATGATTCCCTTTGCATTTTTCTCTTACCAGACCATGAGCCAGGGACTCTGTGACTCATCTTTTTCTTTTAAGTATTGAACTTGGGTATCACTTACATCTGACAAAACGCATACATCTTAAGTAAGCAACTCAATTGACACGCATCCACCTGGGTGACCCCACCTAGATGAAGACATACAAGTTTCTAAGACCCAAGACCCCTGCCCCATGACCCTTCCCAGTTGACACTGTTCTGACCTCCATCGCCAGGAATTAGTTTGGCCCAGTTTTGAACTTCACAGAAACAGAAGCATGGAGTCCGTACTCTTTGGAGCTGCCTGCTTTCACTTGACCTTTTGTCATCGTATTGCAGGTAACAGTAATCTGCTCCCTTCCACTGCTCTGTGTTGAATGAATCTACCGTAATTTACGCATCCACGGTTCTGTTCGCAGACATATGAGTTGTTTCCAGATTGTGCTGTTAAGAACAATGCTGCTGTGGGCACTCTGGTCCATCTCTTTAGTGGACATAGAACTCATGCTGGGAGGGACACGTCCTGGAGCCTGACTGGCATCTGATCGTTTCAGTTCTCTCTCCTCATCCTATACATGGGGCCAATAGAGTAGACACCTAATGAGGAAAAATCACCCTGAAGTCATAAGCAAGTTTTCAGCAAATCTCTTATAGGAAGTTACAGTTAAAGCCATTTCATAGGGTCTTCGTGGTATCATCAACAAATATTTTTGGTTCAGTTTCCAAAAGCTCATGAGTAGGCCAAAAGATCAATTAGCAGACAACATCAGCTCCTCTACTTAAAGAAGTCATAATACAAGCTCATATATATATATATAGTTTTTCAGTAGATAAGGCAAACAGCTTTGTAATGAATAAGACAGCATATGAAGAATGTGTCTTCAGAGAGGACTCAGAAATAGGATCTACAGTTTCACCAAGGGGAGAGATGAGACATGTACTCTAGGTTGGAAGGAGGTTTGGGTCAATATAACTATTATTTTGCACAAAAAATATGCTTGGGCAGGAATGGGGCTTCAGCAGGTGCCTCAATAAGTGCCCCAGGAATGAACCTCACCAATCAAGATACCAAATTTGGGGGCTTACTGGTGAGATTCCGTTTTCACTGGTTAGAAGAAGTAAGCACTCCGGGAAAGCCAAGGAGGCAGGATAAACCAGCCTCCGTAGTATGAAGAATGACATCAGGAAATGCCAGAGTTTCAGACTGTCACTATGTGCCCCTATCCTCACCCCTCCTTTGAGGGGCAGGATTTGACCACAGGCTTCACCTGAGTTTGCATAAAAGAAGTGAAATCTTACCTGAAAGAAAAAGGATAAAACGAACTGCAAGACACTGTGACTTCTGGTTTGGATGCCAGCCTTTTTCTTCCTTCCACCTCCCTCCTTCTCCCAGGCCTCTGCCCAACCCATCACCCCAAGGCAGGATGCAAATCCAAACTTGAAGCCAATAGGATTTACTGGTGGTTTTGTGAGTGGCCTCCATCACCTTGGAACACTTTCCAAGAGGGAGGGAAATGACCATCTGCCTGCCCTGCTTAAAGTATCCATGCAAAATGAGGAGAGAAATAATTTAATCACAGGTGCTGGTGAGGGTGAATTGAAGGCCCTCAATCCTCGTGGCTGGCAGGTGCAAATAAGAAACAGAGGACATGTGTGGGGGTGGAAATGAACACAAGCGAATATTCTTTGCTTTCTCAGGCAGGAGCTGCCCCAGAGGGAGCAAACTCACGTGCCTCCCTGAACATCCAACTCATCTCATTCAAGAGTCAGCTTAAACACAATGACACACTCATTTGCTCCACGGTCTCCCATTAATAATATATGAAACTTTTAGTAGAAAGCCTGAAAAAAAAAACTTTACGGGAAACAATGACAGAGTTTTCATCTGTGGTTCAAGGATCTGTGAACTGGTGACACAGGGGCAGACAAGGAGTGAGTAGTGTGCTCACTGGTGTTGGGGACACCGGCCCCTGTGATGCCTGCACCTGGACAGTTCAGAAATCCCAGTGGGTATCTCCAAGGAAGCACAGAACCACCCCAGGGGGCACCATTTACACTGAGTACCAGTGAGGAACAGAATGGGAATGAACATCATCACATCACTGTGACAGGATTTCCTTACTGAACATTGGCCAAGTGTCCTGAGATACCCAGAACGCTATTGAATTTTAAGTTGGTTATTTCATTGTGTTGGTAAATGAAGTGTACTTCATTTACTTGGTACTTGGAAGTGTCAGGGTTAGAACTCCTATGTTTTGGGGTTTTGAATATATATGTACAATGTAAGCACATGAGATGGAGGGCAAGAAAGGGAAGTGGCTGCAGAAGTTTGAGAACCAACCACATCCCCAAGAAACACTCACCCATTGAAGAATCACCACTAGCGCAACCCTCTGGGAACACAGCACCTTCTCTATACACTGGGAGTTCTAATGGTCAATACACTCTGGTTTAGTGCTTCACTAGAAATTCTTAGAAAATGTAGATTTAACTAAATTAAAAATTCCCCCAAAGGGAAGCACACAACAGGGCAGAAAGTAAATGATGAATAAATAATTTTTTAATTTGACCCAACAATCCCCTCCTTTCCTTTTATCATCTTCCTTCACATGCATTGAAGGTCTGATTCCTGAAGAATTAATCTTCTATTAAGGAAAATGCAGTTTCTAATAGCACCAAAAACATTTATTTCCGGCCCCCACTTTCTCTTCCTTGCTCAGTCTGTCTGATCTCCATAAAGCTGCTGACTCATTAGTATTGGTACTTCCAACCCATCAATCCAGGTCTTCCGTGGCCCACACTCACGTGATGCCCTTGAAGCTTAGCTTACATTCAACAGTAAATCGGTAAAATAACTTCTTTGCACACATCCTCAGCTTCCTTGCTTCTTCTGGCTTGGTCACACTTCCTTAACAAAAACACAATCTCAGTCATGTCTAACTCTCAAGAAATTTGATTCTACTTCCCTGAGAACATCACAGCACCCAGAAGAGAATGCCTATACTCACACACCTCACCCATCCATCCCCCAGCATCCGCACCCACGTATTCTGTCTTCCTTCCTTTACTGCAGATAAATTGCACAATCTCCTGCTAAAGCAAAGCTGTCTATTTGCACGGTCCAGCCCATATTCTCAGGTCTACTCAAGGGCATTGCTCCCTGTCTCCTGCATCACTATGGTTTCCCGTTCAACCAGATCATCAGCATACAATCATGCTGCGCTTCCTCTCACTATGAAGTTTCATGGCCGGTTCTCAGTCCTCATCTTACTTGACTCATCAGCAGCTTTGGACATGGCCAATCACTCCCTTCTCCTTGATTCTCTTTCTTCATTTGGCTTTCAGGACACCACACTCCCCTTTCCCTCCCACTTCACTGGCCTTTTCCTTCCCATCTTCATTGCTGGTTCCCCTCTACTACCTGACCTCAGGTGTTGGAGTTTCCCAGAGTCATGTCTTGACCTTCACCGTCTCTCTATTGACACTCCTTCCTCTGGGGATCTCATCCAGTCTCATGGCTGTAAACAGGATATATACGCCAATGACCCTCCCCAGTCCACACCTCTCTCCCAAACTTCAGTGATCCACTCCACAGACCCCACAGATGTCTGATAAGCACGTCAACTTCAATGAGTCCAAATTCAAACTCTCAATCTTCCCTCCCCAACCAGCAGCCTTTCCCATTTCAGTTGATGTTGACCCAGCTCTAGAGTTGTTTATACCTCTCTCTTTCTCTTCTATGCCTCATCCTATCCTACAGGGAATTCTGGCTCTACCTTCAAGATATCCCCAGGACCAAACTCTTCTCACCACCTGCCCTGCTGCTACCAGGTCCAACCCACTGTCATCTCTTGCCTAGATTCCTGCAATTACCTAATAGATTCCCCCACTCCTACCCCACCTCCAGATCTAATCTCAAGGCAAGAGCCAACGTTACCCTCAAAAATGTTCTGCAGGTTATTCAGTCTTCTGCTCAGCACTCTCAGATGGCTTTCTGTGGCCCTCTGAGCAAAAGCAGGAATCACCCATCCCAACCCATCCAGTTCCCATCATTCTCTGACCTTTCTCCTTAGTATTGTAGCCCGTCCCTACTATGACCCTCCATTACCCGCCCTCTGGTCTATTTTTCTCCCATCACTGCCCTCACCACCTTCTCATAGATTGTATAATCAATTTATTATCTGCCTTCCTTCACTGGACTATGAACTCCATGGGGCAGGGTCTTTGTTTTGTTCCCTGTTTTTCTCCAAACACCTAGCACAATTTCTGCATATGCCATAGGTGTCAACTTTCTTGGACCCACTAAACCAACTTTTTCTGAAGTTGTGTTTATGTGCTTGTGGAAATGCAGATCGGGTCTCCCAGAATCCAGGAAGCAGATGGCCTGGGAGTGAGGGTGGGGCGTCTGCACATTTAACAAGCTCTCAGGTCATGTATATCTGTGCAGAGTATCCCGAGAACCACATGCAAAGTCTCTTACACTGTAGGGTAGTGGTTTTCAAACGTCTTTTTAGATTTTGTACTCTTTCTTTAAATGTCAGCCTACAGGTTCCCAATTGATCAGATACATAAATCCATATGTAAGCAGACGGAGGTGGAAGGCGGGTCCTTGGAAACCCTGTTTCCTTGTAGTGGCCTCTGAGGGGAAAGGACCATTCCCCAAGGCTTCACAGAACAAAGACATCTGGTGTAAAGTGTAGCTCAAGGCCTATTGTTTTTAGGAAATTTTTATTAATGTTAACTTTTTACTGACTTGCTTCTCCTGATTTAATTAGACTGCACTAAAATTTAGAATGACCTTAAAGATGCTAAAATATAAAACTCCCCTCTGGAAATGCAACTTTCCTCTCTCTGCTGCTCCCACCGTCACCCCCACCCAACCTGACCACAGCTCCTGTCCCTCCCCACTCTGCCCAGGCTGCTGCATTCTGACAGTCTCAGTAGCTTCCTTTACCTCTTGCCACAGGAATCTTCTGCTGCCCTGGCCCATGCTGACTTCAGCCCCAGATCACCCTGATTCTCTCTTTTCTCCATTCCTCTTCCTCGATTTCCCAAATACTACCAAAGTAAATGGTGTACCCATGTGGATTGGCTCCACTGCAAATTAATATTTTTCAGTCTACTGGAACCACAGTCTTGCATGATGGCTCACTTGGTCACTGGAGGTCAGTCCCCCTTCCCTTCCCTTCTCCAGTGAAGGCTACACCCAACTTTGCCTACTCTCCTCAAAGTGACAACGCCCTTATACCTCTTAATAAATACCATTCCCTTCTGAGTTGACAGAGAAAACAGATGCTGTCTGGCACACACTCCCTCAATTCCCCTCTACTTTTGTCCTAACCTTACTAATGTTTTTACGGTTGTGGTTTCAAAAAGAAGTCTTCACTTCCTTTCAAGATAATTCCTCCCATGCCCCTCATTCCATCCCCCGAGTTCTCCCCTGGAATGTGCCCTCTGTTGTATCTTCTGCCTCTTTCTATTATTCCTACCTTTCAGCCAGAGGAAAAGAAATACAAAAAGAAAATACATAAACACTCTCAACTCTGTGCCCCCTCAAGCTACTTGTCTCATCTCTCTCTTTCTATTCTTCTCCAAAGTCTAGAAAATATTCTAAATGGCCGTCACTACAGTCACACCTCCTGTTTCCTCCTCAACCAGTTTAAAATAACTTTTGCCCCTATCTTTTCAAGAAAATGCTTTCTCAAAAATGAGAACTCTTTTTTATTTTTAGCTCCCACGTACGGGTGACATCACAAAGTGTTCCTTTTTCGGTGCCTGACTTATTTCACTTAGCATGATGTCCTCCAGGCTCATCCATGTGGCTGCAAATGACAGGGTTTCCTTCTTTTCATGACCGAATAATATTCCATTGGGTGTTCAAAAGTTGATATCATAGAAGTAGAGAGTGGAATAGTGGTTACCAGAGGCTGAGAAGGGAAGCAGGTAGGAGGGTTAGAGAGAGGTTGGTTACTGGGAACAAAATTACAGTTAGATAAGAGGAATAAGTAATAGGATAGTAGCATAGTATAGCATAGTAGGGTGACTATAGTTAACAGTAATTTATTGCATATTTCAAAATAGCTAGAATGGAGAATTTTGAATATCCCCAATACAAAGATACAATAAATGTTTGAGGTGACAGGTATCCCAATTACCCTGATTTGATCATTACACATTGTGTACATGTATCAAAATATCACATGTACTCCATCAATACATATAATTATTCTGTGCCAATCAAAATTTTTTAAAGTTAAAAAAAATAAGAAACCTTACTTCCACACTGCATCCTTAATACCTAACCCAGTGACTCTCATATAGTAGATTTTATGAATATTTGTTGAAAAAGCAGTTCCTAATGATTTCCTAATTTCTAGATACACCTACCTTTTGTCACTAAGCCTTGTCTCTCTGCCACCCTACAGTCTAACCTCCACACATTATAGTGAGAGGTCTTTTTAAAACATGCATCAGATGGGATGAATGGACTTTACAGTGACCTCCATGACCCCCACCTCCTAGTATTCACATTCTAGGTCACCCGCCTTGAGAGTAAATGGAATCTGTGACTTGCTTCTAACCAATAGAATATGGCAAAGGTGTTGGAAGGTCACTCTCATTACAATGTTATGTTATAAAAGACTCTGTCTTGCCAGTAGCCTCTCTCTTGCTCTCCTTGTTGACTTTGAAGATGCAAAAGTCATCAGAAATTAGAAAGTGAATTCTGCCAACAACCTAAGGGAGCTTGGAAGTGGATTCTTCCTCAGCTGAGCCTCCAGATGAGAACAAAGCCCAGCTGACACCTTGATCACAGTCATGTGAGAGGACCCATCTAAGCTGTGCTACCCTCCCATAAAACTCTTAGAAGAAAACTTAGGAGGAAAACATCATGACATTGGACTTGGCAAGGATTTCCTGAATATGACACCCAAAGTACAGGCAAAAAAATAAAAATAGACAAATTGGACTACATCAAAATTAAACAGCTCTGTGCATCAAAGGACACAATCAACAGAGTGAAAAGGCAACCCTTGGAATGAGAGAAAATACTTGCAAATCAGACATCTCATAAAGGATTAATATGCAGAATATATAAAGAATTGCTACAACTCACAACAACAGAAATAACCTGATTAAAAAATGGACAAAGGATTCAAATAGACATTTATCCAAAGAAGATTTACAAACAGCCAAAAAATATATGAAAAGGTGCTCAATATCATTAATTATTAGAGAAATGCAAATCAAAACCAAAATGAGACTTTACACTCATTAAGATGATTACTATTTTTTTAAAAAAACAGAAAATAACAAATGTTGGCAAGGATGTGGAGAAATTAGAACCCTCGCTCACTGTCGATGGGATTCTAAAATGGTGCAGCTATCATAGAATACAATACGGTAGTTCCTCAAAATACTAAAAATAGAATTATCATATGACCCAATAATTTCACCCTTAGAAATATACTAAAAGAAATCAAAAGGAGGGACTCAAACAGATTCATATGCACCCATGTTCATGGCAGCATTGTTCCCAATAGCAAAAGGTGGAAACGACTCAAGTGTCCATCAACAGATAAATGGATCAAGAAAACGTGGAATACACACACACACACACACACACACACACACACACACACACAAACACACCATGGAGTATTATTCAGACTTAAAAAGGAAGGAAATTCTGACACATGCTACATGGATGAACCTTGTGGACACTATGCTAAGTGAAATAAGCAAGTCACGAAAGGACAAACACTGTATGAGTCCACGTATTTGAGGTGGAATTCGACTAGCAGTCAAATTCAGAGACAGAAAGTAGAGTGGGATTGTCAGGGATCTGTGGAGGGGAAATGGGAGTTATTGTTTAGTGGATACAGAGTTTGTTTCACAAGATGAAAAGTTCTGAAGATGGATGGTGATGATGGTTACACAACAATAAGAATACTTAACCTTGCTAAACTGTGCACTTACAATGGTTAAAATGGTAATTTTTTTTTTTTTTTGAGACGGAATCTCACTCTGTCGTCCAGGCTGGAGTGTAATGGCGCTATCTCAGCTCACTGCAACCTCCACCTCCCGGGTTCAAGCAATTATCTTGCCTCAGCCTCCTGAGTAGCTAGGACTACAGGCGCTCACCACCAGACCTGGCTAATTATTGTATTTTTTAGTAGAGATGGGGTTTCACCATGTTGGCCAGGCTGGTCTGAAACTCCTGAGCTCAAGCGATCCACCCACCTCAGCCTCCCAAAGTGATTACAGGGATTACAGGGATTACAGGTGTGAGCCACTGTGCCCTGCAAAACCGTAAATTTTGTTATGTCTATTTCACCACAATTTAAAATAAGTAAATAAAAATCATTTACAGATAAAAGGTACATTCAAAATATAAAATACATCAATGAATTTTAACGTAACAGAGTACCAAGTTTTTCATATTGTTTCAGAATCTATGTTGCAATTAACTTTTAAAAATTATCGTTTATTTAAATGTATGAAGACTCAAAGAATATTTATAGTTGTCCAAAAGACTATTTAAATACTTCTCCTTTTGCAACTACATATCTATGTGAAGTCAGATTTTCCTTACACGTTTCAACCAAAACAACATTTTGCAACAGATTGAAAGCAAAGCGCGTATGAAAATCCAACTGCCTTCTATTATGCCAGACGTGATAGAGGTTTGTTTAAAAAAAAAAAAAAAGTAAAACGATGCCACTTTACTGAGTTTTCTGTGTTGAAAATATAGCAACTTTTCATAAAAACATCATTTATGTCAACATGTACTAGGCTTATGTCTATGTGAATTGATGAAAGATGTTTGCATATGAATTAAATATTTTAAATCTGCCCGGTTTGGGTTTCTAATATGGTAATTGTCTATAGGTACACTCCACATAATGACAAACTATTTGGGGTCCTCGATAATTTTTTAAGTGACAAGGGGCACTGAGCCCCAAAATTGTCAGAACTGCTACATTCAGATGGCTGTATTCCAGGGGATAGAGCATTTAATCCTCCTCCTCTGGCTCCTCTGCCGCTGCAAGAAGATAGTTGTCATAGAGAGAATGTAGACAGTCTCATTCTGGGGGCTGGAAGTTTGAATCCAGCACTGCTAGGCTCAAATCAAGGTGCCGGCCACGCTGTGCTCCCTTCGGAGGCTTTAGGGGAGCATCTGCTCCTGCCTCTTCCAGCTTCTGATGGCTGTGGGGTCCCCGCGCCTGCGACCGCATCCTCCAGTCTGCCTGTCTTCAGCTGGCCTTCTCCTCTTCTGTCTGCGTGAAATCTCCTCTTATAAAGACACATGTAGATTGGAGACCTTTGTTTGATTCAGGTCGAGCAATCCCTTTAGAATCATATTCGAGTCTTCTTTTGAAATTGCAGCCCAACAGTGTCAATAAGAGATGTTTGAGCCGGGTGCGGTAATCCTGACACTTTGGGAGGGAGGCTGAGGCCAGAGGATCGCTTGAGGCCAGGAGTTCAGGTGCAGCCTGGGGAACATAGGGAGGCCCTGTCTCTACAAAAAATAAAAATTAGCTGGGTGTGGTGGTGCACACCTATATTCTCAGCTACTCAGGAGGCTGAGGCACTTGAGCCTGGGAAGTTGAGGTTGCAGTGAGCTGTGATTGCACCACTGCACTCCAGCATGAGTGACAGAGCAAGACCATCTCTCTCTCTCTCTCTTTCTATATACATATACACACACACATAATCAAAAATTAAAATTAAAAATCAGCTGGGCATGGTGGCACACACCTGTATTCCTAACTGCTAAGGAGGCTGAGGCAGGAAGATTGCTTGAGCCCAGGAGTTGGAGGCTGCAGTGAACTATGATGTCACCACTGCGTTCCAGCCTGGACAACAGAGCTAGATCCTGTCTCAAAAATGAATAAACGAAAGAAAGAAAGAAAGACAGAGAGAGAGAAAAGAAGGAAGGAAGAGAGGAAGGAAGAGAAAGAAAGAAAGGAAGAGAGAAAGGAAGGAAGAAAGAGGAAAGAAGGAAGGAAGGAAAGAAAGAAAAGAGAGAAAGAGGAAAAGAAAGAAGGAAAGAAAGGAAAGAAAGAAACGGAAGGAAGGAAGGAAAGGAGAAAGGAAGGAAGAGAGGAAAAAAGAAGGAAGGAAGGAAAAGAAAAGGAAGAAAGAAAGAAAGGAAGGAAGAAAGGAAGGAAGGAAGGAAGGAAGGAAGGAAGGAAGAAAGAAAGAAAGAAAGAAAGAAAGAAAGAAAGAAAGAAAGAAAGAAAGAAAAAGAAAGAAACGTTTGACTGTTCACAACCACAGTATGCTTTGTGTTTGCTTTTCTAGTCTTTTCTTAATTCACAATGAAGAAATACTAGTAAGGATATGGGTCCTGAAACCCAACTACTTCGGCTGAAGCTCAGCTCCATCATTTACAACTTAAGTCACCTCAGAAAACTTAGTTGTTCCTTTATATCTCAGTCTCCTCATCCACAAAATGGGGATGATAATATCCTACTACGTAGAATTGTTGTGAGCAGTCAGTGAGTCTACAGTTGTAAAGCACTTACAAGAGTGCCTGGCACATAGTAAGCATTATATAAATATTCATTGTTATTATTATATGAACAAAGTTACCAAGAAGGAATTGAATGTGGTTTAAGGATTAGATCATTGGAATTGCAATTGGAATTGGAATTAATATCATTGACATGATTGATACGGATGAAGCATTTCAGCTGTCCAATAAGTCACAGGACACTGGGACCTGGGAACCCAACAAGGCATCACTTTGCATTTCCGCAGTGGAACCCGTACCTATTTTTCAGAGGTTTCCGGGCCATGCGGTGCTGCCCCTCCCACCCCAGAGCATCTCGCACAGCATCTCAAGGCAGCTTCTCTGAACAGTCTCCAAATCAGCCTAGTCACTGTGTAGTTTTTTTTTTTTTTTTTAAATTCTTCTTTAGGCACAGTCTCTTTCTGAAAATGAATGGTATATATTTACAGAGAAAAAAATGACAGCATGTTTTCTGTGAATAGCTACATCATTTTTATTCCATTTCCTGTTTCCACCATTTGGAGTATTTATAAAGTTTTCCATTTGATCCCTTTTTTTTTGGACAGACTGCTTGTTTGGAAAAAGTGGAGGAACAACAACTAAATAACATGGAACGCGCAGGAACCGAAGCTATAAACAGCCTCATCAGCATCGCCCTCCTGCCCAAGGGGGGAATGAGCCGTATCTTGGTTGGGACTCAAGGGGACAGGACTTTGAAGTGGCACAAAGAGCGAGCGGTGTGCAGAGCCCATAGGCAGGCCTGCGCCGGGCAGACGATGCACAGCGCAGGAGGATTTCTGCTCCTGCCTGGAATTCATTTGCAGTCATTACCTTGTGTGTGCGAAGAGTTGCCCAGAAAACAGAGGATGGAAAACAAGGGTTATCGCAGACTATTAAATAGCTCTGCGGTTTCTATCCCAAAGGGATCTGGAAAGGGAAGGCCCTTAAACAGCCGTCTCCAGATAGTGCTTTAAGAGAACCTATTAGCAGAAGTCAAGCCCCCAATAATATGAGTAGTGAAGTGACAGAAAGCCCTAGAATGAAGGGAGGACGGTGACGACCTGACAGCAAATCCAAGGGTGCCTGTCTCAGGGACTTTGCCGACGGCCTGTTTCTCAAGGCACAGTGGCTTTCTGTTCCTGGAACAAGTGATTCAGGGCATTTCCCAGAATGATTTTTCAAGCTGGCTTCTTTGCTGGGTCTGAGACCCAACCCGTCCGTTTACAACATGTTAATTTCAGGGCACAGTGAAAGTCACCCAGCCAAAGCTAGCCCGGAACCAAAATAGAACACAGTAATACAGAATGTTTCTGAGTTTTCCTGCTTGAAGCCCCTTCTCGCTAAAAGTCATTCCCTACAGCTTGTAATTCCTCAAAGGAAAAAGCCTGATTTTAGTGAAATCCCTGTGTGTTACATCATGGGATGCAGCCTGGTCCCTTTCTTTGTTGCTTGTTACTTACATTTAATCTGTCTTACCTTTAAGAACAACAACAACAAAAAATACCTCTGGAGTGGGCTGCCAACCCTGTCACCACGGAAGAACAAGTGTCAGGACCCCCCTAGTTAAGTCATGTGGTGCTGAGGGACTTGTTCATGGCGATGGTTTTTCCTTTTAAAAAATACCTCCATGGTCACGGGTCACATTGAGGCAACTGGAGGATGGCCGGCCTTTGCAGGCAACTCAGAGAAGGATGCGGCTTCCTGTGAAAGGTGGACGTGTCACATGGGGTTGGAGCCATGGGTGACAAAATGAACTGCCTCAGAATCCAGGAACTGGAGAGATAGTGAGCAATCTCCCTGGACAGCTCTCAAGGAGGATCAGGAAATGCTGCAAAACTTGCCAGCAAGATGCATGACTAGCAAGGGTGGCATTAGAAAGGGTTCCTGGGCATGGCAGCTTGCACCTGTAATCCCAGCACTTAGGGAGGCTGAGACAGGAGGATCACTTGAGCTCAAGAATTCGAGACCAGTCTGGGTAACAAAGTAAGACCTCCATCTCTACCAAAAATAAAAAGTAGCCAAGTGTGGTGGCACACACCTGTAGTCCCAGCTACTTGGGAGGCTAAGGTGGGAGGATCTCTTGAGCCCAGGAGTTCAGGGCTGCAACGAGCCATGATTGCACAACTACACTCAACCTGGGCAACAGAGCCAGACCCTGTCTCAGAAAAAAAAAAAAAAAGAGGTTTCTCAAGGCTGATAATACACAGGTGTTTGCATGCACGTGCTCAGGTACTCTCCTAGAAAGTACCTGAAAAACACACAAGAAAAGCTTTTCTTAAGATTTTATTCAAATGAGCAGTAGAAAAGTCACAGCAAAATATTTAGCCCTATTAAGTAATGGAGCCATTTATCATAGTAAAGGGAAGGGAATTGGGGGTTAGCCTACTTCTAAGCATTTCATTCAAGGGAGAAAGATGAGGGAAAACACATAATATATCTTAGGAACAGTAATGTCCTGTTATTGTTAAAAACTGCTGGGACCTCATTAGAGCCTATGAAAACATCATCTGTAAGTACTGAAAGGCAATAAATCTTCAATAGCCAAAAAAAAAAAAAAAAAGAGGGGGGGGCAATGGGAGGGAAAGGCAAGAGGGAAGAAAAAGAGGGAGAGAAAAAAAGAAAAACAAAACAAAGAGGAAAATTACCATCTATCTGTTGGTCTTCTCAATGCGCTGGGAGCCAGCACTTTCCATGCCCGCCTGCCAGCTGGCTTCCCAGAGCAACCATGTAAATTCGGCAGCTTGATGCCAGCGGACCAGATAGGAGACTATATTAAATGTTTTAAAATAATTATTGACAATTAACAAAATGTTTAGAATAGGTTTTTTCTCTTCATTTTCATACTATAACCTCTCAGTGATCTTGGTTCCTTCCTTGGACATGGAAATTCCTTTTGATAAGCTTCATCCTGTGACTCAAGTCGAGCCAATTCTGAACGGAGCAGATATTGTACAGTAAGAGGTTCAGGTTGCTGCTTTGGGGTTAACGAAACATTGTCCCTATAGCCATTGTTCTTGGCACATGGCTGCAGAGCGTCTTCTAGGCCAAATGCCTTTACAAGATCGCGGGGACTATGCAGTTCAATCGTTCTGTGATTGAGAAATGGTCACAGATAATAAGTAATCATCCTCTTTTTGAAAAATGGAAATCATTATAGCTTCAGCAGTGAGCTAGGTGGAAAGAATCGACCGTCAGAACCTGCACAGTAATCACGTCAACAAAACGTTGTCAATAGAGAAAGAAATCTCTTGGTAAGTAGAGAGCACAGTATATTCTTTATTCCATAAATGTGATCTTTTTTCTAAAAGAGAGATGAGTGGACTCCTCAATGGGCCAATCCGTATGAGGCTGCAAATTCTTCCATATCTGGCTTTCATGTCTGGAGAGAAATATGCTCACCATTATTTGTACTTTTTTATTGTCTGCTGATCATTTTTAAAACATTTAACACTTCCCTAAATATACACTGCTTTTGTAAACATAATATTAAATAAAAAGCTAAATTATTAAGTATTAAACAAAACTATGCATTTAACAAAACCCCATTTGTCCTTACCTACTCTTATCTCTCCAACTACTTGATATTCTAGAATGAATCCTAGGCAGTTTCTATGTTAAAAGAGAGGATTCACAAGATTCTACCAGGAAATGCCTTTATTCTCTGCACACCCTCATTTCAACCTGTCCTGTGGAATCTGTTCCTGCCCTCGTCTAGAAGGGAGATTGGGTACAACCATAGTTGTAAGAATATACAAGAGTGGTCTTCTTTTAGCCATTGGTGTGCTTGTTCCTCCATCTTAATCAAAATTCTGAACTTTACTTAAAGCTTCTCCCCACTCTCGGCTTTGCCTTGGAGGCCTTGGAGTAGGCAGGGGTCTCTTGTCTCTGTTTCTAAGCTTCATGCTTCTGTGCTGCCCCCTCCTCAGAAATCCTCCTCTGGCTCCCTCTGGGAGAAAGCCAAGGCAGGGAAGGTCTGATTTGGCAGATAGTGCCTCCACCTTCTAATAGCGCTCTCTTGTCTTGGGGACCCTCACAACTGACTATTTTTCTTGGAGTACATTTGAGAGACATTCTGCATAACTGTGGATCTCTCAAAAACAGCTCCCTGCTTCCCGTGTTTAGCCACTTACAAGTCCCTATTAACTCTGTTTCTGATGGTCCAGTCAACACACACTCTCTCCCTGTGGGGTTTCTGGCTCTCCAGGTGGCCCTTTTAGGTAAAGTCCACTTAAACGTGACTCCAGACATTTATTTCCAAGTATGGTGGACTAGAAGCCCTAAATCACCCAGCCCCAATTTCAGAAAAGGAAAATAAATGAAATTGGATAAATACGAAACAAAACAAAATAACATTTTAGTGAATCAACATGCCGGCAATAAAGTGAGGCGTCTATCTTACTCTGAAACTTGGAAGCAGGAGTTTCCAGTTTCAAAGTAAGACACTGAGCCTGGGAACTATGGAAAGTAAGGAAGATCCAAAACAGCCTCCACCCAAAACTAAGTACTGAACTCTGACGACCTTTCATTTCCATTTGAGAGTTACGGGGGCATGAGAAATGGAAAATTAAGCCCACCCAAGGTGGAGAGACTGCCCCACCAAGCGAAGTCTAGAATGTCGATAGCCTTAGTATAAGGGTAAGTAGGAAACAGACTAGCAAAGAAGGGGAAAAGAAAGAACATGCCTATCTTAGAAGTCTTAACTACAATCCCCACTCATATGAGTTTTCAGCCAATACACACTATGTCTGTGTTTTGAAAAAACAGACAACTTAAATTGATCTCAAGCTGGTCATGCCCCAGGCGACTTCTAGAAGAAATCTCATATACAGGTGATCCTTGACTTACCATGAGGTTACCTCCTGATAAACTCATTGTAAGTTGAAAATATCATAGGCCTAAAATGCATTTAATATGACTAGCCTACCAAACATCAGAGCTTGGCTTAGTCACCTTCGGTGTGCTCAGAATTTACATTAGCCTGCAGCTGGACAACAGACAAAACAGCTCACTGTCACTTATCAGTTGTTTGCCCTTCCAATCATGATCTCCTGGCTGACTGCCTAGCATCTCAAAAGAGGATCATGCAGTTTTCTGTGAACGCATATCACTTTTGCACCATAGTAAAGTCAAAAAAATTGTTAAGTCAAACCATCATAAGTAAGGGACCATCTGCACTCTCAAAAGGAACCCAACCTCAACTCAATCTCAAAGAATTTCAACAGATAAAGTCTCAAGAAACAGAAACACAGAAGGAAACCAGGAACAAGAGCAAGGAACATAAGCAAGCAGCAGCAGAACATGCAGACACACTCATGCATGTTGCAGATTGGGTGCTTTGGAAGCAGCCACAGGGCCAGACCTTGGAATACAGTGCTTATTAGGGTCAGCAACTGTGAAAGGGAGGAGGAGAAGGAGAAGTTGAACTGTAATGTAGCTCTAACAAACCCTCGTTCAACCCAGTGGGTGAAAATATCATCCACGAGAGGTGTCCCACGCCAGACCCAAATGGCCAGGTCTTGATACCCTCACTCTGTCCCAGGCTATTTTTAATAGGGCATGGCCGTAGGCAAGGCAGCTCCCTGCAGATGGAGGCTGCCTGCTGAGCTCATTTCTCCTCACAGCTGGGCAAGACATCTGGGCATCAACTCTTTCCTTGACGGGGAATATAGGTGGTGCATCTCTGTGTCAGACAGGTAGATGATAGATAGATAGATAGATAGATAGATAGATAGATAGATAGATAGATAGATAGATAGACTAGATGTCAGAGAGGCCAAGATTTTCAATCTGGAACTTATCAAATAGAATATAAAATAAGTATTTTAATTCTTTTTAAAGACAGGGTATCGCTGTCACCCACGCTGGAATGCAAAGGCACGCTTCCAGCTCACTGCAGTCTCAAGCTCCCGGGCTCTAGCAATCCTCCCACCTCAGTCTCCCGAGACTGGGACTACAGGTGCACACCACCATGCCTGGCTTATATATATATTGTAGAGATGGGGGTCTCACTACATTACCCAGGCTTATCTCAAACTCCTGACTTCAAGCTGGCCTCCCACCGTGGCCTTCCAAAGTTCTGGGATTACAGATGTGAGCCACTGTGCCTGGCCAAGTATTTTAATGTTTTAATAAATATTTCATTCCTTTAGAGTTTTGAAAATAAATGAGCACATTTGTAAGGAGAACCAAATTTGTAAAGTAGAACTTCTAGAAATGAAAATTACAATATTCAGATTTAAAAGTTTATCAGACATGTTCAACAGCAGATTAAGCACAATCAAAGAAAGAATTACTAAGCTAGAAAATAAGCATCAAGAAATCATTCAAAATGCAGCTCAGAGAAACAAAGAGATGGAAGAGAGAATAAGAAGATGTAATATATGTTTGGAGTTCAGTAGAAGATACGAGAGAGAATGAAGAAGAGGTGATATTCAATACAATAATGATTGAGAGATTTCCAGATTTGTTGAAAGGCTCAAACTGGCGCAGCCAGGAAGCCCAGTAAAGTCCCTGTGGGTTAAATAAAATAAATCCAAAGGTAGATGCATCATTAAAAACAACAACCACCAAAGAGCATCAAAGACAAGCAGGTTTTCAATGCAAGCCAGAGAGAAAAGACAACAACCTTCAAAGAGAAGGAATTACCTTAAAGGTTGATTTCTTATCAACAATAATCAAAGCCAAAAGAGCGTAGAATATTTTTTTTCAGTTTGCTGACATTTTTTCAGTTACTGTCATCCTGGAACTCCATACCTAGTCAAATTATTTTTTCGAGAATGAAGAATAAATAATAACCTTTTCAGACAAACAAAACCTGAGAGAGCCTCCCCCAACAGACTCTTACAAGCAGAAATTCTTACAATCACAAGAATTTCTGCTTGTAAGGTATTTGGCAATCCTAAAATTAAAAACATACTTTCACCAGAAAACATACTGCAGAAAATGAGAAAACAAGGCAAAGAGTGAAAGAAGATACTTGTAACACATATAACCCACAAAGTCTCATGTCGATGATATGTACAGGGATGATATGGTTTGGCTGTGTTCCACCCAGATCTCATCTTGAATTCCCACATGTGTGGGAGGGACTCAGTGAAAGGTAATTGAATCATGGGGCCGGGTCTTTCCCTGCTGTTCTTGTGACAGAAAGTCTCACGAGATCTGATGGTTATTATAAAGGGGAGTTTTCCTGCACAAGCCCTCTTCTCTTGTCTGCCACCATGTGAGACGTGCCATTCACCTTCTGCCATGATTGTGAGGCTTCCCCAGCCATGTGGAACTGTGAGTTCTCCACTAAACCTCTTTCCCTTGTAAACTGGCCAGTCTCAGGTATGTCTTTATCAGCAGTGTGAAAACGGACTAATACAAGGGATCTTAATAATAAAGAATAAGAATATGACAACTCAATAGAAAAATGGCAACCAATTCAAACAGGCATTTCATGCAAAAGGAAATTCAAATGGCCAATAAACTTATTTTTAGATGCCCAAATTTATTAGTAATCCAAGACATGCAAACTAAAATCATAATAACATGCCATGACATTAGGATGTCAGAAACTCTGAAGTTTGATAGTACCAAATGTTGGCTGGGACGTGAAGCAACTGGGAATTTCATACACTGCTGTTGGGGGTGGAAGCCAAGAACAGGTTGTTATAGAAGATAAGAATAGAGTGATGTCTTCAATTGGGATGGCCTTTCTAAGAAAATTTTAGCTGAGATTGAAGAATAAGAAAGAGTTAGTTAGATCAAACTTTTCCAGCATAGAAAATTTTGTGGACAGTCGGGCCTGGGGTCTCACGCCTGTAATCCCAGCAGTTTGGGAGGCCAAGGTGGGTGGATCACCTGAGGTCAGGCATTCAAGATCAGCCTAGCCAACATAGTGAAACCATGTTTCTACTAAAAATATAAAAATTAGCCAGGCATGGTGGTAGGTGCCTGTAATCCCAGCTACTCAGGAGGCTGAGGCAGGAGAATCGCTTGAACCCAGGAAGCAGAGGTTGCAATGAGCCAAGATCACACCACTGCACCCCAGTCTGGGCAACAGAGTGAGACTCCATCTCGAACAAAGAGAAAAAATTGTGGAAAAGGCTGAATGGTAAAGGGCTTGGTATGTCTAAGGAACAGAACGACAGCCAGTGTTGTAGGACAGAGGAGCAAGGGGTGTGTGTCCAGAACAGCGCAGGATTAGGTTAAAGTGGCAGGCATTATTCATGTTTTTTCAGGTTATTCTAAGGATTTTGATTATCATCCTAAGACCTATGGGAAGCTATTCAAGGGTTTAACGAGCAAGGTAGTGACGTTATCATACTTGCATTTTTCAAAGATCACTCTGGCTAATACTAGGAAAACGGGTTGGGTACATGTGTGTGCAATAATGGACACAGGGAAATGACCCAGGAGCCTGTTGCAATAATCCAGGTGATGAAGAATGATAACGTAGTCTAGGGGCAAGTGGGCAGATCGTGAATAGTTAGGAAGTAAAATCAACAGACCTTGTGATGATGGTGAGGACTACAACTGACGTCTGGGGCCTGGTTTGCAAAACCAGTTTCATTGTGGTGCCACTCACTCAGATAGAAAACCCCGGAAGAGGACAAATTTGAGTGTGGGGCAGAGAGAGATTAGTTCAGCTTTGCACATACTGATTTTGAGGGGCTTATTTTGCCTCCAGGTGGACAGATAAAGGATCCAGTGGTGCACTAGAGCCGCTCACACTGGTTTGCATCTCTTCCGATTCCGTGTTCGGTCGTACCACGTCAGTAGCTTGATGTCAGCCACAGTGAGAATATTTGCACCTGGAAATTGGCAAATGCGACAATTCATGGTGTATTATTTCTTCCCCTTTGGAGAATTGGTTGTTAAACATTGACCAGCACACCACTCTTTGGACTGCAGAGGAGAAGTCTGGTGTCGAGATATAAAATTGGGGAGTCATTGCAAGGCAGCTGGAGGTTCTCAGCTGTGCTTCATTAAGCAGCAACTCATTTTTCACACAGAGCTGAAAGTCTTAATGGGGAATTTGCTCATGCCATCCCCATAAAACTGCCTCGTAGAGACACGTGAATGGCTGGTTGGGGATAATTTTACAAGAAAATGAATAAAAAAGAAATAGTAGTCAAAGAAATGCAATTCTCCCATTTCCGGCGTTGCTGATGTGGCAAGGAATGTGAAAAAAAGTGTTAGGGTTGACTCGCATGTTCCATTGACTGCCTTTGGGGCCATTTGGGACCACTTGCTTCCTTAGGAGCTCCGTGGCCTGACGCCAGCCCTGTGTACACACCAACACCAGGTGGCAGGCGTTGTGCACACCCACCCCACCTGACCTCACACCCAGGCACAGGCAAGAAGACACAAGCCAAGAGCCCTGCCAACAGCCTCGTTTCCACCCACAGAACCACGTACTTCCAGGCCGCACATGGAAGCAGAGCTTAAGAAAATACCGTGGCTAAGGTGTCTGACAACTGGAGCAAGACGTGTAGCTATTACTGTTCAAAGAAGGGCTCCCAGGGCTGCAAAGCAGTAGTAGTGCGTGGTCCTGGGAGCAGCGGCCCTGCCCCTAGGAGGTCTTGGTTCGCTTCCAGAGATAACAGCTCTAATGATGGTGGTGGGAGCACCTTCCTCCAGGTTAGGACTTTACACTTTTCCAAGTATTTTCACATGCAGTTTCTCATTTCTTTTTTACGACAGCTCGATGGAGTTGAAAGCGCAAGTGTCACTATCTTCCCCTGCTTTACAAATGAAGTAACTAAGGTTCAGAAAGAGTAGTTGTGACTGTACAATTCCAGCTCCTTCAAATTAACACGGACCACCCAGCAATGCTGTGCTGGGACTGGGTCACATCCACTCCAAGTCTTTCCCATTTATCTTCTCTCCAATGTCTTATTGTTGGCATCTCTGGTTTCCCAATCTCTCTCCCTTCCCTACCCTCCCACCAATTTGAATTCCAGGAAATGGCGTACGTATTTGCACTTATAATGGAATATATAATTCTGTATGTGATTGTATCTGTTAGTAACAGTATATATTTTGCCTTCTGAAACATCTGAACAGACAGGCTGCCTTTTTTATAAAGTCCTAAGTAGAAATCCAAGCAGTATCCATTGTATATATGTTAATATGTATATATCAAAATGTCTTTTAAAAGAACTTTCATCTGGTTATAAAATTAATACGTGTGTTTATATTATAAAACTTGGAACAAAACGTTTTTGTGATTATAAAATGATGTATTAGTTGATATTATATAAAGTTTGGAAAATCAGGAATAAACTATTATCCATAATTAATATCCAAACAAAAATATTTGTTGTGATGGAAACTTCCTTAGGACAAGTATGTAGACTACCAAGATAGTGATTTATTTTTTCTTTTTTTTTGAGACAGAGTCTTGCTCTGTCACCCAGACTGGAGTGCAATGGCACCATCTTGGCTCACTGCAACCTCCGCCTCCCAGGTTCAAGCAATTCTCCTGCCTCAGTTTCTGGAGTAGCTGGGATTATAGGCACCCACTACTGTGCCCGGCTACTTTTTTGTATTTTTAGTAGAGATGGGGTTTCCCCACGTTGGCCAGGCTGGTCTCGAACTCCTGACCTCAGGTGATCCACCCCCCTCAGCCTCCGAAAGTGCTAAGGATTACAGGCTTGAGCCACCACACCCAGCCAATGGTGATTATTTTAAAAGCACACTTACTTGAGCACAGGCATACCTTTGAGATATTGTGGGTTCAGTTTCAGACTACTGCAAAAAAAGGGAATGACACAAATTTTTGGTTTCCTAGTGCATATAAAATCATGTTCACACTATACAGTAGTGTATTAAGTATATAATAGCATTATGTCTAAAGGAGCAATATACATACCTTAATTAAAAAGTACTTATTGCTTTAAAAATGCTAACAATCAGCAAGTCATCACCCTTTTGCGTGTAGCTCTGGCCTCACTGTTAATGGCTGCTAACTGATCAGAGTGGTGGTTGCTGAAGGTTGGGGTGGCTGTGGCTATTTCTTTAGGACAATGAAGTTTGATGCATCTATGACTTTTCCTTTCACAGAAGATTTCTCTGTAGCCTGCAATGCTGTTTGATAGCATTTATCCAAAGCAGAACTTGCAAAACTGGAATCAATCTTCTCAAAGCCTGCTACTACTTTATCAAGCCAGTTCATGTAATACTCTAAATCCTTTGCTGTCATTTCAACAATGTTCACAGCATCTTCAGCAGGAGGAGGTTCCACCTCAAGAAACTGCTTTCTTTGCTCATCCATAGAAGCAGCCCCTCATCCATTTCAGCTTTATCATGAGATGGCAGCAGTTCAGTCACATCTTCAGCCTTCACTTCTAAGTCTAGTGCTCTTGCTAATTTTATCACGTTTACAGTGACTTTCTCCACTGAAGCCTTGAACCCCTCTAAGCCATCCAAGAGGGTTGGAATCAACTTCCTCCAAACTTCTGTTACGTTGATATCTGAACATCCTTCCAGGAGTCACAAATGTCCTTCATGGCATCTAGAATGATAAATCCCTTCCAGAGGTTTTCAATTAACTTTGCCCAGATCCATCAGAGGAATCACTGTCTAGGGCAACTATAGCCTTAGAAAGTGTATTTCTTAAATAATAAGACTTGAAAGTCAAAATTAGTCCTTGATCCACAGGTTGCAGAATGGATGTTGTATTAGCAGGCATGAAAATAACATTCGTCTCCATCTTCATCAGAGCTCTTGGGTGACTAGGTGCATTGTTAGTGAACAGTAATATTTTGAAAGGAATCTTTTTTTTTTTTTTAAATCTGGGCAGTAGGTCTCAACAAATGGCTTAAAATATCCAGTAAACCATGCTGTAAGCAGATGTGCTGTCACCCAGACTTTGATGTTTCACTGATAGAGCACAGAGTAGACTGAGCATCATTCACAGGGACTCTAGCATTTTAGGAATGGTAAAGGAGCGTTGACTTCAACTTAAAGTCACCAGCTGCATTCACCCCTAACGAAAGAGTCAGCCTGCCCCTGGAAGCTTGGAAGCCAGGCATTGACTTCTCTTCTCTAGCTACGAAAGTCCTAGATGACATCTTTTTCCAACGCGAGGCTGATTTATCCACCTTGGAAATCTATTGTTTAGTGTAGCCACCTTCATCAGTGATCTGAGCTAGATCTTCTGGACAATTTGCTGGAGCTTCTCCATCAGCACGTGCTGCTTCACCTTGCACTTTTATGTTGTGAAGATGGCTTCTTTCCTTAAACCTCACGATCCAATCTCTGATAGCTTCAGACCTTTCTTTTACAGCTTCCTCAGCTCTGTGAGCCTTCACAGATGATATAGTTTGGATGTTTGTCCCTTTAAAATATCCTGTTAATGTATGATTCCCAGTGTTGGAGGTGGGGCCTGGTGGGCGGTGATGGGGTCGTGGCGGGTGAATCCCTCATGTCTTGGTGCTGTCCTCGCGGTAGTGAGTGAGTTCTGGTGTGATCTGGTTGTTTAAAAGTGTGCAGCAGCCCCCACTCCCTCTCTTGCTCCCATTCTCACTATGTGATGTCCCTGCTTCCCGTTTACCTTCTGCCATAATCAAGAGCTCACTGAGGCCCTCACCAGAAGCAAATGTCAGCACCACACTTCTTATACAGCCTGCAGAACCAGGAGCCAATTAGACCTCCTTTCTTTATAAATCATCCAGCCTCAGTTATTTCTTTACAGCAACACAAGAACAGCCTTACTCAATAGAATTGAAGAGAGTTGGGGCCTTCCTCTAGATGAGGTTTTGGCTTATGGGAATGTGGTAGCTGGTTTGATCTTCTATTCAGACCACTCAAACTTTCTCCCCATCAGCACTCAGGCTTTTTCGTTTCCTGGTCATTCATGTGTTCACTAGAGTTGGACTTTTAATTTTTCAAGAACTTTTTCTTTGAATTCACAACTTGGCTTGTTTGGCACCAGAGGCCTAGCTAGCTTTCAACCTGTCTGGGCTTTCAACACGCCTTCCTCACACTCTTAATTTCTAGCTTTTAATGTAAAATTAGAGACATGCAACTTTTCCTTTCACTGGAACACTTAGCGACCATTGTAGGCTTCATGATTGGCCTAATTTCAGTATTATTGTGCCCTGGGGATAGGGAGGCTTAAAGAGAGGGAGAGAAATGGAGGAGCCACTGGCCAGTGGAGCAGACAGAACACACATGACATTTGTCAATTAAATTTGCCATCTTATATGGGCATGGTTCATGAAGCCCCAAAACAATGACAATAGTCATATCAAAGATCATAGATCACCACAACAGATAGAATAGTCATAAAAACGTTAAAAATATTGTAAGAATTACCAAAATGTGACACAGAGGCGCAAAGTGAGCATATGCTGTTAGAAAAGCAGTGCTGATAGACTTGCTCAACACCGGGTTGTGCCAAGCCTTCAATTCGTTTAAAAAAAAAAATGCAGTATCTATAAGGTACAATAAAGCTGCAATAAAACAAGGTGTGCCTGAATACAAGTGATGGTATTTACACATATAATGAATATTCCTGTGTATGCCTGTTCACGTGTATATGTTTTTAGTCAATCTCATCCTACGGAATCCCTTTAATCCCCATGTCTGGTCCCAATTCTAGGACTTAGATAGAGCCCTAAGGGGTAGCTGTGGAAGCATCAGATACACTGTGACTATGGTAGCCTGTCTCTTGTGTAGTACCCTGCCTGCAGCCATGTGAGTGCACCATCCTGAAGTCAGGTCCTCCAGCCCCAGTCAAGCCTTCAGATGACCACAGCCCCCAATGCTATGATGACAATATCATGAGAGATCCTGAGCCAGAACCACCCAGCTAAACTGCTCCTCAATTTCTGATCCACAGAAACTATAAATTAATAAACTTTTGTTGTTGGTTTAAGCCCAAGCTTTGGAGTAATTTATTATGCAGATAACAAATATACTGGCTTTAAACCAGACAATATAACCTAAACCCAGTCTCTATCACTTACTGGATAATGGCCTCGGGAAACACAGTTTATTTCTTATTTATAAATTATTTAAAATGGAAATAATATTACCTATCTCAAAGCATTGCTTTAAAGAGTAAATGTGATCATATAGCACAGGGTCAACGTTCCTTGGGTGACTAATTCATTTCAGTTTCTCATTTTTAGCACTGGAAGTGCAGCATCTGGAGAAGCCCCTCAATCCTGGGAAGACGGGGATAGCTGCTTACCCTAGTATTCACTGAAAATCGGATGAAGGTGAAAGGCGTCAGTGGCATAGAGAAAAGCAAGAATGCCTAGAAACACCAGATGAACTTACCGCATGCCCTTCTTACCTACACATGAAGAGATGTCCTGGCTATAGATTGTATCATCATATCTGTGAGACCTGGATTCCCGGGTCTTGGGAATACAATGAGGTTGCTTCCTAGACATTCTGTAGTGCCTCTGGAGACTCCTGGTCTGCTGAGGAGCTCTGCTGCCTCCATCACTCTGGTCTTGCGGTGGAGACTCCAGGTATTGCCATGACCATGCTTCCTGAAGAATGAGATGGGGACTGCACCAGAAACAATGCCAGTCTAGAATATTCTATCAGACACTGCTGATGGATTTGGGGGCACTGACAGGGAAGAGCACCTCAACCAGAGCTAGAAATGGCTACTCCTACACCCAAACCTGACCTTGGAGGCCCTTACCAGCCAGACTCCCTGGGCAGCCTTCAATCAGCCTCCAGGGAACCCCTAAGATCTCCCAGGCTCCTTAGAGCCCACATGCTAAGAGACACACCTCCCTCCATTCTGCCTGGAGGTCTCACCTCCAGCTTTCCTTGCACTCTGCACATCTCCACCAACCCACTCCACACATGACTGGTGACCTCTCATCCTTCAGGTCTACACTGAGCCACTGCTTCCTCTTAGAATGTCCCCCAAGACCCAGGGAGCTGCTGCTGGCACCC
Source organism: Macaca fascicularis (assembly GCF_037993035.2). Taxonomy (NCBI): domain Eukaryota; kingdom Metazoa; phylum Chordata; class Mammalia; order Primates; family Cercopithecidae; genus Macaca; species Macaca fascicularis. Next base: position 170,645,471 of record NC_088378.1, read on the forward strand.
GAGCCTTGTCCTGGAGGTGCTGCATTGCATGCCATGTCATGGGTGCCACTTCCTCGTCTGCCCCCACTACCACCCACCAGCAGCGTGCTTGAGCTCAGGACTGTCCTTGTTCACCCTTCTCTCCTCAGTGTCACCACGGTGCCTGCCACATAATAGATGCTCAATAAATAACTGCCAGTTAAATGAATAAATGCCTGTCATTCCACTTTGCTTAATTTTCCAAAGACTGACAGCTGGGAAGAGTCAAATGCTCCTTCTGCTCCTTCAAGGCCACAGTTTGCTCTGGCTAATGAGCCAGTCACAGGAGGAGGGAGCAAGGACTGGAGCACTCATCCTCGGACAGGATGCACAGCAGTGCACAACAACAGCACTTCAGTATCCAGGAGTGCCTATCACAAAGCAAGGGCAGGAGTGGTCATGGCTCTTAAAGGATGTCAGAGGAGGTAGCTCTCTGGCTACGCTGCTCACTTAGGAAGTCAGGGATAAAAGTAATAAGCCCTGAATGAGTTTTTTTGCTTTTGCAAAACAGTATGACACAGACCTGGACTGGGCCATTTGGTGAACTCCAGTGTTGATGGATTCCTATGACAGGGAGCTTCGGCCTGCGGCGACTGAACTGCCTACCCGCAGGTGCAAGCACAGATAGTGAGTAGTCTGGTGACACACCAGGGGACGATGCTCAGGCAGTACAGAGGCAGCTAGCCTCGGGGCCATGCCGGGAAGCATGAGCGAGCGAGGCCATGGCAGCCTGGGCTCCTTGCCAGGGGCTCCTACTTCATGCATCACGCGTCTCGTCGGAGAGAAGAACGTCTTCCAGGAATCCCGGTCACCTCAACATCTGGTTTAGTGCTTTTTCCTCCAGCCCAAATAAAGTGACTTGTACTTTCAAAATCAGGTCCAAGTAAAGAGAGGGGCAGGGTGTTTTAACAAACAGTCTTCATTCCATCTGGTAAACAAGAGATAAAAAGGGTTGGTTGGAGGGCAAAGTGAAGCCTTGTGAAGGGCAGCAGAAGGGAATAGGCAGCCTGCGGGATATTTGGGGTGAGTGCAACATGCTGAAATCCAGGCTCTGAGACAGCTTGTCTGCTGGGCTGCTGACCAGGGTGGGAAGAAACTGCATGCTCACGAGCTGTCTGCCATGATACAGCTGCTGTGGGGAGGAGCACTATCCCGTGTGTGATTCTCCACATGTGTGTCGGACACAGCACTGTGACTGACACACATGAAGTGTCAGGCGAAACAGCTACTGCCGCCCTTGGGGTTGAGGGAAGGGTTCTTGTAACATTAATCAAATGCCCTTATGCTTTTACGTATTTTCTTTAATGCAATCCTTGCAACAAAGCTGTAAAGAGGAATTATCATCCCTGCTTTATGAATTAGACTAAGCAACTTAAGTGCACACAACTAGTAAATTTCAGAACCATGATCTGAAACTGGAGCTCCTACCGTTGCTCTGTAGTACGAGTGCCGCCTTCAGACTATGGCCTCTGCATTACTGTCTGAGACACTTTCCACACAAGGGCCGAATAACTTCGTTTTCTAGTTTAATGGTGATTTCAATAGGTCCGTAGCCAATCACAGCAAGCTATTGATGAGAACATTCTCAGCAAGCATAAATCCCTGGGCCAACCACTCTGTTTCACATTTGCAGTCCTCCCTCCTACTATATTGGGATTTAGCACATTTTCCACAAGGTGGAGCATCGAGGTAACTACACAAAACTCACACTCACTTATGCTTTTTTTTTTGCGAATTTGAAAATCCAAATTCCCCATCTGCTCACAAAGTCTTGTCTGGAATTAACCAGACAGAGTGATATCCTTACATTATAGAGTGGGTGCACAGTTAAGGAAGCGAATTGAATTTACAGTGGTAACCTTTGCTTGCCAGGAAAGTCATCCAACTGGGGTTGGAAAACCAATCCTCAAATCTTGGGTATTAATTGGACCTTTGGCCAAAGCAATCACTCTATCAGCCAATTAAAGTCCTTGGAGCAAGAGCATACTGTCATTCAGAGCCAACACAGACAGCTGAAGCCCTGGTCACAGACCATTTCTTTCCCTCTGCTGCCAAACCCATGCCTTTGCCCCTTTGTCTCCAGTGACTTGAGTTTCCCTTCTTCAGTCTGTGAGCAAAATTAGAGGGCTTTAGAGCTCTCCAGGACCCAGCTCCCTATGAGTATTTTAAAAAGAAGCCACAGCTAGTCTATCGAAATTTGTAAAGTTTGTGAATTTTCAGTGAGAAGGAGTTTGTTTCCTTCTGGAAAGAGACAAAGAGAAGTGGGGAACCGAGAGGAGTGGGAATTTGGAGACCAGCTGATGGAATGGAATTGCGTGGAAGACATGCCAGCTTCTCACCATCTTTCTTTCCAGCATGAAAAGGAACACGGATTCAGCACCTGCACTCTTTCTGTTACTGTTTTCAGCATCATATTGACTGTATGTTCCAAAGGCACTCATGTTTCCAATGAGTGTGAACCATTGCTCATTGGAAAGACACATATAGACACTCTGGTGTCCATGGGTATGGGTTGGAAGCCAGGCTCTGTCACTTTCTAGTTATAAAATTCTGGACAAGAAACTTACACTCTCAAAGCTTCCATGCCGTCAACCTTAGGTTGCCAAAAGGTTTAGATGAAAATTATTTCACACAGTAAACACATAGTGTGTACTCAATAAATTTTAGTCACTATTGTTATTGTTCTCTGCTGGCCATTTTTCCAAATCCTCTCTCACCCAGTTAGAGACGCCTCTCCATTTAAACAAAAAAAAGTACAAAATTGGGCATTTCTGTGAGCCCCAAATCTGGATGTTTTCTAACTTAGACCAGTGGCAAGCTGGTACTAGGATACATGAGACCAAGCCAAGCTCTCCAGAGAGTCTCTGGTGAATTATGATGTGGACGCTAAGCCCCACATACAGGAAGCAGAAAGTGTCTTTTAATACATGACCAGGAAAATGGAGAATTGAGGCAATCGCAATACAGTTTTGACTCACTTGAGATATCCTAATCATTGAGGAAAAAAAAAAAGTATTTTGTGGATTTAATTATCTGAAAAATTGCTTCAAGCTTCCAGGGAATCCTGTAGACAGTGAAGTGATTGAAGTGACTTCCCCACAGCACGTGATTTGTATGGCCACCCACAAAAGCAAGAATAATGAGTCGATGAAAGACTGAATTGGTAAGAAGCTAGGGAAACATTCCCCAACCAAGAGTTATCAGCTCCCAGGGCTCCCTTGAGCAAGAAGTCACCAACTGACAGAGTGGCCATACCACAGGACAGGTGGTTTGGCTGCCTGGATCAAAACCAAGTGTGATGCTCAAAAGCACAGAAAGATTTCATCTTGACTTTTCTAACATTATTCCTAACAGATATCTCAGATTTGGGACCATTTGTTTTATCTAAGAATAATTGAGTAGCTACCACAATGAAAATTCATGGCGTAGTCTTAGAATTCTTCACTTCCAAGATAAACATGAAGAGGCTTATGGAAAAAAAGAAAATCTTTCCTGTCCATTTCACCTACATTGATTGACTTCCTACCTGCTTTGTTAGATATCCCTCATTCACACTCCTCATCATTGCTCCCTTCTCCCCATTGGCCCTGACCAATGATTGATTAAACCAATAATGATGGCACAGTGTCCTTTCAAACACATTTTTATTGAGGTCCCACTGTCTAAGCGAAGTGGGTGTGCCAAGGGGACTGGGTTGAGACTGCTCATTGGAAAGCATGTCCGTGCTGAAAAGCTCCTAGTTCCTCGTGGCAAAGCAATGAGTTCACCATGAGGTCCAAGTCATGTGCCAGAAACATTCAGGACCTTAGCAGAAAAGAGAGAAAATTATCTTCAAGGCAAAGAGACCCATGAGAGCAGACTTCAATATGTAAAATCAATCAAAAGGGAAACATGTGCCAAGCTTGTCCCCGGGTTCCAGGTGATCCAGCCGCCCCTTCTCCATGCAGTCTTACAACGTTGATGCCTGTTCTGCTGCCAGGCCAGGATCCTTCCAACACTAGCTTTGCCCCAGTGGGTACTTCCAGCTGAACCCTGCAGCCCTGCCACATAGGCTCCACTCAGCACTAGGTACAGTCTGTGTGGTATCTGTGGCTTCATGCCCAGATACACAGGGCAAGACATTAATTCAGAGGGCCTAAAACTTACAATCATAACTTTTAAAGACTGCTATTTTAAAATGTGTTGCATTTACAAGTTGAAAACTCATGGATTCCTTCAAAACCATGGAAATAACAGCACTAATAAAAATATCTAATGAAATAGTGCAAGTAAACTGTTACTCAACTGTACCCATTGCTATCAACATCCTCGGTGAGGCACTTGAAATATGAAGCTGATTGGAAGGACTGTTTAGTGCTACCCGTCCTGAGCACCAATGGGTCAAGCCAGTGCTCTTGCTTCCCTCCGGCTAAGAGCACTGGCCTGGGTCCTGGGTGCCAGGATTGGGAAGGGGGCAAAGGGGAATGATTATCATCTCCATAACTGCCCTTCCCAGCACTGGGTGCCAAGAGTTTTACATCCATTCACTCATTTAATCCCATCAACAACTCTATAATAGAGTGGGCACTTCTCTGCCATTCTACAGATGAGGATTCAGAGACTCGAAGAGCCTTAGGTAACCTGCCCAGTCACACAGTTAGTGTGTTATGGATTTTGGGGTCTAGAATCCAAGTGACGGCTGTTGGGTCACAAATCACCTATCTCCATGATGAGATCAATGTTCTCAAACTGGAACGTGCATTTAGGTCACCAGGGGAGTCTTGTCAAGATGCAGATTCTAATCCTGTGGGTCTGGGCTGAGGCCTGAGCCTCAGCATTTCTGACAAGCTCCCAGGAGATGCAGAGGTGGCAGGTCTTAGACCACACTTGGAGGAGCCAGATGCAGTGTTGCACCCCCTCTTCTATGTCCCTGAAGTGTCCACAAGTGAGAGAGGGCAGAGTACAGAAAAAGGAGGAACAGGAAGAAGACCCGTTTTCTCCTTCTGCAAAGTGTTGTTCTGTCCCCTAATGCAGGGGTCCCCAACCCCTGGGCTGAAGGCTGGTAGCAGTCCATTCCCTGTTAAGAACCAGGCCACACAGCAGGAGGTGGGCAGTGGACAAGCATTAATGCCTGAGCTCCTGTCAGATCAGTAGCAGCATTAGATTCTCATAGGAGCTCAAAGACTATTGTGAACTGTGCATGGGAGGGATCCAGGTTACATGCTCCTTATGAGAATCTGAAGCCTGATGATCTGAGATGGAACAGTCTAATCCTGAAACCAATCTGTGGAGACTGTCTTCCACAAAACGAGTCCCCAGTGCCAAAAAGTTTAGGGACCACTGCCCTAATGTGTACCTGACAATTAAGAAACCCACAGCCAATAGCTTTGCTCCCATGAAAGCTCTTAACTAGCAACTAAATTCAGTTTCCATGTATCTGTCAGAGATCTTTTCTGGAACACTTGGGCCTCAACAGACAGGCCCAGTTTTGCACTTTAGGAAATCAGCCTCCAGGAGGAAGAACTGGTCCAACTCCCTTCCCCAAGATGAAACCCGAGGACACAGTAATAGTCACAACCGGGTAAGCCCAAAATCTTGCATGTGGTCTGCCACACACACACTGCGAAAAAGTGAATGTTGCCTCCTTTAAGGACATCTCAAGGGCATCCAAGGTCATCCACGACAGCCTGATATGGGCCTTGCAGCTCACAACTTTCACCTGGGATTGGTGCTCATTTCTCAGTGGCACTTCCTCCCCCGTGGAGCTTTCTGGGGACACTACATGTGTTTTGTTTTCATGGAGAGCATCAGGTGAGTCTTGAGAGTGAGGTCAGGACTCTAAAGAGGGATGTGGCAGAGACGTCTGGTGGCAGCTGAAGCTTCAGCCCCACACACAGGACCAGAAGAAAACTCGGAGCACAGCCATATGCCAGGCCCACCAGGAGCCAACACCTCCCCTCCTGCCCTCCTTTCGTGCATTTGGTTCCCTCCCTGTCTGTGGGCATCCTCCCTCTTCTCCACACCCAGAATGTGGAACTGGGAAGTGCCCGGCACAGACCCCACGCCCTCGTCCTTGGCATGAGCTCATCCTTCTTAAAGAAAACACCCAGTGCAGTGACCGCCACTAAAAAGTGTGGTGAAGATTGGGCAAGAGACGTGTTTTCATCCTGAGTTTCCTCAGCCTGTGGCTGGAAACTTTAGGGAGTGATCCCTCCGTGAAATCATCATCTATTCATTCAGCAAATACTGAGGACCTACTAGGCAGGAGGCGTTGTGCTAGGCCTGGGGTTGTGGAGATGAACGTAACACCGTCCCTGGGCCTAAAGGACTTAGCGTGTGGCGGGGACAAACAAGCAGCAGACAGCGACGACGACACATTCTCGTAAGTGCCGTGAAAAAGGCATGCTCCGAGCAGAGACGAGCTGGACTCGAGGGCACCCACAGTCACTGAGCACTCACTCTGTGCCAGACACCGTACATCAATTTCTTCGATGCTTCGAAATATTGTTCACATCACTGCTCATCCGGAAAATGAGAATAGCCCTGAGACCGAATGAGGTAAGCTCAGGAGGCCTCTCTTAGCTGGAGGCCCCCTGCCCCGGCTCCAGCCCTACATCTCAGCAATCCCAGCCCATCCTCAGGTACGCTACTGTCCCTTACAGCCAGGGAGGGGTGAGTCACGTTACACCATCAGCTCCTGACAACTCTAAAGATGGTGAAAGAAGGCTGCACAAGTGTAAGCAGCTGCTTCAAGCTGTCCCTGCTCATGAGAAATGAGATTGAGATGCCGACCCGGGCTTGTTCTGCAGTCACACCGTTCCCCGCTACATTGCCTCCAGCTCTCCCTTGCTGAGGAATGGACACCAGGAAAGGGATCTGGACAAGGAGTTTCACTGCAGGAGAAGGAAAGAGCAGAGATTTCCAAGCATAAAAAACAGCATGTGCAAACACACAGCAACATCAAACAAGTTTTTCCATATCCCAGATTAAGAACCGTGGAATAGTATTCATTTATGTGTGACAAGAATAAAAGGAAATTGTTTTGCCGAGATGGCTTAAAACCTAGATGATGGGTTGATAGGTGCAGCAAACCCCCATGGCACATGTATGCCTATGTAACAAACGTGCACATTCTGCACAACGTGTATCCCGGAACTTAAAGTAAAATTTAAAAAAAGGAAATTATTGCAACACAGTTATTTATAATTGCTTCCCTCTTCACCTTTTAAATAGAAAGGACACTTTGCTCAGGCAGGTTAGCTGTTCAGTTCCGTTCCACTGACTAACAGAGGGATTGGAGCACGTCAGATGCAGAAGGGCAGGCCTAATCCAGGTGAGATGGGTAGGTCAGCAGAGGGAAGAGGGAGGAGAGGTTAGCGGATGGGAACAGAGGAAGAATCATGGGGAACTGGAAGGGCACTGAGAAAGAGAGGGAGAAGTAGCCACAGAGGCTCTTGAAGAGATGTGGGGAGAAGGCTTTGCAGGGTTCTTGTTGTGCGTTGAGCAGTCAAGAAACCCTCAGCCAAGGCCTAACAGGGCCCTCCTGGGTGTTTAGATGTCCGTGTTTGTTTCTCTGAGCCATGTCACCAGGCTGAAAATGGCCTGGGGGCAAGTCTGTATGCTTGAGTTGTACATTTGATCCACAGACTTGCTTTGGAGATCCTACTCCGTTCAACTGCGGTGCTGAGCGGCAGGAATACAGCCCCATAATCCATGTGCCTCTGGTGAATCCTGGGGACAGACAACCAGCAGGTGCTCTGATGACAGGGTGAGGCCTTTCAGACGACAGGGAGAGCACATGGAATGATTCTCGACTCTTTCTGTGCTCACAGTCCACATCCAATCCGTCCACGAACTATGGAGCCGTTTCTGCTTTGAGGCCATTATGAATAATGCTCCTGTGAACATGAGGTTTTTTGTGATGTAATGTTTTCATTTTTCCTGGATGTGCAGCTATGAGTGGAATTACTGGGTCACACGGTGCTTCTGTGATTGTTTGCACGTACTCCAGATTTTACTTCTGAATTTTACTTCTATCCTATCCTGTTTCCTCGCCTCTGCTAAAACGCAAACCTCATGAAGGCAGCAACTTGTTTTCTGTTTTGTTTGCTGCTATATCTCCAGTGCTTAGAAAATAAGTGCTCAGTAAATATTTCTGGAATACATGACGAAAAATTGTACAGAGGCCTAAGGATGAAACACTCTTTTGCATTCAGGAAGGTGCAAGTCACTCAGGATGACTGGATTGTAAGATAGAGGGGCTTAAAGGGCAATGCTGAGGTTGTAGATAGGGAACAGGTGAACTCACCAAGAACCACGGGCCTTAGGCATGCTCTCTTAACCAGGAGAGCAACTCGATCCATGGGGTCAATTTGTGTTGCAAGTTATGGGATTCCAGCTCAAGTTAGCCTAAGAAAAGAGGGATTCTATTGGTTCCCAAGACTTAAGTTCAAGATAAGCAGTTGCTTCACCCCCGTGAGACCCAGAGACTAAGGTGATTCTCTTTCTCCCCCCCTCCCTTTCTCTTTTTCTCACTCCCTCCTTTTCTCTTCTCTCCCCTCTCCTGTGGCCCCTCCTCCACTTTCCACTTTCCTGAATTCATTTTATTCCTGGCTATCTCCTTGCAGTGGCAAAATGGTCAGTGGAAGTTCCAGGCTTCTGTCACTCCTTCAGCCTACAGCACGCCCAGAAAAACGATAGTGCCCACTCTCTCCCCCACATCCATGAGTTTCTCCCATTCACTCCTTCAGCCTACAGCACACCCAGAAAAACGATAGTGCCCACTCTCTCCCCACATCCACGGGTATCTCCCATTCACTCCTTCAGCCTACAGCACACCCAGAAAACCCATAGTGCCCACTCTCTCCCCCACATCCACGGGCATCTCCCAGAAGGTCTCTGATGAACCCCATTTAGGTCTGAGTCTTGTGCTGGATGAGCCACAGGGACACTATCCAGTCACAGCGGCTGGTCCCAGTAGTTGAGAGACCCTGAGAATTACGGGGAATGTGGTGATGGGGAGTGTGCACGTGGGTGCACACATATGGGGTATTTGTGTGTGTGCACCGTGTACATGCAGAGGTGTGTGTATGTGTATGAGGGACTGGGTGTGGGTGCGGGGTGTGTTCAGGGAGTGTGCATACAGGCATGGGTGCCTGGGCATGTGCACATGTGTTAGTGTGTACATGAAGTGTGTGTTTGTGTGTGCATGGGGTGTGTGTGTGCATGCACTGGTATGTGTGCATGCATGGGGTATGTGTGCATGTGTGAGGTGTAGGTATGTATGTGGCGAGTATGTAGATGTACATGTATGGGTGCATGTGCGTGTGTGTGAAGGTGTCTGCATGTGTGTGTGTGTGTGTGTGTATGTGTGTGTAGCAGTGGGGTTGGGGAGGAGACAGTTTCCAGAAGGAAAGTGGGGATCTGTTAGCAGCAGTGTGGGGATGGGGAGCTGGGCAGTCAAACCCTTCGGGTCCTGGTGTAGAACCTAATCAGAGCTGTATGGCTCATGGATGAAATGACAACTCAGCAAGGATGGTGGCGAGGAGATGGGCGGAGGGACATTAAGAATGGGAGCACCTAGTGACAGGTGACATATAAAACATGGCCCAAGTAACTCCTGGGGAGCTGGCTGAAGGGGCTTGATGTGGCCCCATATCATTGAGTGAAATAAAGAATAATGCAACAGAAGCAGGTTTTGTTGAATGGCTTTGGTTTCCTGATTTTGTTAATCTCTGGTTTCCTGGTTTTGTTAACACATATTCTGACTTACTTTTAATTTAAGTCGAAAGGATGTGCCTGAAAACTGTGATTAATAAATAGCATGGTCATCAGAACCACTATAAAGGAATTTAAGACATACAGTCCCTTTCTCTTTGAGGCTCGAGCACTAACCCAGACACTGGAGATGGTATCCAACAACATAAAATTCCCTTTAATACATATGCACATATTTTAGTGTATATGTATATACATAATAAAGAGGAATACAGAAGCAGGTATTGTCTCAAATTCAGAATGGTCACAATTTATCATTTTTTCAGTTAATAGGTAAAGTTGTTCTGGAGTACATGGGATAATTAAATATGCATAAAAGAAATAGGAATGGGTTGGCAAAAACCAACCCAGTGAGGAGGTAAGTATTGATGATATTAAGATGAGTAATTTATACCCAAGACCAAGCAATTTATAAAGAAAAAGTGGTTTAATGGACTCACAGTTCCAGGTGGCTGAGGAGGCCTCAAAATCATGGCAGAAGGTGAAAGGCATGTCTTACATGGAGGCAGACAAGACAGAATGAGAGCCAAGCAAAAGGGGTTTCCCCTCATAAAACCATCAGATCTTGTGAGACTTACTCACTACCACGAGAAGGGTATGGGGGAAACCACCTCCATGACTGAATTACCTCCCACCGGGTCCCTCCCACAACAGGTGGGAATTATGGGAGCTACAATTCAAGATGAGATTTGGGTGGGGACACAGCCAAGCCATATCAGTTAGGTAGGTAAGTAGATAGGTAGGTAGATAGATAGACCAATAGACAGATCTAACTAGTTTTCTGTAGTTACCATAACAGAGTATCATAAACTGGGTGGCTTAAAACAACAGAAATCTATTCTCTCACAGTTCTGGAGGCTAGAAATCAGAAACTCAGGTGTCCACAGGGCCACACTCCCCAGATCAGAGGCTCTAAGGAAGATTCTGTTCCTCACCTCTTTCAGTTTCTGGTGGCTCTGGTGTTCCTTGGCTTGTGGCCACATCACTCCAATCTCCACTTCCGTAGCCACATTCCTGCTTCCTCTTCTCTCTGTCTCTCCTCCAAGTGTCTCTTATAAGGACACTTGTCGAAGGATTCAGGACCCACCTACCTAATCCAGGATGGTCTTTTCATCTTGACATCCTTCACCTGATTATGTCGGCAAAGACCCTCCTTCCCGAGAAAGTCACATTCAGAGGTTCCAGGGATTAGGATGTGGACATATCCTTCTGGGGAGTCGCCATTCAGCCCACCACAGGTAGACAGACACTAGATGCACTTCCCATTTATATATTAGATTTTATGACATTGCACTCTGTCCAGTTTTATTTTTCCCTTCTCTTAGTTTTGTAACTACTGCAACTTAAGCAACTGTGAGTCGCCTGTGTTCATTTTACCATATCATTTTGCGTCACAAGCTCACAAAAGACTACATTTTTGAAAAGATGATTGTCAAACCAGATGTGAGAACTTCACATGAGACACACTATAATTTAAACCATGAGCCCGGCAGGCTGTGTTTTAAGAAGAACAGTCCTATAATAAAAATATTGTGTGTATTTCCCCTCGGCCTTCTACAGGTTCAGGTGCACATAGACCTTGACACCTCTGAGCCAAAAAGTTCCGGAACCTATTTGGGCGAACGTAGAGTGAGCACTTGCTTGAAATCTGTCTTTCTGCCAAGAAATAGTCACCATGCCCACAGCCCCAAAAGCATGTGGTTCTAGGTCACAGCCTGACACATAAGGCATGTCTGTGGAAAACAGATTTTTACGAGTATCCCATTTCTTTAATCTTCCTTTCCTCTTTGTTGAAAAAAAAACTTAAAAAAGAAAGAAAAGTAATTTGTGCCAGTGGGAGAATATTGATTTTTATTTCTGTTTAATTTCCAAAATGCAAAGTGTCTAAATAAAACTTGTGATTCTCTTTGCATCCCAGATTGGTTAGGGTGGAAGTTCGTTCCAATGAAAGTGTATTAAATAGTGGCTCAGTTGGCAGAAGGCAGCAAACCCAGAAGAAAGGGAAGAACATAAAAAGCACTGGAAAAGTAAGTGAAAAGTTTTTCTTTTTAGCTTGTAGCAGGATAATATTTAAATATACAGGAGTTACGTATAGTAAATATGTTTTTCGTTTTAATTGATCAAACATCTCTCTTCATTGGTAACATAGCCTCTTTCTTTCACTCAATGAAAATTCTGACTTGAGTTATAAAATAGCTAATCATGATTTTTATTGCCATAGCTAGCCACATTTACGTCAGTGTGCCAAAATAAAACAGAGAGAAACGGTCATTTTTATGTGTAAAGAGAGTGAACTTAAGCCATGTACCTCTCTCTGGCCACATTTAGCATGCACTCGGCACAGCTACAGGGGCCTTACACGGCCCTCCTTGCGCGGGAGACTCTAACATCTGGCTTACGTCTGTTTGGTCGGAAAAGTTTCTGTTTCATTTTATTTTTCACTTTGTGCTGATACTTTTTGGCTTTTCCAAAAGTATTCTTGGGTTTTTAAAATATATATAGTATGCCCTCAAGTAGTTCCATATTTATTCCTACACTGACTGATGTAGCCAAGTTACATGAAGAGTGAAGGAAACGCTTCAAGTGAAAACTGCATCTTACCTCTCTTGTTTTTTTCCTGAATATTTCGGACAAAGAGAATTTTTTTACACCAAGAACTGTATAAGTATCTCAATGTGTATCTTCCTTTTTTCCTTTGCATTTCTGTTGAAATCTTCTTTACTTAAAAAAAAAAAAGTTGCAGTACCGCATTCCTTAATAAAAATTTCATGAATAGGCCAGAATTCTGTAGGAAATCAAGGAAGCTAGGACTAGTATTATTCACTTATACTTACAGTTTAATACCATAGTATTAAATTCTCAGTTCCTATTATTAAAATGACATTTATATCCTGTTCAACTGCCTGGATAAAAAAAAAATCCCTTCCTCAGAATCGTGATGCCCAAATGCAGAATAAACTATAATGCTTACAATTAATTGCTTCTATTACTCAACAAAAATACAAAGCAGAATGTAAATGGTAAAGGTTCCAGGGAACAGCTGGAAAATATTGCCCTCTTGATAGAAGTTACCTTAATTGTGAAATAATTCCCAAGCCAGGATATCAGCTTTAAAATTTTGCTTTTCTGTCCCCTGGGCAATATTTTACTATTCTGGTCTAACTAATAAAGGTTACCTCAGTTGTTTATTTACAGTTATTGCTATCAGTTGCCAAACCAATAAAATCCATAAACTCTATTATTTATCACCAGAAATCTGTGTGGTTTTATAGACGTATATGGTTATTTTTCTGCGCATTTTATAGGTTCTGTAACCAATACTAAGTCTCTAAACATCTAAGACAGCTTCTGCCCTGCGGGCACCATTTCCCAGCTGTTATATTAGACGTTAGTCACTACTTATTTTGTAAGATTTTTAATTTAACATGTTTTATGACTGTACATTTCATTAGTATTCTATGCAGTCATGCAGTTGGGTACCTACTGCCTGCCAGGTACTATGTGAGGTCTGGAGGATAAATAAGCTCTTACCAGTTCAGGAGGATTCATGTTTCCTGATCTTGTGGACAGTGCAGTCCATCAGAGAGAGAAACCTCAGAACAGGGCAGTGAGAATAGACCTGCCGGCTTTTACTCTGTGGATCATTTTGAACAGAACCTCTTTACCCAGGAGGTCGCAATGGCAATTGCCACAACTAAAAGGAAACAATAGAAATAAGACTTGGAGCCTGTAATCCCAGCACTTTGGGAGGCCGAGGCAGGTGGATCACCTGAGGTCAGAAGTTCGAGACCATCCTGGCCAACACAGCAAAATCTGGTCTCTACTAAAAATACAAAAATTAGCTGGTCATGGTGGCATGTGCCTGTAGTCCCAGCTATTCAGGAGGCTGAGGCAGGAGACTCACTTGAACCTGGGAGGTGAAGGTTGCAGTGAGCTGAGATTGCACCACTGCACTCCAGCCTGGGCAACAGAGCAAGACTCCATCTCAAAAAAAAAAAAAAGAAAGAAAGAAAGAAAGAAGACTTGGAGAACATCGTGGATAAGTGGCACAGTCTAAGTAATAGAATTGGGTCCTGTCCACAGTGGACCAAGTGAATATGGGACAGGACCCTTCGCAGCCTAACTTGTCTGATATGCACACATAATTCCATGATCACAACATACCAGCATTTCCTTAGAGCTAGTTAGAGGTAATGCAATATATTTATATGTGAGCAGGTGAGTCTTGTTATCCAAGGCACACTGAATTCATGAATACTGAACCATAAGGGAAATACAGGGCTAGGTTCCTGTGAGCCTCTGGCCACAACATGTTCATCAACTGATCAACATAAAACCCTGTTTGAACAGTGTTTCTGTTTAAAGTCACCTTATTTAATAAATATTGTTGATTCACTAATATTGGACGCACAGCCAAGAACTATAACTCACGCCTGCACAATGCTTATCTAAAACATATATTTTCTCTGTGAGACACATCATAGCTTCTTACACTTAGGAACAACAGTCACTTCAGCACTGCTGGGGAGCCATTTTAAGCAGTGAAATCACAAACAAAAAGCACAAAAATGCAAAAACCGTGAATTCAATAGATTGCAAAAAAGACACTTATGTGTGATATGAGAGCTGAAACGAGAAGGCAGAGCGATGATGTCTTGTTCAGCCTCAGCTGGGACCATGCACATCAAGTGACTCAAATGATCTACTGTTCTGCACGTGTTTGTGAATGACACAACGGCACTGCATGCGTCGATGTGAGTTACAAGTATATTTTAGTAAGCAGGCAAATTTGCAAATGTGGAACGGCAAATAATGAGGATTGACTGTATATATGAGATATTTTAAAACATTTTATCATAAAAAATTTCAAATCTGCATAAAAGTAGAGAGAATATTAACTTTTTTTCTATCTGGATCTCTTGTATTTTTTGTTTTTGTTTTTGTTTTTTTAAACTTCGCCTCTACGACCGACATATCTCCGGACAAGATAAAATATGTGCTTGCTCTGTTCACATAAAATAAAGCCTCACACATAGGCATGTAATATGCCTATGACCTAGTATTTGCCCAGTTGAGTTCTTTGAGAATCAGTTATAAAAGCCATGCTGAACTCATGATAACAAACAAACAGGAGATAGGATGAAGAATTAGATACTGATTAGATACAAATACATGTAAAAGATAAGCCCTTTATTTGAAAAAAAGAAAATCAGGATAATGGATTGAAAAAAAGAATTCATTCATCACAGATAGGTAAACTATATTTCATGTCAATTAGAGTCCTACATGTGCCCAAAATTAACAAGCCTCCAGCAGCTGAATATGTCTGAAAAGCATTTTCGTGAACTCTAGACAAGCTATGTAACACACTACAGAAAACTGACCAGAAAAAGTTGGCCCAAGTAAGTGTCCTGGTTGGAAATTTCTGATGTGAATGCAAATAAGCCTAGAGGGGTGTGAATTACTGCTCCAAGAAATTTTATAATTCTAAACAAAAACCTCTTTACCTAAGAGTTCACAATACTAACTGGCAAGCTGAAAGAATATTATAATAATGGTAATAAAAACCAAAATGGAAAGAAATAGATAACAAAAAATTCTTCTTTGTTGGACAAAGAAATAAGAATTTGTTTTCTGTAAGTTTCACACTTGCCTATTTTTAAAAATTTCTTCCCACAAGATGTCATAGCTTAGCTAGTCCACCTACCATAAAATCTCAAAAATAATTTCTAAGCAGTTTTGTTTCCTGAAATGAAATCAGAAATTGAAACATCTGCCGCGTGCATGTGAATTTCAGACTCTGAACACATAACCGTACCAGGATTTCAGAGGCTGAGGCGTTCTTAACCGAAGACCACTTGGATTACCTTTCTTCCCCCTTCTGTTCACGCCATTCTCCATAGCAGGAAATGGATCACGTAGCATATCATTTGCCCCAAACCAAGTTTTCCAAGTTACATGGTCATCATCTCCCTTATTCCTGGAACAGAACAGTCTTGCAAAGTTTGCCAGCAGTAATTCAGGCTTGTGCTCCAAGTTGCTTCCTAGACAAGGCTGTCTTGACCGACCAATACCTGGTTTCCCAACACTTCAATCTACGTAATGAGCTGTTGCTGCCCTGTAGTGTGGATGGATGTTTGCGAAAGATGGAAGAGAAGGGTTTAGATGCAGCCTTAATTATCTACCCCTGACTAGTCAGGAAAGACAGAAGTAATCAGGATAACGGTTTTTGTGAGGTAAAGAAAAATGAACATTAGGAAGCCAGGAATCAAATAGGAGACTGGCCACATGTTAAATACGGCTCTCCCTTCAGGCACCAGGACAGGGGAGCGGCAGGAACGGTCTTAGGGAAAAGCGAGGCCAGGATCGAATTGTGGTGGCTGGCTTGGCCCTTGGCTGGCACAGTGCTGGCTCGCCTCCTAGGCCATTCAATCTATCTTCATTTCTCTGGCAGTTGACATTTGCCTGCAACGAGGCATTCCTAAAACGATACGATCCAAGAATGTCTTTTATTTACATTATGATATTCAACACAGCCCTCGTTTCTTAATTCACATAAGTAAAGACACCATAAACGTCTCATTTTGGCATAAAGCAATATTCTGTGCCTTGATCAAAGACAGTAACTGTTGGGTTCCTTTTGCCTGGTTCATTTCAGTGCAATGTATTCCTTCAGAGACTAAGCTGTTTCACTTCTAAAAGAAATAATACTAAGATAAGAGCAGGCAGTGAGCCTATAGCTTCCTCCAGGAACTGGCTGTCAAAGGTAGAATAAACATCTAACTGATTAAATGTTCCTTCTGAAAGGATCGGTAACAATTAGGTAGTGACCACTTTATTCATGTAATTGAGTTACTTTCCTTTGTGACACACTTTATTTTTTTGAGACAGAGTTTCGCTCTGTCTCCCAGGCTGGAGCGCACTGGCACAACTGCAGCTCACTGCAACCCCCGCCTCCCGGGTTCAAGCAATTCTTGTGCCTCAGCCTCCGGAGTAGCTGGGACTAAAGGCGTGCACCACCACGCCTTTAAAATTTTTGTATTTTTAGTAGAGATGGGGGTCTCACCATGCTGGCCAGGCTGGTCTCGAACTCCTGACCTCAAGTCATTCACCCACCTTGGCCTCCCAAAGTGCTGGGATTACAGGCGTGGGCCACCACACCCAGACTCCTTTGTGACATTTAATTTGGTTTTGGAAACTGCAGAATATCTGAATTCTTTATTTGAAAACATTTTAAATCTACTTTTCCTTCAATTTGGGGAAAGTTTTCCTACCCAAATTAGATGGGCATATCTATTTATGCATAATTCCTAGATATTGTAGATGCTGAAAAAAAATGGTGAAATTAGGAGTTTAACTCAAAGAGAAATATTATCATGATATTAGTTCCCCTCCCCATTCATGTCCCTTACTTTCCATAGTCCTTATTTCCTAAATCAGAAACAATGTGTTCATCACACACTAATGTTTTATCAGGAGAGCCGGTCACCACCTTACTGGCTGTGTTTTTGTTTTGCTTTGTTTTGTTTTTTGAGATGGAGTCTCTCTCTGGCACCAGGCTGGAATGCACTGGCGCGATCTCGGCTCACTGCAACCTCCGCCTCCCGGGTTCAAGCTATTCTCCTGCCTCAGCCTCCTGAGTTGCTGGGACTACAGGCTGGTGCCACCATGCCCAGGTAATGTTTGTATTTTTAGTAGAGACGGGGTTTCACCGTGTTGGCTAGGATGGTCTCAATCTCTTGACCTTGTGATCTGCCTGCCTTGGCCTCCCAAAGTGCTGGGATTACAGGTGTGAGCCATTGTGCCCGGCCTGGCTGTGTGTGTGTGTGTGTGTGTGTGTGTGTGTGTGTATGTGTGAACCTCATTCACTCCATCAGCTATGTCCCTAACTTAATTGATTCCTTAACGTGTCACAACCATTCATGCTGACATATACTTATGTGTGTGATGTATGGATCCCAATGCATTTTTGCCATGTAGACAAAAATTGGGGTCTTATCTATTTGATGTGCTTGTGCTAAAGGTTCACTGGTCCCAAGCTGGGCCACATTGCTCAGTTTTTCCACTGACTAAAGCTACCGGGAAGGCCATTCATACTGGTTCTGTTTGAAGCATGGAACAAGATACTATAATTTCAGTTCAGCTGAGCATGGCCAGAGCAGATGTACATTCCTCAGAGTGCAGGAAGGGCATCCAGCCAGGGGTACATGCAGAGTGGGGGCTCTGACTAACTTGCCTGGGCACCTCACTGGGCCTCGCCATCCCACCTTTTAGTTAGTAGTGAGCTCTTGCTTGATTGAGCCGCCTTACTCCAGCACAGCCCATGGAGAGGCAGGAGGGGCAGATGTGCTGGGTTGCTCCATCATTTAGTCTTCTATTCAAGGAGTATTATTGAAGACCTACCATGTGCCAGCCACAGTAGGCTCCAGGGACCCCACAGTGACCAAAACAGACCCGGACCCTGCCTCAGTGACTCCTGCAGTTTAATAGGGAAGACGGACACTAAAAAACATCGGGATTCATGCACTCATAAAGCAGCATGGTTCTAAGCACACAGCGCTGAGACACTAGTGATTCTGCAGTTCTTCCCTGGTGCTAAATTCTAAAGCCCTCCTGACCCCTGAGATGCAAAATAACCTAATTTTTTCCTGCAATACTGGATAAATCATGAAGAACTTCAACAGGAGTGAAGCCTGCTTGTGATGGGGCTGGCTTTTCCAGTATCTAGGGCTCTAGGTATAAATTCTAGTTTTGTTTAGCATTCTGTCCTTCTATGGACTTGATGAGTAACACTGTTTTACATGTCTGCAGTGAGTTCTAGTCTCGAAGCAAGCCCATCTACTGAGGCAATCACTTGACATCTTTCTCTTTATTTTTTTGGAAAGGAGCAGGATACTAACTAACCAACTAAATAATTATCCATTTGATCTTCACAGCCGTCCTGCAAGGTAGACAAGGCCTGGACTGTTTTCTAGATAGGGAAATGGAAGTTTCAAGGATAGGCAACTCGCTCAAGTCTATACAGCTGGGAAGTTGGGGCCGAGGTCTCCATTCAACCAATCCTTCTCTGCTTGAATCACATGTTGGATTTTATTAGAGTGACTGCACGTTTGTATAACTTGGCCATTTTTCTGCCCTTGTTTTTAATGAGGTTGAACAAGGAAAGACTAAAGAACAAATGAAAGCATAAGCATTTAAATATAAATTTATTTTTTACCTCACCTGAGAAAAAGAGGAAAGAAACACCCAGTTCCCTCCACGGACAGACACATAGCCTCTTTATAGCTAAAACGCTATGAGTTCCTGTCAGTTCATTTCCCCCTGCAACTCATAATGACTTACTTCGAAGCTACTTTATGTTGCTGTTGTTACAGGCAGGACTGTGAGATGTGTACTTGAGTCACCATGACACCTTCCTGCCTCATTTTTGTTTGTTTCAGTTTGGTTTTGCCTTGATTTTTTTTTTTCAAGTCCTATCGCAAACATATACTGAAGCAGAAAGTTAGATTAAGATCTAATGCAGTTATCTCAAAATTAAGGAACCAGTCAAAGCAGTAATCTTTAACGTGAGTACAGTAAAGTCAGCAAACAAATAAAATGGGCCAAAAGCCCCCCACTGGCCCTTTGCACCCATTAGGTTCTATTTACGGGCCTCATGACCTGCAGAAGACAGTGATTGGCATTGAGCAAACGTCTAGGAAAAGCTGTTAAGTCTCGCAGACGTACAAAGTATGTAAGCTAATTTCCCAATGCTTCTTTAACATACTATAGATAAACTATCCTAGGTAAATAACTTTGTGATAGGTCACTTGTGAAATGAATTCACTACTTGTCCTATCTCAGAAGGTGACTGGGAAATTAAATAAAATGACATATTTATGTTTACCACGTATTTGTTTTTATTTATCATCATAATCATTACTATCATCAACTTAATATAACAGGTCAGATAACTTCTCTAATGTCATTTTTAGCACTGATCAATTAAAATACTTTATATGGGCTTTTGTATATGTGCTTTGGTGATACCAACCCTTTATAGGTTGGCAAAATTGTATGGCTTAGCAGATTGTTGGTTAGTTCGCACATGTTTACAAAAATCCACTAAGACCCAGGAATGCCCTTTTATTCCTTTTTCATAACTCTCTCCATTTTTCAGTACCTCTACATACCCACAAACCTCATTAAGGTATATCTTCTCCAAATTCCCTAGCAGAGAGTAGGTGCTCCATAAACATTGCAAGAAGTGGGGGTCAATCTTATCTAAGTATCTCATATCTCTACTGTTGTGAAGAAAAAATATATATGAAACCAGTTGCCTCGCAGGTGTGAAGAATTCCCTAGGATCACATGCATTTAAAAGAGGCCTTCCTCTTGAGGGCATTGTGTAACACCCACAGGGACAATTCTAATATGGAATCATCAAGACCAGCCCTAGAAATAATGGATCGGAAGTCAAGTCTTGGAAACACTGCATATGCCAACCTTCTCTAAGTCACGATAAATGCTCTGAGAAGTCCCACAGAAAAAAACCTGTTTAACAGTCCTTAAAAAATGAATTGACTTTATAACTTTCCCTCCTTCCTCTTTCCCCCCTCTCTCCTTTCCTCCCTTCCCTCTTTCCCTCCTTCTTTCCTTCTTTTCCTCCTTCCCTGATCCTTTCCTTCCTCCCTTTTTCCCTGTCTCCTACTTTCTCTCTTTCTATTTTCAGGGCACCTTGAAGACTAGTTGAGGAACAGTCTTTATTATGGTAATTTTAAACTAACAAACACGACTTGCCAAATGGAGAAGGGAGACATTTTTGTAGTGTACAGCCTTCCTAGCATCTCTCAGAAATTCCCATGCAGGTGTGAAGCAGGACAGTACTCAGCTCGCGGGGTGTGAGGGCTCTTGTGCATGCACAATGCCAAGAGGGCACCACACACAGAGGAAGTACTCCATAAATATGTGCTATCACCATCATCATCGTTATTAATTATGGTATCCACCAGGGATTGGTTCCAGGGCCCCCCTTGGATACCAAAATTCATGGATGCTCATGTCTTTGATATAAAGTTGTACTTGCATATAGCCTACACACATCCTCCTGTATACTTCAAATATCTCAAGTCCTTATAACACCCAATATAATGTAAATGCTGTGTAAGTAGTTTTATAGTGCATTCTTTTGTGTTACTTTTATTGTTGTGTTATTTTTTTTCCCTGAATATTTTTCATCCACGGTTAGTTGAATCCATGGATAGAGAGCAACTGGACTAAAGTTAACCTTGGGCTAGTCCTGAGTGAACCTCCGAAACATTAACTGGAGTATATGTTCAGAACATGCTTCTTGGTGGCAAATATTTTTGAATCAACAAATGAACTGGCTGCTCCTGTGGCATGCTATTTTTAACATGTTTTAAAATGACCTCTCACTGTTCCGTGGGTGGGTGGGCAGCTGTTTGCAATTACAGCCGTCTATGTGGTCCGCAGGTATGCCAGTGCTGGGGAATCTGGCTTTTTGTGAAATGTTTTTAAGTAACTTGCTGCCACATCGCACTCAGCAGCCAAACCACACCAAATGGAAATGTACTGAAAGAGATGGGCCGAGCAAAGCGCTCCCTGAAAAACAGAAAAGTGACTCATGCTCATAAAATATCACTACCATGGTGACTCTTCAAACATGCTGCCCCGTCCAGAGGGGGGCCGCGCATGGCATTTCCACCAACTGTTTATTGGCCCATTGTTGAGAATGATGGTTTTTTCACAGTGGCTTTTTACTTCTTTATTGGCAAGACCAGAAGACAAGCTGGTGCTGAAGACAGGCCTTCTCAGCTCGGGGAGCAGGAAAACCTCCTTCCCGGACTGCTGCGAACTTCGAAACAAAAGCCTGTAACAACCATCAGCCAGGGCGTGAGCGGGTTTTTTTATTTTTTATTTTGTTCTGAGGTATTGAAATGAAGCAAATAGTCACATGAAAGATTTCTGGGAAATACGTGCTCTTTTCATCCTCATAAAAGTTGTCAAGCCTTAGAATATGGAAATGGCAATTTGGAAGCTCCTTATTTGGAAAGAGTTAACCCCACGTCCCTCCAGGCTGCCTGCTCCCCTCAGTGTCTTTCAGCTGTTCAACCCGGCCAGCTGTGCCTGCTTTTCCCCATCCGGCTGTGAGTGGGCACACACGTGTGGCATGTGTGTGCACATGTGTACATGTGTGGTGGATACATGTGGTGTGGTGGATACAT
This sequence comes from Macaca fascicularis, assembly GCF_037993035.2. NCBI lineage: Eukaryota > Metazoa > Chordata > Mammalia > Primates > Cercopithecidae > Macaca > Macaca fascicularis. The sequence continues at coordinate 170,667,469 of NC_088378.1, forward strand.
GTGGTACGGTGTGTGTGTGTTAGGTGTGTATATGGGGGGGTTGTGTGTGCAGTCTGTTGTGGAGTGTGTGGGATGTGCGTGTGTGTTGGATATGTGTGTTGAGTGTGTGTACATGTGTGTATGTGTGTGTAATGCATTGGGTTGGTGTGTGTATAGGGTATATTTTGAGGTTTGTGTGTGGTGTGTAGAGTGTGTGTGGTGTGTATATGTGCTAGGTGTGTGCGTGTTGGGTGTGGGTATGTGTATTTATATGTGTATGTGTGTTTGGTGTGTTGAGTTTGTGTGTGGTGTGGTGCATGTGTTGGGGATATGTTGGAGGTTTGTGTGTGTGGTGTGTGGAGTGTATGTGGTGTATATGTGTATTGCATGTGTGTGTGCATATGCGTATGTGTGTGGTACATTGGGTTTGTGTGTGTTGTGTGGTGTGTGTTGGCTGTGTTTGGGGTTTGTGTGTATGGTGTGTTGAGTGTGTGGTGTGTAAAATATATACATCACGTGTATGTGCATTGGGTGTGTTAACATGTGTGCATGTGTGTGTGTATGTAAGGCATGTTGGGTTTGGGTGTGGTGTGTGTGTTGGGTGTGTGTGCATATGTGTATGTTTGGTGCATTGTGTTTGTGTGTGTTGTGTGGTGTGTGTGTTGGGTATATGTTAGGAGTCTGTGTGGGGAGAGGTTGAGTGTGTGCGGTGTGTGCAGTGTGTGTGGTGTCAGTGTGTTTTGGGTGTGTGCATATGTGTATGTGTGTGTTGTGTGTGTTGGGTATATGTTGGGAGTTTGTGAGGGGGTTGAGTGTGTTTGTGGTGTGTGGAGTGTGTGTGGTGTCTATGTGTGTTGGCTGTGTGTGTTGGGTGTGTGTACATGTGTGCATATGTGTATGTTGTGTAGTGTGTTGGGTTTGGGTGTAGTGTGTGTATTGGGTGTGTGTGCATATGTGTATGTTTATCTGGTGCATTGGGCTTGTGTGTGTTGTGTGGTGTGTGTGTTATATGTTTAGAGTTTGTGGGGAGGGGTTGAGTGTGTGTGGTGTGTTGGATTTGGGTGTGCTGGGTGTGTGTTGGATGTGGCGGAGGTTGTATATGTGTTATGTGTATAACAAGGGACAAATGCTCCTAGCACAAACAGGAAAGATTTCTACCCCACACAAAAACCCATTTTGAGACCACTTCCTGTGGTCACCGCCAGAGCCAAAACTTCATACTTATTCCACAATGCAGGAGACGCTCTCCACCTGCCCTAATGACACCTGGGGTGTCACACGGCCTACAAATCAACTAGAAGTTGCCAACTGGTTTTTCTGCATTTTATATTATGCTATATTGGTGGCAGCCAAATATTCAAATAGACTATCTTCAATTTTTACTACCTCTTTCTAACTCGCCCATAATCATCACATTGGAACAAAGGAAGACGTCAAGAAGAAAGGACAAATAGGAACATAAGAGAGAAGATGGAAAGGGGAACAGAGAAACAGAGAGAAGGCACACCGGGAGAGGCTCGGCAGGGCTGCTCGGGGTGGCCTGCACGCGCCCTGGAGGAGGAACGCCCTCGCACCGCCCGGAAACCCAGAACAATTGCCCGAGTGTGTCTGGGGATCCATGAATTAATGGTTCCAGAACTGTCATCACCCTCTCACTAACACGCTCTCACCTGTGACATGTTGGCTGGCCCCGGTTTGCAGGTTCAAAGCCGGCTTTGTATACCCACTCCCTCGCCATTCCCTTGTGAAATGTGTTGAACTTTCCCCACATGCACACGTCTACGTAATTGTTGCATGTTCTTGTGCTTAATGAGAATAGCATAATACTCAGGTAAAGAAGCCCCAGGTGTTTTGGAACAGTGGTCTTTCAGACAAGAGCTTTGAGTGGGGAGGAGGCACAAACCCAGATGTCATCCTTTAGACACTGCATCCAAATTCACAGCCTTCCTTCAATCTCAAGTGTCCTTGAGATGAACCAAATCAAATTATTACTATTGCTAAACAGGTGACTAGCATAAATGGCAGCAGCAAGCAGTGCGAGGAGGGCTTGCAGTTGTGCTGATTTCCCCATAAAATGCTGTACTAAATAAACTTTCAACCTCCATTTCCATCTGTCTAGGGATTTTCAACATGTTCAATAGACTCATTCACAGAATGCTACAGCTAGAAGGGGCTTTAGTGGTCATCTGGTGCAAACACCTCAGGCCCGAATGTATAAAATGACTTGTCCAGAGGACCTTAGCAGGTTGCATGGAACCAGGCCAGGAACTGAAATCATGCTCTCTGCACCCAGTTTCCACAGGCATCCATCAAGGGCACCAGCGCACACAGGACAGAGAGCCAGCTGGCTCAGGACCGTCTTACTCTGGGGACATAGGGAGCCACGCATTAACACAGACTTCATTTAATGAGGTACTTTCATGTGGACTGGTTTGCAAATACCCACCTCCCAGCACCTTCTTGTGCCAGCTCCAGGAAAGAGACCGTGCTCGGTCTGTCAGGAGCAAAGATGCACACAGCCATTAAGCAGGTTTGCCCAAACAGATCTCACTCTTAATGCATTCCTTTTCAAATCCACCCTCTGCAGAATAAGATATTCTTTCCACACTCCATTGAGGGAATTTGTATCTAATTGGTCCAGATGAGGAAAGAGGAGAAAGTGTCGTCAAGGAATATTCTGAGACTTGAAATTAGGCATTTTTAAACTCCTGTGAAACATGTGTGTATGAATTTGTCTCAGTATAAAAAGAAACATGAGAGCAAAGTTTCCTTCTTTGGGGAAAAGGAGAAATAGGCCAACATATTACAAGCTCAGAGCATGAAAGAGTTCGGCAAATACAGACTGGTCTGTCTGCTCTTACTTTTGAGATTGTGTAGGAACAAGGTGGTATGAAAGCGAAACTTCTTCCTGTGCTCACTAAGAAAATGTGGAATTTAATGTCAATAAATGTCCACCAACGAACTATCCCAGAGATGCTATCTCGACATTCTAACACGGAACCCAGGCCAAAAACATAAATAGCTGAAAGTCAAAGTGTGCAAATCACTCAGGTGTATGCACCCAATGCATCCACAGACACCTTCCTTTTTTCATTCCTCAAAAGTTTTAAGAATGTACCTGGGCACATGCTCCGTATCCTGCCTGGAAGTTTCCTCCTATCCTCTGGGCTGATCTAACTCCTACACGTAGCAGAGTCTCAGCTCAAGCATGATGTCTTCCAAGATGCTTCTCTTGTCCCTGACTTCCCCTACTGTGGGATCCCATGATGTCCGTCGCATCTCACCTCACTTATGGAAAGCCATCCATCCCGCTAAGCTTATGTGAGGGGAGTAGGTGTGTTTTTCCATTCACAACTGTCCCCCAGCAATTACTCCCTTTTGTCTTAGTCTGTTTTGTGCAGCTACAACAAAATACCTGAGACTAGATCATTTACGAAGAACAGAAATTTATTTCTCACAGTTCCAGAGGCTGGGAAGTCCAAGATCCAGGTGCCAGCATGTGGTGAGGGCCTGCTTGCTGCATCTTCACATAGCTGAAGGCAGAAGGAGCAAAAAGAGACAGACTCCCTCCATCAAGCCCTTTTGAAAGGGTGCCTAATCCCATTCATGAAAGAGGAGCCTCACGGCCTGATCACCTCTGACAGGTCCCACCTCTTTATACTATCACGTTGGCAACACCTTTATTTTGGAAGGGACATTGTCACGCCATAGCACCTCCAACTTTACGTCAGTGCTAAATACTTAGCATCTAGTCATACGAAGTGGTCTAAGTTGCTCCAGAAACCTAATTTATAATCAGTAAACCAATTCTGAGTTATCTGAATGACTGCCCCATTACCAAGTACTGCCCCTTGATATATTCAATGCTTGCTTCTGCATTGGGCTTTATGAGGGTATTAGTGTCAAAAAGTACTACCTTAATTGCAATGAGCTAATAAAAGAATAGACCTTATCCTATCAATCAGGGGTCAATAAACTTTTTCTGTAAAGGGCCAGATAGTAAATACTGTAGACTTTGCAGGCTTTTTGGCTTTTGTCACATTTACTCGATGGCTGATGTAGTGTGAAAGCAGCCACAGACTAAATATGAATAAGTAGACATGGCTGCGTTCCGATAAAACTTTATTTACAAAAACTGGTAGTAGGCTGAGTTTGGCCTACAAGCTACAGCTCACGCACTCTTGACCTAATGATACCTCGAGCCAAGTGCTGGCCAGATGACATATCAGAATGTTACAGGAAAGTTTGCTGGTGGCTTGAATAGAGAGAAATGGCAGAATAATAGCATCATTTTGCAGAAGATATTAAAATGATCATCTTGAATTAAAAATAGAAAAGAAACTGAACCTTAATAGTCCATTCCATATTCACATTAAGAGCAGTGATTTTGGTAAAGTCTATGTACTTACAGAATTTATAAATTTATAAATTTAAATATATAAATTTTATAATTATATAAACTATAAATTATAAAAGTGTAAATTAAAGTAAAGGGAGTTTATGCATAGCTTTATGGACTGTATATACTGAAGTACTACAACAATGACAATTATTTAAACACTGGGGGATTCTGTTAGAATTTTTTTTCTTTGAAAGAGATTTGTGCATACATCTCTCAAGGTTGAGAACTACTGGCCCATACGAAATGTATGCTCTATAGACCCTCCTCATTATTCAAGAGAGCTCAGGAATCCAAGGCACCACTGATGTTTCAAAGATCAGACTTCACAGAGAGAACTCATTCTAATGCACTGTTTGTGTGACCACAAAAACCTTCACATATGATATTGGAGTCCTGATCAGATATCTGATTTCTTTTTGGCCTGTTTGCTTTTGTTTTTGTGAGTTTAGCCAAAGTTTTCTTAGATTTCAACATTTCAAACAGTGTTTCAATCAACACAGAAGAGAGCAAAGTCTTGGTCTTCAGGGTCTTTTTGGAAAGAAAAGTATTACTGCATTTATGAAACCGAAACCTTCATATGTGTGCACATGTACCCAAGTGCCACAAGGACACATGCTTTCCTGGGGACTCCATTTAAACCTGTTTGTTTAAAGCCTCAGCTTTCCCAAGAGTTTTCAATGTTTCACCATTGAATATGATGTTTGTTGCTGTGGGTTTTTCGTAAATATTCTTTATTGGATTACGAAAGTTCCTTTCTGTTCCCAGTTTGCTGGGAGTTTTTATCATGAAGGAGTGCTGAATTTTGTCCAATTTTTTTCTTCGTCTGTCAAGACGAGCATACGATTTCCCCCTTTTGTTCTAGTAATCTAATGAATTACATTGATTCTCAAAAGTTAAACCACTCTGCATCCCTAGAATAAACCACATCTGAACATGATGTACTATCCTTTTTATACATCAGTGGATTTGGTTTGCTAATATCTTTTTTTTTTTTTTTTTTTTTTTTTTTTTTGAGACCGAGTCTTGCTCTGTAGCCCAGGCTGGAGTGCAGTGGCCGGATCTCAGCTCACTGCAAGCTCCGCCTCCCAGGTTCACGCCATTCTCCAGCCTCAGCCTCCCGAGTAGCTGGGACTACAGGCGCTGCCACCTCGCCCGGCTATTTTTTGTATTTCTTAGTAGAGACGGGGTTTCACCGTGTTAGCCAGGATGGTCTCGATCTCCTGACCTCGTGATCCGCCCATCTCGGCCTCCCAAAGTGCTGGGATTACAGGCTTGAGCCACCGCGCCCGGCCTGGTTTGCTAATATCTTATTAGGGAATTAAGCATCTTGTGATTTTCCTGTCTTTTCCTTGTCAGGTTTTGATATTCAGGGTAGATGCCTCATAACAGAAAGTGTTCCCTTTTTTCTATCATCTGGAAAACTTTGCGGAGCATTGTTATTGTTTCTCTTCTAAATATTTAGAAAAATTGACCAGTGAAACCATCTGGGCCTAATTTTATTTCATATAAAAGATCCTAGAAATCCTTACTTCATTTATTTCACAATAGGGCAAATGTCTACATAGATATCAGATTATAGGCTGAAGCCCTCTCCCCTCTGAACACCTCCCATGTGGCTCCTTCCAATACTCACCACTCCCCCAACCCCAGCAACCCAGGGAGTGTGGGAAGCTGGGATCCACCCGACCACAGCTTTATTGTAAATCCTCTGCACACGGGTCCCACGGTTAGTACAACAGCTCACCAAAGGAGACTCTGCCATGCACTCCTGTCAGCTGCCAACTCTAGGGATCCAAATCTTTAAGGCCAAAAGTCGCAAGGGCCCCTGAATCTATAAACATAACTATACTCTTCTAGGATAGCGAACAGTTGCAAGATCTCAGGAGTTTCCTCCACCAAAGACTCTTCGCCTGCCCACAGTTCTTATCCATTTCGGGTCTGCTCGCTCTGCTCCTGAGGCCCCTGGGATGCAGGTTGACTGATGGCGCAGGTTTCTCTGGAATATCACTGTGTTGGTGGTTGTATTGGAGGAGGCAGAGGGAGCATGCGGATCACATGCTGGTGCTGGCTCTTGGAGCCCCAGCCCGAGAGTGGCAGGCCACATGTCCCCTTCTACACCCTTAACTGAAGCCAGATACATCTAGACAGAGCTTCATCACAGCAGGGCTGTGTTTGTGAGCACAGTGATCTAATCTGATTTAGAGCAACAATTCACTATGTCTTCCTTACCTCCACGCCACTCCCTTGAGCCACGCACTAGTCTCAGACAACCACTCTTGGCCTCAGTTGTCTCACCTTCTAAGGGAATAAAAATATATGTTTGCCACGGAGCCTTGAGGAGCCTTGTGGCCATTTGCATTTAAGGTGTTGGGCACGTAGTAAGCACTCAATATTAGTTATTACTATTATTTCTCATTGTGTACAATAATTCCTAATGGGGGTGGGTTGGGGAGAAAAGAAAAAAGAGCAGATCGCTCATTGTTATCCTAAAGGTCCGGGGGTTTTAGGTGAAACCAAAGCACTTCCCTCCATCACCACCCCAACACACACAGACACACACACGGGCTCACACACATGCAGGACTTGAGATTCTATAGAGGGATTCTTTGGGAGGTGTGGCACTCCTGCATCCATCCTAGTTCCAATGGATTACTCTGGATACTCAGGATTACTCTGGGCCCCAGATACCCCTTGAAGGCTCAGGCTGCCCATCAGAGGGCCCACAGCCTGGTGGCACTGAAGCAATCGGACCCCGATGGCACAGCATGGCTTTCACTTGGTTCTGCAGTATTTCCTTAACTGTGCAAAGAAAACACCCAGAAGACATTCTGTTGCACAGTCCCATGAAAGACTTGTTTTGCAGTCAGGAGAGGAAACCTCTCTCTCTCTCTTCCTGCTAGTACTCATACATTCACTTTTCTTTTGGTGACAGCCTACCTCAGTTTTTTCTAGAGGCCCCCTCCTCCTAGTGTCAGGCCATGACTGAGTTAAATCATGTGTCACCCTGTGGCATGGCTTCAGTGAGCTAGAACCTCCTGAGGCAGTGAGGCTGGGCAGCTATTTGCCGGGACTTCTGGGAAATCCGAAACATGTTCTTCCTTTGGAGAGGCTACCAGGAGGGAATTCCTTTCTCCTTGGAAAGGTATGCCAAGCTGCCACTGTCATCACATCAGGGCCTCTCAACCTCAGGTCTACTGACATTTGGACTGGGCCATTCTTTGTTGTAGGGAGTGTCCTGTGCATTAGAGGATGTTGAGCAGCATCTCTGCCTCTACCTACTGGATGCCAGTAGCGCCCCCTCCTCAGTTGCGACAACCAAAAATGCTCCAAACGTTGCCAAATGTTCCCTGGGGAGGGGGAGGGAGGATGCTAAATAGGCCCAAGTTGAGAACCACTGCTTTTCCTTAAAGCCAGTTCCAGTACACTTTTCTATCACTGGCAGCATATAGAAACCTGTGACAGACAAAGATGAATGACATTCTTTAATCGTCTCCTAGAAATATTTTGAAGTGGGATACGCTAAACTCCAATTCTATCAGTGAGTCTCATGTGGACCCCGTGTCTGCTTGTTTTTTAAACATTTATTTTAAATTAATTAGATATTTGCTTTATTTTATTTTATTTTATTTTATTTTATTTTATTTATTTTTGAGACAGAGTCTCACTCTGGAGTCTCACTCCAGACTGGCATGCAGTGGTGCACTCTCACCTCACTGCGACCTCCCCCTCCTGGGTTCAAGCAATTCTCAGGTGTACAACACAACGCCCAGGTAATTTTTTGTGTTTTTAGTAGAGATGGGGTTTCACTACGTTGGCTAGGCTGGTCTCAAACTCCTGAGCTCAAGTGTTCTGCCCACTTCAGCCTCCCAAAGTGCTGGGATTACAGGCGTGAGCCACCATGCCCAGCCTACTTTTATTCTGATGGTTCTAAAAGCAAGAAAATGTTCTAGTTTGGAAGACCACCTTTGAAACACTGACTTGGATTAAGTATCAAATATGGTTGGAAAAGAGACACCAAGTTTTAAAAGGTTATTGTACAAACATATGTTTATAATTAGGACACAGATTTCAAGGAAATAGTAGATCCTTACAGGGGAAAGAGCAAGATTAAGAAATGACCAAAGTCACTATGTGTTCTGTTTTCTTACAAATGACCAAGATCATTATTTCCTGCTCTCTAACAAAGAAATTAGGTCAATTGTAGAACAAGGCTAAGAAAAAAATCAGTCCCGGCCACCAGTGGGGCACTGCGTCTTTGCATCATACCATTATGAACAGCTGGCCATTGGATGCAGGTGCCTCTCAAGGAGGGTGAGACCTTGGACCTAAGCCATTCTCTTCCACTAAGGGCAGTACCCAAAGAGGGGCTTTGCTGAGGACTGTCAGCTACCAACACTGTGGCAGCTGGAGGCATGAGCACCAGGTTCCGAGAGGGTCCCAGTAGCACAGCACAGCACAGCAAGACTTGATTACATGCTGAACACTAAATACAAAGTTTGCATCCCTCAATTATCAGCTTCAGGAGGGCATGTGCCTTGCCTTTCTTATTTATCCCAGCATCCTTAAGCACCTGGAACAAAGCCTGGCTCATGGTATTTATTGGTCAATAAAATTTGTTGATTAGTTAGCACTAAGATAAGCAGTGCTGATGCATTGATTACACTTATTTTAAATGTCAGCTTCCATTCGGGGCTCTGAGTTGAGCTGGAATTTTTCTCTACTAAATTGCATAGATTTATTATTTATTATGAGCATTATGAAATTTTACACATGTAGCTGGAAAGTCCATTTTAAATGACATGGAGTCACCCCCTCAATTGCAGAGGTATCTCAACTCGGGTAAGAGAGTTCCCCAAAGGGAAATGAGTAGCAAGCCTCAGTAGTGGGATGAGGCAGGAAACGCAATCATCCCCCAGTGCTTCCCCCGATGAGAGAAGGGTCCTCTTGGCACCCAAAACAGCCTTCAGTCAGGTCAGCTGGGTGAGGGAGACACACACTGAGATGGCTGGGTTCCTCTGTGGAAAAGCACTGGGCGGGGGGCATTTTGGACAGCTCTTTGGAAAGCTGTAAAATAAAATGCAGTTCAGAACACATGGTGTTTGATCAAACAGAGCCTCCTCTCAAGCGCCAAGACTCGGCGGAGGCACTCAGAACTGCATATTGTAAGCCAGAGTGTGTGTTCACAGGAATAATTTAAATATTAGGGAACTTAGTCGTTTGTTTGTGAAACAATTTCTAAATGTGTGTGCTGTCTCATTCTGCTTGGGAAAAGAGCCAAGTTACCAATACAGGAGTGTGTGGGGTGTGTGCGTGTGTGTGTGTGTGTGTGTTTGTCATGCATGTGTGCCATGTGTATGTGTGGGCATGGGTGCTGGCACACAGCACATTCCACAGGATAGTTATTTCTCAGAACATGAGCCAATATTTTTCTCTTTCTAAAACATGTTTTTCTTAGTTTAAGTACATTTTCTTCACAGAATAATTGTCCTTTACAATTACAAACCAAGATCGGGGCCACTGATTCCACTCCTTTTCCTTCCTTCCTCCCTCCCTCCCTGCTTCCCTCCCTCCCTCCCTCCCTCCCTTCTCCGTCTTTCCTTCCTTCCTTCCTTCCTTCCTTCCTTCCTTCCTTCCTTCCTTCCTTCCTTCCTTCCTTCCTTCCTTCCTTCCTTCCCTCCTTCCTTCCTTCCTTCTTTCCTCTTTCCTTCCTGCCTTGCTTTCTGCTTCCTTCCTTCCTCTCTCTCTCTCTCTCTTTCTTTCTTTCTTTCCTGATGGAGTCTTGGTCTGTCACCCAGGGTGGAGTGCACTGGCACGACCTTGGCTCACAGCAACCTCTGCCTCTTGCCTCCCAGGCTCAAGCAATCCTCTCACCTTAGCCTCCCGAGTACCTGGGAATACACGTATATGCCACCAAGCCTGGCTAATTTTTAAAATTTTTGCATAGAGACAAGCTCTCACTATATTGCTAAGCTGGTCTCAAACTCCTGGGCTCAAGTGATCCTCCCGCCTCAGTCATCAAAAGCGCTGGGATTATAGGCACAAACCACTGCAGCCAGCCTAATTTCTTTTTAATTCAACAGATTATTATTTTTCGAATGAGTTTCTTGTTTAAAAAAAGTTTCCAAAGAGGAGAAGTCGTCATCAGTATGTTACATTCATCAGCTAGCAGGACACAAGTATTGGGCTTTGCCAACACAGTGTGGTGGTTATCAGACCTTGTTTTATAATTTTTAACTTAATTTTATGTTTGAATAGTCAGTAATTGGAGATGATACACAATTTAAAAGTGTATGTAAAAAAAAATTGCATTTCTCTCCTTCTCTCCTTACCCCTAGCTACCTAGTTTCTTCTAGAGAGGCCCTCCAGCACTTGTGGCTACCGGCCTTTTCTTTCTTTTTTATACAAATGGGAACTACCATGGCTGCACTGTTCTGCACCTTGCATTTTCACCCCAGTACACCTTGGAGAACACTCCATATCAAAATAGTTTCCTTATTTTTGTTCAGAGCTACAAAGTTTTCACATTTTAGATATTTCTAATAATTGGCTATTATAATTAATAACTGTGGATGTGCTGTTCGCACATGTGCAAGTACAGCTACATAGCAAAATCCCTGAGGCAGAATTTCCGGGTAGAAGTGCTTAGAGTTTTGATGGGTAAGAACAAATTACAAATCTATAGAGATTGTAATTAATTTACATGCCTTCTAGCAATGTATGACACTTCGTGGTTTTTTAACTTTTTCTTTAACAAAGTATGCCAATTTTTTAAATCTTTGTCAATCCGGTAGGTGGAAATGGTATTTCTGAGGGAGCTGTTGGGCGGGGGGTGGTAATAGATAAAACAAGATTGCCCATGAGTTGATCAACGTTGATGCAGAGTGATGGGTGGAGGCAGGGAGGTTCACTGCCGTATTCTATTTTACTGCAGGTTTGAAGTTTTCCAAAGTAAAGGCTTAGTAAAATAGCCACTTATTTGTATGTGCTTTTCTGGGTCCTGTCTATTCATAGTCTTTTCCCATTTTTCTGTTATGTTGTTAAAGCTTTTGTACTGGTTTTCAAGGAATAATTTAAATATTAGGGAAATTAGCCCTTTGTGAAACAATTTCTAAACATTTTTCATACTTTGTCCTTTAACTTTTGAACTCTCAGAATGGTTTTTTATATATTTGAATTTAACAATCTTTATTTTATGACTTCTGAGTTTTGTAACATAATTAGAAAGATGCTTCCTAGTCCAATTTTTTTAAAGTTCTTCTATGCTCTCTTAAAGTATTTTCATGGTTTCTTTCTAGGTTTTTTGTTTGTTTACACGCAAAGCTTTGGTATACCTACAGTTTAGATAGTGCTAATATTTACGACAGAATCCAGTTTTATTCAGATGTTTGTCCTGTTGTCCCAGCATTATTTATTATATGATCCATCTATTCTTCCTTGATTTCATTTCCCTTTTATGATACAATGAATCTTTGGAGTTGTTAGAGCCAGTGTATCCCACAGTCTGTCTGAGATAGCTAAAATCCATGACCTCTCTCTCATCTAATTGCAGTGGCTAGTACCACCAAAACAATGCTAAATATTATTGTAATGTTTTGGGTTTTGTTTTTTGCTTGTTTGTTTTTGTGTTTGTTTGTTTGTTTGAGATGGTGTCTCACTCTGTCTCCCAGGCTGGAGTGCAGTGGCACGATTTCAGCTCACTGCAACCTCCGCCTCCTGTGTTCAAGCAATTCTCCTGCCTCAGCCTCCCAAGTAGCTGAGATTACAGGCGCCTGCCACCATGCCCGGCTAATTTTTGAATTTTTAGTAGAAACGGGGTTTTACCATGTTGGCCAGGCTGGTTTCGAAGTCCTGACTTTAGGTGATCCACTTGCTGTGGCCTCCCAAAGTGCTGGGATTACAGGCATGAGCCACCACGCCTGGCCCCTGCTTCTAACTTTGATGGGAATACTTTGTATTCCCCCATTAGGCATGATGCTGGTTTGAGACTAAAATAGGTATCTTTTATTTTAAGGAAGTATCCAACTATTGCTAATTTCTGAAACAATCCCCAAATCTCAGTGACTTAAAGGTTGTTGTTGTTTTAATCACTTAATCACAGCCCAACACGGGTCACAGGGGAATGTGAGGACTTTCTTCCACGTGATCCTTCAGGGACCCATGCTCCTTCCATTTCCTGATGCTACTATTCCCAGAGCATCAGAGGCCTTCCTGGATTCTCTGCAACTGAATGGCAGCAAAGCTTAGAGAATATGCAGGGAACTGTATGGGAGATGTTCTACGGGCCAGGCCTAGAAATGGCCACTCACTTCTTCTCACATTTTTCCTACCTGCAAGAGAAGCTGAACAATGTTGCCTATCTTGGTGTCCAGGAAGGAAAAGATACAGTTTGATGAATGCATTACTGTGTCCATTATTCCTATTATTTATTTCCCGCCTATTTGCATGTTCATTTTATGTGCACGAATATGGAGTTTACTCTATTAGTCAGGACTAGCTAGGTTATGCTACTATAATAGACAACCTGAATGGCTCAGCTTATGCCTTACTAATGATCCATAGGCCCAATGTAGAGGATCAGCTCTGCCCATCCTAGTCACTCGGGAACCCAGACAGACCATCCGATACCTGCTTCCACGATAGCCATGACAGATAAAGAAATGCCTAGAAAGGCAGAAACCACGTTTCATTGACTGAAGCAAGTCACACTGCCACGACTAACTACCAGGCAGGGGAGGAGGAGCATGTCCAATTCTCCCATGTGCTCGGACACAGAAGTAAACCAGATATAACTTAGCTGTGGAAATACCTAATTACCTACGTAGTATGTATAAAACTATAAATCTGTGTTCTAAAGCCTATCTCACATCTAATCTATGATTGTTTTTATATCCATAGACATATGTTAATATAGTAGGAAAACACTGAAATGCACCTCACCCCAAGAATAGGATAAGGAGTTGAAGAGATTGTTTACAACCTTTTACACCTTGGTCTACTCAGGGTTTTATATCAATACCCCCAGCCATTAAACTCAACGGAGCCTGTCTAGAAAGACCAGATCTGCATTTGTTTATTATAAAACTGATAAATCAATCCTTAAATCCCACTAAAGCATTTCACAAGTCTCCATTCCAAGGACTAAAACTTACTGCCACTAAAGTTTTTATTTCATTTGGAATCTGTCAAATACCATAAAGAGGCCAAAATTAAATTCTGTTAGCAAAGGTCAAGATTTGTGAAAATTAAATACAAAAAAAAAAAGTCTTATCAGCGGTTACAGTTTCAATAGCCTTCTCCCTCAAATTTTAGAAACAAAGTGCCCCATTTTTCTTTATGGGCTACTAGGTACAAAGTAGTACAAGAAAATATACATATTCTAGAGAAATCAATCAGTCAAGAAATGAATTAAGTTCCTACTATGCACGCCAGCTCTTGGAATGTGGGTAATTTGTTTTTCCATTCCAGTCATTATTTGGGTTTCTAACCAGAACTTTACTGGTTGTTGGATGGATGAGAAAAGGTCAGGATGAAATCTGAGCTAAGAGTGCAATTTGGGATGGATTCTCTTCCAAGGTGTGTCACAAAGTAAGCATGGTGGGTATATCATAGAATAATTATCACCTGTCAATCAATATCCCTCCCCTGAGTTTTGTTCCTTCAGGAGAAGTATTGGAAACAGAGACTCTACCCTTGCCAGATTCTTGAGCAAATTACCCAGAGTAAGCTGCTCTTTGTAAACCCTACTGTTAGAGAGAGAGAGGTGGGTGGGGAGGGCTTTAGGGAAGTACCCTTGATGTCTGGGACTCCATTTGCTCCCCTCTGCCTTCTTCTGACCTCTACAAGGTTCATCTGTGTCCGTACGCTTTGTAGCGTTCCTTATTTACCCCACAGCTGGCGTTTACTGAGATCTACTATGTACCAGATCCTGTGCCAAGTCATGGTGATACAAAGTAAAACCAAACGTGGACCCTCCTTTGGAGACCGTCACCACCCAGTAAGGAAATGGACATGTTGGTGAGCTTGGCACGGAGACACTGCTCCCGCCGCTTGCTGCGCTGTGCAAGCTGCTTCATTCACGTTAAGGTTTCAGATTAAATCAGTACTGGCTTAAGCCTCCACCTGCAGATTGGCAGGAATTGCAGGATCCCAAACTTGCACTTTCTTGTCCTCCTGGATCATCTAGGAGTCCCGGAAGGCTCCACTACAGTCTTCTTCCAAGTCCTGTTTTCTCCCAGGCTGCTGCTTCTATTTTGCTAACCTGGTTCGCACTGCCAGCCATTACTGCAAATCACCTGTCAGCATTGCTCATCCAGGCTGCAGCCAGAGGGTCTTTCAAAAGAGAGGTGCTGAGCAGGGATCTATTCCTCTCCGTCCTCAATCAGTATAGGTCCCCGTCACTACGCCTCCCAGGGCTGTGGCTCTGAAGACTCAGTCCTTCCAACACTTCCAGCAGAGCCTTCATGGAATCCACAATAACCAACCCCCTTTCCAGACCCAGAGATTCCCAGTAGCATGACTGCTTTCCTTCTCAATCCCAGAAATACAAAGGCTGTATTTCTTCTCTCTTCCAGGCCCTGTTGCCATGACGAATCTAGGTCTTTCAACTACCTGGCTAGCAGGAGGTCCTCCTCCCGATGTTCCAGTGGCTCATTCTGTGGTCTTGAATCAGGGCCACTGCTTATAGTTGTGAAAGTTACACATTGCACAACTTAAAGAGTGGGACTGTTGGGTTACAAGACAGATGCACACTTAAGTTCACAAAGAAATGGATGGTTTTCCAGAATGACTGTACCAGTTTGCACTCCCATTAGCAACACTCTGTCTCTCCATATTCTTGTCAAGGCTTGAGTCATTTACCCTTCTAATTGTTTCCATTCCATGGGGATGAAGTCATTTCCATTACTATACTTTCTAGAGCTGGATTATTGGTGACACTGAGCTTTGGTCATTTATAATCTTAGTCATGAACTGTTATGGTCTGAAGGTTTGAGTCCCCCCCAAATTCATATGTTGAAATCCTAATACCCAATGCGATTTTAGGAGGCAGGGCCTTTGGAAATGATTAGTCGTGAGGGTGGAGCCCTCGTGATGGAATTAGTGCCCTTATAAGAAGAGACAGCAGAGTGCTTGCAACCTTTGTCTCTCTCTGCCATGTGAGGACACCAACAGCTGTCTAGCTATCTGTAAACCAAGACAGGAGCCCTCACCAAAGCCCAACCATGCTGGCGCCCTGACCTCAGACTTCCAGCCTCTGGAACCATGAGAAATACATATTTGTTGTTAATAAGCAACTCAGTCTATGGTAATTTGTTTTAACAGCCCAGACTGACTAAGACAAGGACCTGTACCTTAGTGAACAATATGCTTAATCTAGATGGTGTAAGTTAAGGGTAACCAATAACAGGTAATCCATTCCCTGTGAAAATGTTAGTTTTCTTGAAGCATGCTAAATACATCACCTTCTTGGGCCCGCATAGCCATGATGTCCAGCACTTTCCAAAGCACATTTCCCCTGTGGGCAGACAAGGTGCATCTGGCCCTGTGGCGGGATGGGACAGTAGGTGGCATAGCAGAATTCAGCATCAATCTCATTAGACCAATTATTTATATTATCCAAACTACAAACCTTTTCCTGTCCTACACTCACTATTAACAAACACTTGTGAAATGCCAGGCATGGCACTATGTGTGTGCAGGGGATAGGGCAGATGACAGAGGGCCCTCATGGAATTCACCTTCTGAAAGAGAAACAAACAGCTTTAGATGCAATAATGCTACTGGAAGTGCCTGAGTGCAGAGTCTTGGCACCATCACTCATTTCCCTGGCATCCACAGGCAGAGCTACTCTGACCCACACACAGGCCCTGCCATGTGGCAGGTTAGTGGGGATGGTGCCTTCATGCACAGCAAGCAGCCAAGCCATGAGAAGCTGAGATGGTGACAAAGTAGAGTCACCCAGCTGGGCCCAGCAGAAGCCAGATCCCTGAGGACACAGTGGCACTTGCTCCTTGTTCTGGGCCTTCTTGCCCCTGCCCTCATTCCAACCACACAGCTCATCAGCGGTGACCACAGTGGAGACTTCAGGCTCTCCCCGGTGAGCAGGAAGAGGTGCCTGCCCTGTGCTCTTGTGCTGGCCTGAGGCCCCTCTCCTTGGCTTGTAGAGGCCATCTTCTCCCTCTGTCTTCACGTGGTCTTCCCTCTATGTGTGTCTGTGTCCTCATCTCCTCTTCTGATATGGACACCAGTCATATTCAATCAGGGAACACCTTAATGACCTCATTTTAATTTGGTTACCTCTGTAAAGACCTATCTCCAAATATGATCACATATGAGTTTAGGGAGAACACAATTTAGCCCATAACAGGGAGACACCACATGCCCACTAAAATGTCTTCCTCAAATCAAAGGAGACTGCCAGATGAAGGTGTGTAGCAGGTAATGAGATATCATCCCAGCCAACAGCAAATTGGGAAAGCAGCTTATTCAGGTTTTATCTATTTTTTTCCCTATGCCTTCCTCTGTCAAGAGCAGGGAGGTGGGAGCTCAGTGGTAGCTGAGCAGCAGCTGTAGGCATGAAGCAGGACAGCCCAAACCACTGTGCCATTCTCCAGCAAAGCAACTTCTACTGAAAAGCACAACTTCTACTGAAAACTTCTGCCATGTTCAGTGGCTCATGTTGGTAATCCCAACACTTTGGGAGTGGCATTTTTTAAAATGCCAAGTGTGAGTCTCAGTGACATGACTGTTTGTCTTCTCAATCCCAGAAATACAAAGGCTGAGACTTATATGGCATTTTTAAAGCAACTATTAACTATATAAACACTTTATTCAACATTATCAAGAAATGTCAAGAGTATGTGAGCTAAATCTTCACATTTTATTTTCAACTTAACAGTACAGTTTGGTAGTATGACTCGGAAACCAAAAAGAAAACAATAAAAACGCATGCATTTAACTCCTACAACTCAACAATAAAAACAAAATCTAATTTAAAATGGCATAGACTGGAATAGACATTTCTCTGAAAATATACACAGGGCCAATAAGCACATGAAAAGACGTTCAACAACATTAGTCATTAGGGAAGTGCGTATCAGTGAAGTATCACCTCACAGCCGCTAGGATAGCTCTTAGTAAAATAGGTGGGAATGAGGGTAAATAACAAGTGTGGGCAAGGATGTGGAGAAACTGGAACCTTTATGCATTGCTGGTAGGAACATAAAATGTTGCAGTTGTTGTGGAAGACAGTTTGGTAGTTCCTCAAAAGGTTAAACATAGCACTACAATACGATCCAGCATTCCACTTCTGTGTGTAAGTCCAAAATAATTAAAAGTAGGGACTCAAACACATATTTGTACATCCATGCTCAGAGCAGCATTCATCAAAACAGAAAAACGGCAGAAGCAGCACAATGTTCATCAACAGGGGAATGGACAAACAGAATATGGTGCATACACTGGAACACCCACTCAGCCATAAATAGAAATGATATTCTCACACATGCCACAACAAGGATGAACTGCAAAAACATTATGCTAAGAGAATAGCCACACACAAAGGGCAAATATTGTATGATCCCACTTTGTGAGCTACCTAAAATGGTCAAAATCAGAGACAGAAAGCAGAAAAGGGGTGTCCGGGGCCCGGGGGCAGGGAGAATGGGGAGTTGGTGTTTAATGGGTACAGAGTTTCGGTTTGGGAAGATGAGAAGTTCTGAAGATGGATGGTGGCGACAGCCACACAACATTGTAAATGCAGAAATGCCACTGAACTGTGCACTTAAAAATGATGAAGATGAGCCGGGCGCAGTGGCTCATGCCTGTAATCCCAGTACTTTGGGAGGCCAAGGTGGACAGATCACCTGAGGTCAGGAGTTTGAGACCAGCCTGGCCAACATGGTGAAACGCCATCTCTACTAAAAACACAAAAAATTAGCTGAGCATGGTGGTGCACACCTGTAATTCCAGCGACTCAGGAGGCTGAGGCAGGAGAATCGCTTGAACCTGGGAGGCGGAGGCTGCAGTGAGCCGAGATCGCACCACTGCACTCCAGCCTGGGCAGCAGAGTGAGACTCCGTCTCAAAAAAAAAAAAAAAAAAAGGTGAAGATGGTAAAGTCTATATTATATAAATTTTACCACGATTTTTTTTTAAAGTCTCTCTGTTTGCTTTGTGGAGGAGAGACCAGAGGAAGGATGGCAGGAATGGAAGCAGAAAGACCCTTTTCGGAGGCAACTGTGACAATCAAGGCTTAGACTAGAATGGCAGTGACACCGGTGGGGATTCGGGGTGAATTTGGATGATCCCAACATTTCCCACTTAATGTCATTTATTTGTTCCTGAAAATCAGATATTCTGTGAAAAACCATTAAAAACTTTCTTACCATTGTTTGTAAATGGAAAAAAAAAGTCATACTACAGTGCATGGCAACCATAACCCCAACCAATTTCCTAATATATAACTACAACACAGTGAAATGTCTACATATAATAAACTATTATGTCAGGATGTGAAATGCTTAAACCATCATTTCCTGACCTCCAAATAGTGAATGTGCTGTTACTTGTTCATCTGATTTGCAGGCAGTAGCAAGTAACAGTTTATATGCCATAATATTTTGTTTACAATGGGCCATGACAAATAACACACAGCAATGAATCCATTTGTTGGAAAAAGTGCAGACAAAAGTTTACAATAAAAAAGTGAGGCTCAGCCGGGCCCCATTACTCATGCCTGTGATCCTAGCACTTTGGAAGGCTGAGGTGGGAGGATCGGTTGAGGCCAGGAGTTCAAGACCAGCCTAGTCAATATAGGGAGACCCCCAACTAAAATTAAAAAAAAAAACAACTGAGGATCTTTCCTTAATTAACTGTGATTCTCCACCTTCACAGGTTCCAGGGATGCGGGCATGGATATCTTTGGAGGCTGCTATTCTACAATGCATGAAGGGTGGAGGAAGTACAAGCTGTCATGACGGTGCTAAGCTGAAGAACCTGGGATCTCCTACCTCTGGCTTTCTTACTACATGAAATGAATTTCCAAACTGTTTAAGCTAAAAAAAACATGCATATATCTTAGTTTGCATTGTGGCTTTCTGGCTGATATTATGAACAAATTCATGCTGTATAACTGTATCCCCTTGATAACTTTTCATACTAAATTTACACTCATGAACACCAAAGTACCAAATGAAAAATTCAGGCAAGTTACAGCAAAGAGCTCAGATAAACAAGGGAAAAAATGCTTGTCTGTGGGCAATCTACCAAATTAGGATCGCTACTTGGAAGCATTCAAAATTAGTCTTTATGATTAAAGTACATTTTTTTCACAGGAAGAAAGACTTCCTGTATATGTCTAAAAGGTTGATGTAAAAGTGCAGCTGGCCATACATAGGCTAATCCACATTAATTTAATATTAAAATACGTATGCCAGCTCTTTCTAAATTTGCTCCAGAGCAATAGATGTCCTGGGAGTCCGTATTAATAAAACATCATGTTGCTCTAAGCAGAAAGGAGCCCTGTGGAACAGCCCTGAAAAGAAGAAAAAGACCAGAAACTCCACAGGCTGCTCTGCTCAAAAGGAAGATTAAAAATACCCACTAGAAGCAAAATAAGAATTAGAAAACAAATACAAGACCACCTTTCTCTTGAATTTCTCCACTTTTCTCTTTCCACATATGATTTAACACAAGTTTGCCATAATAGGCTATCCTTAATAAAGACAACACAGAATGAATTAGTAAGTGAATGAACGAATACAAAAACAAACGATTGGATAGAATGGCTCATCATTTGGGATCAATACGTCATAGCAATCCTTTCATTGCTATGAAGGATAGCAATGAAAGTACAAGGTATTATTCAGGAGCATAATAATTGTCAACAGTTTCCCTCTTCTTCCTCACTCAGCAGCAGTCACATGTTCTCACTGTCCTTAAGCAGATCTAGTAGTTGTGTGGAGTGCTAAAGTCTAACTGTGAACTCATCTTTTAATGAAGACCCTAATTTTTAAATCACATGGACTCTTGATTTGTTTTGCATATTTCATATATCAATACATATAGCATGCATCCAACACATAGTATAAATTTTTTTAATATATAGATCCAAAAGACTGTGTTAAGACATAGTAGACCCAGAGTGGAACAATGAATGTGTGAACAGCAGTCAAGAAAAAAGTTTAGTTAGTGCTCCGTGAGAATACTCATTCAATTAGGAAGTACAACCCCAGCACCCACTGTTAGTCAAACACACATCCTCGTCCTGACTCAGAAACACATTTGGATACGGAGATGACTTCCTTGGCCACAGAGGGCCTCCATTTCCCCCAAAAAAGAGGGTTGGATCAGGTGGTGGTTATGGCGTCTCCCAGTTCACAAAAACGACAGCATCATTTTAGCGAGGAGTAGTTTAAACTAATGTTTAAAGTATTACAAACGCCAAGCACTCCAAATAGACTTTAACCACTAAGTAAGAAACCCTGGGCTATTCTCCAAGAGTCTTAAAACTTGCTTAGAGTCCAAGAAGACAGAATTGCTGAAAATAAGTTGTGTTGCCTTAAGAATAGGAACCAAAATATGGTTTTAACCAAAATATTTGATTTGTGTGTTAATACAGACACACTTTTAGTTCTATGCCCCAACTTTTAATATTACAGCAGTTATTTTAAAGTCTAAAACTATGATCAATGGGCTTTTAATGTCATATTTATCTTAGATTGTTGTTGTTGCTGCTTGGGGTTTTTAATTTCATTTTTCAGTAGAAATTTTAGAAATTTGTCAAAGAATAAAGTATATATGTCTTTGGGCATATATACTATACTTCAAGTTATATGCATTGGAAATTTTACATATGGTATTATCATTGCGTTCAGATTTAGATATTTCAGCTAACACACGCATAGATTTCCCTAAATCAATCCTACCCCTCCACTACCACCTCCACCACTGCTTTTTAAAGGATTTAGTCCATTACACAAATGTTGCTTATATGTGTTTCTTCCAGGCAGCTCCCATTGTCTGCAAGTACTCTTTTCAAAAACAAATTCCAAAGTAAAGTTAAATGCAGTCACATTACAGAGATAGTAGCAACAATATTTGGTTAACATAACTTCCCAAATGTAATGTGTGGTTCAAATAAATTTGTTGGGAAGTGAATGTTTGCAGTAGAAGAGTATACGCAGATATAAACATCAGAACCTTTACGATTAAATCAACAGAACGCCATTGCAATGTTCTATATCAGTGAAGAATGGCTTTAAAGTACAATGCTTTAGTAAACACAGACCCTCACTTTAATCAGTAATGTTAAACTTCCCTTTCACCAAACATCTCATGAATGCCTGCCAGCATGAGATACAATCGGTTAACGTAAGGTTCACCTTCTTCTCCTTTGTCTCCACTATACGCATATTTTGAAAATGAAAAGACACAAACGTGGAAACCAGGGTATTTACAAAAGTAATTATTAGCACCACAAAGATCCATAATTCCCATTACTTTATACGTATATTGGAAATGGTTTGTTATTGCATATGATACCAATATGTATTCACTCCTATCAAAAGATAACAGTCACACCTAAAGGCATATTTCTGTGAAAGCCATTTCACAAAACAGGAAAAAACCCTGAATTTTGAAACGATAGAGCTTTGCGTCCTTCTGCTAGGTGTTTTATTTTTATCGCATAGTTTCTGTTAAGAGAAATTTAGACACAAATAGTCTTTCTCAATTAGGCCAGCTGGTGGCGGTGTTGACTGCATACCAGAATAGCCTACAGCTGGCAGGAGCTTCTCATTGTTTCAAAAGAGTATTTCCCAAGAAATACAAATGAGTTCATCTTATCTGTGTTTTGAAACTTTCAAAGACATTATTCCCTCATATCAGCACTACTGTGAACTCCCTTTGTAAAGCCTGATGATCCATCTATTTCTCTTGGCCTGTGCACAGCATTCAAGAGACAGGACGCGTTTCATTTCCAAGGCTTAGTTAATTGATGGATACACGTTATCTGTTCACAGCTAGAAAAGCGCCACTGTTTACCTTGCCCGTGACAGGGCTTTGAAACTGCATGGAACTTTTCCTATAAGCAGAAGAAAGGACAACATCTGCATGAGAGAAACACGAGTTTATATTTGGAGTTAAAACATCAAAATCGTCCAGGCTGCTGTCAGATTGATGTGTATACAGACCCACTATGGGTACGCAAATCAGTAACTTCCCACGAACTTCTCTTTAATTGTACTTTTACTTGATATGTCCTTATCTCTGTGTGTGTGTGTGTGTGTGTGTGTGCGTGCGTGTGTGTGTGTGTGTTTAACCTGCTACTTAATGGAACAATCTCTGACATCAGGGCTTTGAATCATGCCAACAAGATAAACTGAAATCGATCATATTGTCAAAATGCATTTATAAACATAAATGCTTCTGTATAATCTGAATAAAATTTTCTTTTTATTGCCAAAGTTCTCAGGTTTACTTACATACTCCTCTTCTCTCCATGTGCATGGCTGAGTTAGTTGTTCATTCCCTTTCTGTAGAATAGAGTTGGCAAATTTTTCTTAAAAGGTCAGATAGTAAATATTTCAGGCTTTGGGGACCAAGAGGTAAAGTCGAGGCTATTATGTGGGCACCTACATGATCACTTAAAAACGTAAAAGCCACTCTTAACTCAAGAGCAGTACCAGGTGCAGAGTCAGGACATATTTGGCTTTGCAGGCCAAAGTTTGCCAATCAGCTTCCAGAGAATAAATTATATCATGGGATGTATGTATATTTTTCCAGTAAAATCCACAAAGACTGGCAGAAAAATAGACTCTAGCCTGTATATTACGTTAAAATATTTCTAGTTTAAAAGTTTTCCAATTTAAAGCTACATATTAGAATTTGATACTAATCATTTATATGTTTTAAAGTGCATATTACTATCACCAAGAAATAAAAATCCTGGACCTGAGATCAGAAAATTTGGCCCAAGAGACACTCATAATGCTGCACAGTGGGCTGTGTGTGGTGACAGGGCAAGAGAAAACAACCAGAAACACCCCCAAATAAATAACCATAATGCTGTGCACAACATACCAACCCCAGTAGGCGATTTTCAGCAACTACCTGACAGTGTGTTTTAAAACTTAGTGTTGACAACACAACACTTTTTTCTTGTTATCGGTAAACATTTTAAATTGTATTTGTTTTAATTGACTAATAACAATTATACATATTCATGGAGTTCATAATGATGTTTCAATACATATAAAGTGAGTGATCAGATCAGGGTAATCAGCATTTCCATCACCTCAAACATTTATCATTTCTTTGTGTTGGGGACATTCCACAGGCACCAATACTCTAAATTTTAAATTGAGAATTTATTTATTTCTGACAATTATTAGCACTGTAGGTTTTCAAGGAAAGATCCGCCTTGTTGCAGACCTGGGACTGTGCAGGGAGCGCTCGGAGGCCAGGACAAAGGGGATCGGGGATGGGCTGCTGTTGATGTCTCCTCCACGGAGATCTGAGGGAGTGAGGAACTAATTTGTTGAACTAACTTAGAATGAATCATGAGTTTTGGGTTCACACTTTGTTTTTGTTTTATTTTTTTTCCTTTCACCAGCAGCATAGGGTATTTTGCAAAGTAGATTAGCTAGTAGAAAAGGAATGGAATGAAATAACAGAATCACTCAATAATTATTTATCTTTGACTTTGCAATATGGTCAAAAATATTCTCAGAAGCTTACTTTTTGAAAACGAAAAAAAGAAACTTGAGCGCATATGCCTGCATGCTGGGCCCTGACTTAGAGCTAATAGGGAACTTCAGTATCATCCAGCTTAACCCTCTTATTTCACAGGTGAGTAAATGACAGCCCAGTGCACTTGAGTGGCTTGCCCAAGGTCACACAACAAGAAACTAGCTATTCCAGGCCGATGCACAATCAATCTACTTAACAGCAAACTTTCTACCTCCAGGGATGGAGCTAAATAAAAGCAAGTTATTTTTCTTGAAATGAATGGGTCTTAGAGGCTCACAAGATAAGGGTAAAATATGAGCTATTTTGAATGCCTTCTAGCATTATCCAGAAACCCAATAAAAATGGGAATTAAGGGATACAACTCTCACTACTACTCCAGACAGGACAGGTGCAAGCTGTGGAGAGCCGGGGGCT
The DNA here is from genome assembly GCF_037993035.2 of Macaca fascicularis. Taxonomy (NCBI): domain Eukaryota; kingdom Metazoa; phylum Chordata; class Mammalia; order Primates; family Cercopithecidae; genus Macaca; species Macaca fascicularis. The sequence goes on from NC_088378.1 coordinate 170,692,012, forward strand.
CGGGGGGAAGTAAGTGGTGGGTGGGGGTTTGGGAGCTGGCCTCCTCCAGGGGTCACCAGCCTCACTGTGTCTGAGGGTCTCCAGTGCCGGCACAGACCTGCAGCATGTGTCATTGCCTCAGTTGTTCCATTCAGCAGCCACCGGGCCCTCCCTTTTGGGGAATCAAAGGGAAGCATCAGGAGAGACCAGGCATCTCAAGGCTGGGCTCTCTGAACATCACGAGATCAACTCCTTAAACAGGAAGCCAAAGCCTCTCGCCCTTCACATTTAAACATATCAAACTGCTGCGTTCTAATCAAGTCAAGCAGCCAGTGTTGTTTTTAAGACTTAGAGTCTCTACTTTACGGGACACTGTGATCCATAAAATAAATTTTTATCACAAAGTGGCATTTGCTGAAGAGGTTCCTGGCTACTGAAGTGGATTACCCTTGGGCCCTCTATCAAGACGGCTTCATGTCTGGATTCCAGGTGACTAGGATAGTTTTCACTCTACTAAACTGCACCACCTATAACCCACCCGATCTCCCGTGAGTGTCAGAGTCGGACACCCTGCCCTGCAGCACCATAACAACAAGAGAACGCAACCTTGTAGAGTCAGTGCCATGGTCTGGGGACATAGGAAATGCCCCTTTCTACACAGAAGGAAGATTATATTACCTAGTCCTGGTGAGTTTTTTTCCCATCATTGTCATCCAACAGAAACGTCAATCTCCATACATACGGCCAACAAGCATATGAAGCAATGCTCAGCATCACTGATCATCAGAGAAATGCAGATCAAAACCACAATGAGGCACCATCTCACACCGGTCAGAATGGCTATGGTTAAAATGTCAAAAAAAAAATAACAGATGCTGGTGAGGCTGCAGAGAAAAGGGCACACTTATACACTTGGTGGGAATGCAAATTAGTTCAGCCCTTGTGGAAAGCAGTTTGGAAATTTCTCAAAGAAGCAAAAATAGAACTACCATTCAACTCAGCAACCCCATGACTGGGTATACAACCGAAGGAAAATAAATCACAAAAGACACCTGCCCTTGTATGTATGTTTATCACAGCACTGTCCTCAACAGCAAAGACATAGAAACAACCCAGGTGCCTATCAACAGCAGACTGGATAAAGAAAATGTCGGCCGGGGGCAGTGGCTCACACCTGTAATCCCAGCACTTCGGGAGGCCGAGACGGGTGGATCACAAGGTCAGGAGATCGAGACCAGCCTGGCTAACACGGGGAAACCCCATCTCTACTAAAAATACAAAAAAAAAAAAAAAACAAAAAACATTAGCCGGACGTGGTGGCGGGTGCCCTTAGTCCCAGCTACTGGGGAGACTGAGGTGGGAGAATGGGTGAACCTGGGGGCAGGGCTTGCAGTGAGCCGAGATCGCACCACTGCACTCCAGCTTGGGTGACAGAGTGAGACTGCATCTCAAAAAAAAAGAGAAGAAAGAAGATGTCAAACGTATACACCACGGAGTACTACAAAGTCACAAAAAAGAATGAACTCATGTCCTCTGAAGCAACATGGATGCAGCTGGAGGCCATTATCCTAAGCGAATTGACACAGAAACAGAAAACCAAATACCACATGTTCTCACTTTTTTTTTTTCTTTTGAGACAGGGTCTTGCTCTGTCTTAAAAGCCCAGCCCAGGCTGGGGTGTAGTGGCATGATCACAGCTCACTACAGCCTCAATCTCTTGGGCTCAAGCAATCCTCCCACCTAAGCCTCCCAAGTTGCTTGGACTACAGGTGTACGCCACCATGCCCAGGTAAGTTTTTAAAATTTTTGTAGAGACAGTGTCTCATCATGTCTAGTCTCAAACTCCTGGGCTCAAGTGATCCTCCCACCTCGGGCTCCCAAAGTGCTGGGATTACAGGTGTGAGCCACCACACCCGGCCTGTTCTCACTTATAAGCTAAACCAATGTTTAGCTTTACCACAAAAGGACACAAAGAAGGGAAAAATAGACACTGGGGACTCCAAAAGGGAGAAGGCCGGGGGCATGGGCTGAAAAACTACTCATCGGGTACTATGTCTGCTACTCGGGCAATAGAATCCTTAGAAGCCCAAACTTCAGCATCACACAATATACTCTTGTAACAAACCTGCACCTGCACCCCAAATCTAAAATAAAAAGTAAAATTTAAAAACAAATACATACATAAACAAAATGGAAAAAAAAAGAAATGTCAATCTCCCCTTCAAAATGCAAAGTTAGGACATTTTCTCAGCTGACTACTGAGCTCCCAAGTTTTTAATTTTAAACTAAATTTAATGTTGACAAATAATGTTGGATGCTATATATACTCTATACTATTATAGCTGTTATTAAGAATATTATGTCTGTCATTTTTCTCCAAAATTTTCAGAATGTTCTATTAAATCCTAACACAAATTTCCCTCAACCCTACATTGCCCCATAATCCTTATCTTGGTGTGGCTCAAATATAACAGAAGAGGCTAAGGTACACAGATAGCCAGAGCAGGCAACGTGATTATGAATGGAGGGTCCTCTGACACCTCAGGAGATAGTCCCCCCACCCCTGGTATGCATTTAATATTAGAATTCCATTTGCAGAATAGACCTTTCCCTACTAAATTTGCAGGAATGGTGTCAGAGAACAGGAAGAGCCCAAAGATTATGGTTAAGGGCTGAGAGACACAAAAAGGCTCTGGATTACTTGAAATCCCAGTGACTTGTGAGTTGCTACCATGAGGAGGTTGAACAAAGGGAGCGGGGTTCAATGGATAAAGAGCGTCTACCAGCAACTGATGAGGACGGCCATCTGCAGTTAAGTTAATTCACCTTGAGTGTTTAAGCATAACAGTATATCGTGCCCTTTGTCCTTCTTCATTGATATGAATTGATACACAACCCCTTCACTGATATGAATCGAGTAATTTTTGTCTTCATTTTTTTTTCTGTTCTCTGTGTGTGTGTGCGTGTGTGTGTGTGTAAGATGGGAAGATCTTCTTTCCAGTTTAAGATATCCCAAAGTGTCCTTGTCCATAGGCGCTTAACTGGGGAGTGGGCTACCCAGCTGTTTGATCTGCAGGGCCACAGTTTACTTTGGATCTTGCCTCATTTTTGTTCTAAAGCCCTTGCAACATGCTGTGCCTCGTGTTGTTGCTCGTCTCAAGTGGCTGTTCTCCATTCTCATTTCTGTTTTTGAATTAGGTCTCCAACTTCAGGTTCAACTCCATTGACAAAGCCAGATGAAAAGGCTGTTGCTACCTCAGTGCCTCTGTAACACTCAGATGTCATCAAAAGTTGTTTTCCAGTCTATCTCAGAAACCTCCTATAGTGTCATCTTTTTCTTTGTTTGTATGATTGAATTATGCTCCAGCAGATCTGTATTGAAAACACTTGGGGTATGACTTTTAGCACACTTGACCTACATTTTGGGTAGGTCCCTTTTTTTGACTGTCAGGTTTATTGTGGAAATGGGAATCCTGTAAGGTCTCTTTCCTGGTCAGTCCAATCAGCTTTTACCCTCCAAGCTTTAGCATCGGAGGTTCTGACCAACATGTGTACATGTTGATAAATGTACAAGGTACACATGTGTGTAAAATGGGTACAAAGTCAGGGGTCCCTGGGTTATATGCCCCCAGAAGAATTCTAAATGTTTCTAATAAATATTTGCTCTTCTTCTTTGGCTTTAAGGAAATTGTTTTGGTTTATTTTTTTCAACTTAAAAAAAAATAGAGACAGGGTCTCACTGTGTTGCCCAGGTTGGTCTCGAACACTTGGGCTTAAGCAATCCTCCTGCCTTGACCTCCCTAAGTGCTGAGATTATAGGCATTAGGGAAATCTTCAATTTTACCTCTTAATTCAGCCCAGGTCCAAGGCTTAATTCTACAGTTGCCCCGCATAACTGGCTTGCAAGAGGAGTTTTAGGAGGGTTGTTTGGGAAAAGTAGGAGGTCTGGACCAAGGGAAGATGAGGGAGGTGGTGTGGGTGTGGAAGGACAGTGATCAGAGCATAAAAGGAAAAGAGAGCTGGATATTAGGAGACAACCAAGGGGGCATGGAGGGGGAGGTTTTCCAGAAAAATGAGTCTAGTGAGTTCTTTCTTACATTTGTCAAATTGCTCATTAGCTTTGGTCAATGAATCTTTTAGTGAAGTACTTTATACTTCAGAATTTTATCTGGAGGTGTACCAATCAAAAAATGCCACCCGTTGGGCCGGAGGAACATTATTTCCTTTCTTCTCAAACAGACCATTTTGTTCAAATGAAACGCTCTGCTGAGTGGCCACTGAAGGCCCAATCACCCTTGGTGAAGTTATGCCATTTAGAGAAACAGGCACAATAATTTAGACTGAGTCAGATTGCGTATAAGAAGCAGGAGTGTTTTGAGGTACAGGAGAGGATTCAGACTTCGAAGACCCCTGAGAGCTGGCGAGGGTCAGAAGGGATGTAATGCTCTGTACCTCCTGTCTTGGGCCCCTAGACTGACAAGTGGCCACCCCCGAATGCAGGCTTCACAATCTGCTCTCCCAGCAGGCAGAAAGCCAGAGAGGATGCCGTCTTTGGATCAAAACAAGCTCTCAAGACACAAAATCCAGACAGAAGGAGGACCTCATCTGGTTTTATTGGTTACCCATAGCTGAGTTTTGTCCAAGTGGGTGCCTGTCAGTGAGAACCACAAGCTCACAGGTATGTGAGCGAAAAGGACTGTCAAAGAATGGTATGATTCCACCAACGCTGACAAACAAATGGGAACTGATACCTAGTTATTAACAAATGCTGGATACCAAAGTGAGCATAATCAAGGAACTCAACACAAAGAGAATGGGGTTTAGGCTCAGGGCTGACTTAGCACATCCATGCTTCGAGTAGCAAGACGCAGGGGACCTCTGTGGGTACCAGACCTGGCTGAAGGTTGAGTCCAGGACAACAGAGTGTGCAGACCTCCACGGCAACTACGGAAATACATGAAGACCAACCAAGTGAGAACAAGCAAAGGCTATTTATTCAGAGTTTGCCACAGCAAGGGCATCACCCACCATCTTGCATTTCGGCAGAGACTCAAAGGCAAGCAGAGAGGTAGGAAAGCTTTATAGTAGAATCAAGGGAAGCTTTCAAGTGTGTGTTGATTGGAGGATATAGGCGTGGGAAAGCTGGAGGCAGCTAACTAGAAATGGGGCCTCCTATGTGATTGGTTAGGGTGCATACTTGAATTTCTCTGATTGGCTCTTAGTTGGAAGCAGGAACAAAAATTAGAGAAACTATCAGTCATCACTCAAGTTCTTAACCTGTTATGGTGGCTCACACCTCTAATCCCAACACTTTGGGAGACCAAGCTGGGTGGATCACTTGAGCTCAGGAGTTCAAGACCAGCCTGGGCAGCATGGTGAAACCTTGTCTCCACCAAAAAAATACCAAAAAAAAAAAAAATATATATATATATATATATATAGATATAGATATATTAGCCAGACATGTCAGCTGCACCTGCAGTCCCAGCTATTCAGGAGAATGAGGTGGGAGGATCACCTGAGCCCAAGAGGTCAAGGCTGCAGTGAGCCATGATCACCAGTGCACTCCAGCCTGGGTGCAGAGTGAGACACTATCTCAAACAAAACAAAACAAAACAAAACAACAACAACAAAAAACAAGTTCTTAACATTTTGGGCCAATTGTTACAGAGATTATTGCTGCAGCTTGTGGATCTGAACTCTATTTCTGTATAGCCATATTTCTGGTCATTGTCCACTGGTCTGTTCAGCCTCTCAGCACATAGCCTTCACCCCAGCACTTTCGTTCCCGTGTGAATGAAATGAACCATGTAAGGTTATGCATGGCAACATTGTTTTGATAGACAAAAGAAAAGTTGGAAAACAACCAAAATGTCCATAATCAGGGCACAGGATAAATGAGTGAGGCTGCCCCCCTATAATGGAGTACTAAATCAGTGTCCCCTTACTGTGCTCCCAAAGCCCATTGTCCATGCTTTGATGACAGCACTCATCACATGGTGTCCATTTATATGTCTGATTTCTTAACTTCACTCTTAAGGACTCAACACAAATTTTAATTTTCTCCATGTGTCTGCTTAATACTTGTCAGGTGAGAGTAAAACATAGGGAACCTGTTTCTCTCCAACCAGAGGATAGGCAGTCATAAAAAGCAGTACAGAGTTTAAATTTCACTAACAGAAAAACACAATTCAGTAAATTAAAGCATCGTTTTTTTGAAGAAAAATTGTATTCTACCATAAATTTAGACATTAGACTACATTTACAAAAGCAATAGAAGTGTTTAATTCAAATGAAATAAGATTCTAAAAGAAGGAGTCAGCAGTTTTTCTAAAAGGGGTCAGACTAAATATTTTAGGCTTTGAGGACCATATTGTATTTGTCACCCATTCTTTGATTTTTTTAAAATAAACTTGGCCGGGCGCGATGGCTCATGCCTGTAATCCCAGCACTTTGGGAGGCCGAGGTGGGTGGATCACCTGATGTCCACCAGCCTGACCAACATAGTGAAACTCCTTCTCTACTAAAAATACAAAAATTAGCCTTGGAAATCTAAGTATAAATATCTAAGTATGAATATTAAGGATACTAAATAGGTTTTTTCAGACAAAGTAACCATACAAGAAAAGAGATTGAACTGACTACTGTAACTTTAGAGATAGAAGCACCTCCAGAACCTATTAAAACTCAAATTGCTGTGGGGTCCAAATTCCAAAGTGATGCCCATGTTTTTTGTCTGGGACCACATTTTGAGACCTGTTGCTGGATAGGCTAAAAGCTTTCCAAATCCTTATTTTGCTGCGTCGTGAGGAGATTCTTGTCATCCCTGTGAGCAAAGCTCCTACGAACGAATTCCCCTCCCAGCAGCCATTGTATTGGGCACTTTGTAGCTGTTACACGGAAACTTCACATACCCACCCAAATCTGAGGACAAAAGGAAAATGTTGTCTAACCGGCAACACCCCCTGAGATATAACTCTGGAACAAGAACACAGCAAGAATCTATTAATAGGAGTGATCCCTTTTGAACTGAAAAATTTCTGTACCCCTCCCTGAAGTAAGTGCCAGTATTAAAGTTTGCTGACCTGAATGGGTCATAATGCAATACGGTGACAGTTTATGTAACTTGTGAAACTAGTTCAGCCAATCTTCAAGGACAATAGGCTTAAAATGGATTGATGTTAGATCCTTTTTAGGTGGACTTGGGTGTTCAGTTTGGTTTATTAACCTTCCCTAAGCCTACTAGCCTGTGCCAATTCTTATCATAATCCTTAGCACTCTAAATGTATGGTCCTTGGGATCAAGACCAGCTTACTTGTCTTTGTTGAGTTAATACACATTAGGCACTTAGAACAGTACCTGCACATAACGTGTACTATACAAATCCGAGTAACTGCTGTTATTATTCACAGCACCTAGCATGGAGCTGGGTACTTAGAAGGAGTTCAATAAATACTTTGTAATAATGAATAAACAAACAGTATGACGCATGGTTATGATTTGGGACAGTCCAGATCTTAAGTTTCTGTTTGGGATGATGAAAAAAGTTCTGGAAATAGATAGTGGTGATGGTGTATTAGGTTGGTGCAAAAGTAATTGTGGTTTTTGCCATAGCATTCAATCGCAAAAAATCACAATTACTTTTGCATCAACCTAAATACAACATTATGAATGTACTTTTTTGGGCTTCCACATGTAAGTGAGAACGTGCAGTATTCAACTTTCTCGTCTAGCCTTACTTCACTTAAGTGTCCTCCAGTTTCATCCACAGTGCTGCAAATGACAAGATTTCATTCTTTTTCATGACTGAATAGTATTCCATTGTGTGTGTGTGTGTGTGTGTGCGCGCACGTGTGTGTGTAATTTTCCTTATCCATTCATCTGGTTTTGGACACCTAGGTTGATCTCATATCTTGGCTATTGTGAATAGTGATGCAACAAATGTGGAGATGCAGATGTCTCTTCAATATAATGATTTCCTTTGCTTTGGATAAATTCCAGTAGTGGAATTGCTGGATCAAATTGTAGTTCTGTTTGTAGTTTTTTGAGGAATCTCCATGCTGTTCTCCATAGTGGCTATACTACTTTACATTTCCACCAAAAATGTGTAAGAATTCCCTTTTCTTTGCATCCTCACCAGCATTTTATATTTTTTGTCTTTTTGATAACAGCTATCTGAACTGGGGTGAGATGATACCTCCGTGTAGTTTTGATTTGCAATTCCCTGATGATTAGAGATGTGCGCACATTTTCACATATTTCTTAACCATTTTTATGTCTTCCTAGGGAAAAGTCTGTTCTGATCATTTGCTTTTTTTTTTTTTTTTTTTTTTTGAGATGGAGTTTTACTCTGTCACCCAGGCCGGAGTGCAGTAGGCTGATCTTGGCTCACTGCAAACTCTACCTCCCGGGTTCAAGCAATTCTCATGCATCAGTCACCTAAGTAGCTAGGATTACAGGCATGTGCCACCACACTCAGCTAATTTTTGTATTTTTAATAGAGTCGGGGTTTCGCCATGTTGGCCAGGTTGGTCTCGATCTCCTGGGCTCAAGTGAATCACCCACCTCGGACTCCCAAAGTGCTGGGATTATAGGCATGAGCTACTGCGCCTGGCCCATATGTCCATCTTTTTCTTTCTTTTTTTTTTTTTTTTTTTTTTTTTTTTTGAGACGGAGTCTCGCTGTGTCTCCCAGGCTGGAGTGCAGTGGCGTGATCTCGGCTCACTGCAAGCTCCGCCTCCCGGGTTCACGCCATTCTCCCGCCTCAGCCTCCCAAGTAGCTGAGACTACAGGCGCCTGCCACCACGCCCGGCTAGTTTTTTGTATTTTTAGTAGAGACGGGGTTTCACCATGTTAGCCAGGATAGTCTCGATCTCCTGACCTCGTGATCCACCCGCCTCGGCCTCCCAAAGTGCTGGGATTACAGGCTTGAGCCACCGCGCCCGGCCCATCTTTTTCTTTCTTTCTTTTTTTTTTTTTTTTTTGTTAGCTGTTAAAGTGCTTGAGTATTCAGGACATTAATCCCAAATTGGATGAGTAGTTTGCATAGATTTTCTCTAATATCATACATTATCTTTTCACTCTATTGATTGTACCCTTTGCTGTGCAGAAACTTTTTAGTTTGCTATAATCCTATTTGTTTATTTTTATTTTTGTTGCTTGTACTTTGGATATCCTATTCATAAAATCTTTTCCCAGACTGATATCCTGAAGCATTTCCCCCAGAAGAACTTCCTCTTCTAGTAATTTCATGGTTTCAGGTCTTAAATTTAGGTCTTCGATCCACTTTAAGTTGATACTTGTATTGGGTGAGAGGTAGGAGTCTAGTTTCATCCACTTTTCCTAGCACCATTTATTGAAGAAACTGTTCTTTCTCCAATGAGTGTTCTTGGTACTTTTGTCAAAAATCAGTTGACTATAAGTATGCACATTTATTCCTGCATTCTCTATTCTGTTCCATTGATGTATGTGTTTTTTAATGCCTGTTTTGGTTATTACAACTTTGTAATATATTCTGAGGTGTGGTAGTCTGACGCCTCCAACTTTTTTTTTTTATTTCAAACTTTATCCAGTTTTACTAAAGGTACTTTCCATAAACAATCATGGTATTTCAAGCAGGACATGGGCAGACAGTCATTAACAGTACACAACAACTTTCAAACTCCCTTCTTCAGTTGACTACCAAAAATCAGAAAGCCACTATAAAACTCAATTAAGTCTTCATCTGATGCTCTGAACAGAGAAAGTTGAGTGAGGGTTAACATTTCACATTTAGCCTGTTGTTCAACACCTTTTCATGAGCCGGCCCTGACTTTCAGGAAGTGAAATGAAAATGGCAGAATTTATCCAAAGATCCGCAACCTAGAAATGGAACCACTGCTCTTTTAAGGAGCACCATCTCAGTGATATCACTGGAAAGTCCAGATTGTCTGACACACTGGCAACCAATTGTTGGGGGTCACATCCCAACAGGTGTCTGGGTTTAAGGGAGTTAAGTCTATGCTGAAAGGTTGAAAGGGAGAAGAGGACATAAAAATGAATTTGTTTTTATGGCTTTTGTGACAAGATGGCCATGTGTGTCAAAGTCAGGAAATCCCTCCTCCTGGGAGCCAAGAGGAAGTCTCTCAAAACTAGAAGGGAAAGGTGTTTTCTCCACATCAATCCAGCTTCACAGACATTCTTTTCCCCAAAACAAAAATGAATTGTTCCATGTGCTAACAACATAGCTTTAAAAAAAAGTGAAACAAAATGCTGCATTTTTATAAAACTTGATAAAAAAGAGTATTTCAAACTGTACAGTCACCTCTAGAGGTACATAGTTATCAAAAATGTGCACACTTCACTTGGCATCTCCAACACCTTCAGATTTCTGTGCCTGGTCTGTTTTGGCATCTCCATTTTCTGCAGGGTTATTCCCCTCCTTGCCAGCAACAGCTTTTCCCTTTTTTTCCATTGGGTACCTTCTCTCCCTTCTTTTCAAGAACCTTTTTCGGCTTGGGCTTTGGCTTTGGAAGGGCAGGTTTAGCAGACAACCTCGCGGATCTTCTCAGTGGTTCGTCTTTCACCTTGGCTTTATCTCCTTTAGCATCCCCTTCAACCTTTATCTTGGGCATGATGGCAGCAATGGTAGTGGGATGTAGGCACTGGGCAAGGGATGCAGTGGCCCATGGGCTTTGGTTAGCCCAGGCGTCATTCTCACCCTTCTTCTTTGATACCTCCAACTTTGTTCTTTCTGTTTGGGATTGCTTTAGATATTCAAAGTCCCTTGTAGTACAATATACATTTTATGATTTTTTTCTATTTCTGTAAAAAATGTCATTGGTATTTTCATAGGGATTACACTGAACCTGTAGATTGCTTTGGGTAGTACTATCATTTGACAATATTAATTCTTCCAATCTATAAGCATGGGATGTCCTTCTATTTGTTTGTATCCTCTTCAATTTCTTTCATCACAGTTCTGTAGTTTTCCTTACAGCAGGCTTTCACCTTCTTGGTTACATTTATTACTGGGTAGTTTATTTGTTTTGTAACTATTGTAAATGGGATTGCCTTTTTGATTTCTGTTTCAGCTAGTTCATTGTATGTGCCTAGAAAAGCTACTGATTTTTGTATATTAATTGTGTATCCTGCGCTCTACTGAATTCATTTATCAGTTTTAAGAATTCTTTGTAGAGTCTTTAAGTTTTTCTGTATATAAGATTATGTCATCTGCAAAGAAGAACAATTTGACTTCCTGCTTTCCTATTTGGATGCCATTTATTTTCTTCTCTTGGCAATTGCACTCGACAAGACCTCCAGTACTATGTTGAACAAAAGCAATGAGAGTGGACATCCTTGTCTTGTTCCAGTTCTTAAGAGAAAAGCTTTTGGCTTTTTCCCATTCAATAAAATGTTAGCTGTGGTTTTGTCATACATAGCCTTTATTATGTTGAAATACTTTCCTTCCATACCTAATATATTGAGAATTTTGATAATGAAATGATGTTGAATTTAATCAAATGCTTTTGCTTCATCTATTGAGATGATGACATGGTTTTAGTCCTTTATTCTATTGATGTAATAATGATGTTTATTGATTTGTTATGTTGAACCATCCTTGAATTCCTGGCATAAATTTCACTTGAGTATGGTGTATCATCTTTTGATGTAATTTTGGATTCAGTTTACTAGTGTTTCACTGAGAACTTTTTCACCTATGTTCATCAGGGATATTGGCCTGTAGATTGTTTTGTTGCTGTTCTGTTCTTGCCTAGTTTTGGTATCAGGGTTATGCTGACCTCCTAGAATAAATTAGGAAGAATTTCCTCTGCTTCAATATTGCTGGAATAATTTGAGAAAAAATTGGTCTTAATTCTTGTTTAAAGGAGCAATAGAATTCAATGGGAAAGCTATCCAGTCCTGAACTTTTCTTTTTTGGGGAACTTTTTATTATTAATTCAATCTCATTACTTATTTTCTTTTTTTTTTTTTTTTTTTTTTTTTTTTGGTGAAAGAACCTTGCTCTGTCACCCAGGCTGGACTGCAGTGGTGTACTGCTGGCTCACTGCAACCTCTGCCTACTGGGTTCAAGCAATTCTCCTGCCTCGGCCTTCCGAGTAGCTGAGATTACAGGTGCACGCCACCATGCCTGGCTAATTTGTGTATTTTTTCAGTACAGACAGGGTTTCACCATGTTGGCCAGGCTAGTCTTGAACTCCTGACCTTGTGATCCGCCCACCTCAGCCTCCCAAAGTGATGGGATTACAGGTGTGAGCCACTGCGCCCGGCCCAATATCATTACTTCTTATTACTCTGTTCAGGTTTTCTATGTCATCTTGGTTCAATCTTGGGAGGTTGTATGTGTCCAGGAATTTGTCCATTTCCTTGAGGTTTTCAAATTTATTGAAATGTAGTTGTTCATAAGTAGTTTTTAATTATCCTTTGTATTTCTGTGATATCCACTGTGACATCCTCTTTTTCATTTCTGATTTTATTTACTTGGTTTTTTCTCTTTTTTAGTTAGTCTTGCTAATTGTCTATTTTGTTTATCTTTTCAAAAATCCAAATTTTTGTTTCATTGGTCTTTTGTAGTTTTTAGCCTCAATTTTGTTTATTTCTGCTCAGATCTTTGTTATTTCCCTTTTTCTACTAATTTTGGATTTGGTTTTTTCTTCCTTTTGTAGATTTGTATCTTTGTGCATTATTAGGTTGTTTATTTGAAATATTTCTATGTCTTCATGTAGGCATTGATTGCTATAAATTTGCCATTTAACATTTCTTTTGTTATGCCCCATAGGCTTTGGTATGTTGTGTTTCTATTTTCATTTGTTTCAAGGAATTTTTAAATTCCCTTCCTAATTTATTCCTTCACTCATTGGTCATTCAGAAGCATGTTTTCTAATTCCCATGTATTTGTATAGTTTTACATGTTCCTCTTGTAACTGATGTCTAGTTTATTCCACTGTGGTCACATAAGATATTTGACATAATTTTGATGTTTTAGTGTTTTGAGACTTGGAATTTCCTTGAGACAAGGAAATTCCTTGTGGGCAAAGGACAGAATGTCTCAAGGAAATTCCTTGTGGGCAAAGGACAGAATTCAAAGTCATCCCTTTGAGGTTGACCTGAAACTAATGAATATCTGATTGTTTCCTCTGCCCTATTCTTTATGTAACAATGCAGATTCACCAAGCCAGACTAAACTGTGTAGTCAGTGGAAAGCTGATCAAGGACTTAAAAGAATGCAACCTTTTGTCTCTTATCTACTTCTGACCTGGAAGCCCCCACTTCAAATTGTCCTGCCTTAGCAGACCAAACCAATGTTCACCTTACACATATTGATTGATGTCTCATGTCTGCCTGAAATGCATAAAAGCAAGCTATTCCCCAACCGCCTTGGGCACATGTCCTCAGGACCACCTGAGGCTGTGTCATGGGTGCATCCTTAACCTTGGCAAAAAAAACTTTCTAAATTGACTGTGACCTGTGTCAGATATTTTGGGTTCACATTATTATCTTTTCACTTTCAGATGCAAGCCTCCCTTGAACATTTCTTGTAAAATCAGGTTAGTGATAATGAATTCCCTTATGTTTTGCTTGTCTGGGAAAGAGTTCATTTCTCCTTCACTTCTGAAGGAGACAGCTTTGCTGAGTATAATATTCCTGGTTGACAGGGGTTTTTTCCAGTACTTTCAATATCTTCCCATTCTCTCCTGGACTGTAATGTTTGTGTAGAGAAATCTGCTCTCAGTCTAATGGGGATTCTCTTAAATATGACTTGACACTTTTCACTTGCTAATTTTAGAATTCTTTCTTTGTCTTTGACTTTTGACAATTGGACTATTATGTACCTTGGAGAGGACCTGTTTGGGTCGAATCTATTTGGAATTCTTTGAGCTTCCTAGACCTGGATGTCCACCTTTCTCTCAAGACTTGTGAAGTTTTCTGTTATTCTTTTGTTAAATGTGTTCTTCTCAGCTTTGCCCATGTCTTCTGCCTCTGGAAAACCCATAATATGAATATTTCTTGGCTTAATAGTGCCCCGTAAATCTTATATCCTTGCTTTGCTTCATTATTTCTTCTTCTTTCTTCCTTTTATCCTCCTCCTCCTCCTTCTTCTTCCTCCTTCTTCACTTTCGTCTCCTTTTCTTCTCCTTCCCCTCCTCCTCCTCCATCTCCTTCTTCTTCTTCTTCTTTCTTCTTCTTCTCCTTCTCCTTCTTCTTCTTTTCTTCTTCTCCTTCTCCTCCTACTCCTCCTTCCTCTTCTTCCACTTCTCCTTCTTTTCCTCCTTCTTGTCCTCCTTCTCCTTCTTGTGCTTCTGCTTCTGCTGCTTCTACTTCCTGAGTTGTTTGAAAAGACCTATCTTTCAGTTCAGAAATTGTTACTTCTACTTGATCTAGTCTTTTGTTGAAACTTTCAATTTTATTTGTTTTATTCGTTTAATTATTTAGCTCTAGGAATTCTGTTTGGTTCTTTCTTATGATATCTTTTTCCTGATATCTTTCTCTTTGTTGAATTTCTCATTTAAATCAACTCAAACCATGAATTGCTTTCCTGATTTTATTGAGTTTGTATGTCTGCATTTTCTTGTATCTCACTGAGTTTCCTTATGACTATTATTTTACATTTTTCTCTGCCTTTCACATATTTTCTTATAATTATGGACTGTTACTGGAGAATTATTGTTTTCCTTTGAGGGGTCTGTTTCCTTGCTTTTTATGTTTGATGTATTCCTACATTAATTTTGCACATCTGATGGAAAAGTTGCCTTCAGCAATTTTATGGAGTAGGTTTCATAGGGAAACCTCATAGGTTTCATACACTTATTCACATAAGTGAGTTTTGGGGTGTCGGCTTGGTGGGACGCATTGGCCTTTTTTCTAGGTTAATAAGTAGTGTGTTAGCCATTTCTTCAGCCATAATCCACACTAGTGGCATTTGTGAGTGTGTGTATATATAGATACACACACATATATATGCAAAATTATGTGTATGTACACATATATGTGTATATATATGCAAAATTGTGCATATATACACACATACACACATATATACACATATATGCGCAAAATTTAATGAAGCTAATACTGTGACCACTACAGAGGCCCCCAGTGTGTCACTTCTAATCATAATCCTTTCCTTCCCTAATCAGAAATAACCATTATGACTTTTGCAAAATTCAGTTTCTTGCTTAAAATTTTCCATTTGTTTATGCATTTCTAAGTGATATAATTTAGTTTGCCTGTTTTAAAAATTATGTAAATAGAATCACACTGAATGTGTTGTGTGTGTGTGTGTCCTGTTTCTTTCACCTAACATTATATATGTGAGATTTATTTACGTTGTTATGTACAACTACTGTTAATCAATTTTTATGATGCATGGTATTCCATTGTATGAATATACCAAAATTAGGTTGTTGTTGTTTTTTTTTTTCTGAGACAAGTGGCTGGAACTACAAGCATGCACCACCACACCTGGCTAATTTTTGTATTTTTAGTAGAGATGGGTTTCATCATGTTAGCCAGGCTGGTCTCCAACTCCTGAACTCAAGTGATCCACCTGCCTTGGCCTCCCAAAGTGCTGGGATTACAGGTGAAAGCCACCATGCCGGGCCCCAACATTAGTTTATTAACATAGCTATACCAGTTTCTTTCAATTATAATGTGAATAATACATCTTTTTTCTTATTTTCATTTTAAACCTTTCTCTACCTTATATTTTGGAAGTATTTTTTGTAGATACCATATAATTGTATTCTTGTGGTTTTGATGTTCTTGTTATCTAATCTGATAATCTTTGTACTTTAGCTGAAGTATTTAATCCATTTGCATATAATATAATTATTTTATACTTGGGCTTAAATCTAGCATATTTCAGACTTTATATTTGTTATAGCTATTCAATGTTTATTCTCTGCTCCTTTTGTAATATTTTTTATCATTCCATTTTTTCTCTACCGATTTCAAATTAGATCATTGGATCCTATTCTTTTCTTTGTTTATAAGATAAAACAATATAGTTTAATGCAATAAGGTATGAAAAAATAATTAATATAGTTTCAGATTTCAATTGCAACAAGCTTTTTTTTTTTTTTTTAAATCACATGATTGGCTCCTCTGGCGACCAGATCCCATCTTCCAAGAGTCACCTCATTAGCACTGACTCCAGTATGATTGAAAGGGGCTTTTTAAATTATTATTTCAATAGATGTTTGGAGAATAGGTGGTATTTGGTTGCATGAATGAGTTCTTTAGTGGTGATATCTGAGATTTTGTGCACCCATTACCTGAGCAGTATATACTCTACCAAATTTGTGTTTTTTTATCCCTCACCCACCTCCCTCCCTTTGCCCTGAGTCCCCAAAGTCCACGGTATTATTCTTTTGTATTTAATAGAGATGGGGTTTCACCATGTTGGCCAGGCTGGTGTCGAACTCCTGATCTCAAGCGATCCACCTGCCTCAGCCTCCGAAAGTGCTGGAATTACAGGAGTGCACCACCATACCTGGCCTGTGTCGTTCTTATGACTTTTCATCCTCATAGTTTAGCTCCCACTTATGAGTGAGAACATACAATGTTTGACTTTCCATTCCTGAGTTACTTCACTTAGAATAATAGTCTTGAATTCCATCCAGGTTGCTGCAAATGCCATTATTCTGTTCCTTTCTATGACTGAGTAGTATTCCATGGTATAAATATACCACAGTTTGTTTAACCACTCATTGAATGATGGGCATTTAGGCTGTTTCCATATTTTTGCAATTGCAAATTGTGCTGCTATACACATGTGTGTGCAAGTATCTTTTTCATATAATGACTTCTTTTTCTCTACCCAGTAGTGAGATTGTTGCTGATACTATTCTTTTAATGGTTATCCTAGAAATAAAAACATGAATACTTATTACTAAGCAAGCAATGGACTTGCTGACTGATGTTTATAGCAGCCAATGTTACGGCAGAGGCTTTTGAGAAAAGAAAGACTTCATTGTGAATCAACTATCAAAAAAGACAGGAAGCAATGCTCAAATCTCCCAAAAAAAGTGCTCAAATCTCCCCAAAAAATCTCCCCAACCCAGGGGCTTGGGCAGGTTTTACAGGAAAAGGGTAATTAGGTGTGATCTAATTGGATCTTGCAAAGAGGTAATGCCTGGGGGTGTGGTCTAACTGGATGATGCCATGAGGTGATGCCAGGGTACTATCTCATTAGAGCATGAGATGAGGTAATCCCCAGGCTTGCGGCCATATGCAGTCCCTGTTCCTCCATATGAGAGGCTTGGTTCCACCTGTGGTTGACTGTTTAGTTCTGCCTGGATCTGGAGTCATGAATAAAGCATATTTGGTTCATCTGGGCATGCTCGGGTTATGTGCCCTGCCTTCTAAGGCTTCACAGCAATTGAAAAACAATTCACCATTTTAGTATACAAAGATGAACTAGATTGAGCTGGTTCTATGGTTACATACTTAACAAAATCTAAAGATATCCTCCTCTTAGACAATGAATGGACCTCAGAAAAAAATTTAATTTCATTTACCCTTTTCCTAAATTATATGTTATTGTTGTGAGTATTAACTCTATGTTTTTTTTCAATCCCACTAAATATTATTGTTCATCTTTTTCCTTTAGGATTATCTAGATACTTATCACTTTCATTGCTCTTTACTTTTTCTTGCATGTTATGTCTTCCATTGGAATTATTTTCTTTTGCCTGAAGTATATTCTTTTTTTTTTTTTTTAAACAGGATGTCACTCTATCACCCAAGTTGGAGTATAGTGGCACAATCATAGCTCACTGCAGCCTCAAACTCCTGGGTTCAAGCAATCCTCCTGCCTCAGCAGCTCAAGTAGCTAGGACTAAAGGCATGCACCACCACACCCAGCTAATTTTTTTTTAAGAGGCAGGGTGTGATATGGTTTGGCTGCGTTCCCACCCAAATCTCATCTTGAATTGTAGCTCCCACAATTCCCACATGCTGTGGGAGGGACCTGGTGGGAGATAATTGAATCATGGGGGTGTTTTCCCCCATACTGTTATCATGGTAGTGAATAAGTCTCACAAGATCTAATTGTTTTATAAAGGGAACCCCCTTTTGCTTGGGTCTCATTCTCTTTCTTTGTCTGCCACCATGTGAGACATGCCTTTCACCTTCTACCATGATTGTAAGCCCTCCCCAGCCACGTGGAACTGTGAGTCCATTAATCCTCTTTCTTTTGTAAATTGCCCAATCTCAGGTACGCCTATATTAGTCCGTTTTCATACGGACTAATATAGGGTGTCACTGTGTTTCCTAGGCTGATCTCAAACTCCTGGCCTCAAGCAAACTTCCTGCCTCAGTCTCTGCAAGTGTTGGGATTACACACATGAGCCACCATGCCTAATCAAGATGTATATTCATTAAAATTTCATTTAGTAATGCTCAGCTGATAGTGAATTCTCTCAGCTTTCATTTATCTGAAAATGCCTTTTTTAAAAGTCATTTTTGAAAAAGGTATTTTTTTGTTGCTTACAGAATACAAGATTGGCAATTATTTTCCTTCAGCAAATTGTCTTCTTATTTAGATTGTTGTGATTGAGAAGTCTGTGTTTCACTCTGATAATATTTTGAAAGTAATTGCTTTAAACATTTTTCTCTTGTCTTTGGCTATCATCATTTTTATTAGTATTTGTTATTTTATCATGATATTTATTTGAGGCTAGATGAGGACACCTTTGTACTTAGTGTGCTTCCCATATTTGTGAATTTGTGATCTTCCATTAATTCCAGAAAATTCTCAGATTTCACCTTCTAACATATTGCCTCTCTCATTCTCTTTCTTTAGAACTCCACTTAGCTATATTAGAGCTCACTTTATTCTCCTCACCTTCTAATCCTCCTTCCATATTTTGTATCTTTTTGTGTCTCAATAATACAGGCTAGATGAATTATTCTCCCCTGTTTCAGTTAACTAATTTTCTCTGTGGTAGGGTTTAATCTTTTGTTAAACATATCCAACATATGTGTAAAGTTTAGTCTTTCAATTTTCCATTTATTATTCTATTTGGTTCTTTTTTAGATTTGGTAGGTCACTTTTTATATGGTTCTATTCCTGCATATATATATTTTTTCTTTAAACACAGTAAACCTGATTGGTTTACAATCAATCCATGGCTGACATTTTCACTGCCTGAAGTGTTTACAAGTTTATTTCTGCAAACTGATGTTTCTGCTTTTTCCTTTTTCTCTTTTTGTGCCCATAATGCAGTGAATCTATGTACACTCTTTAAATTGTGTGCTAGGCACTATCCATGAAAATTTATTTGTGGAGACTTTTTGAGACCTAAGATAAAGGTATCTCTACCCAGTGGTAAATGCCTAGTGGTACTATTAGTAAAAGGACCACTTTTTTTTCTAACTTTTTAAACAACATTATTGAGAAACCACATAAAACAATACTTGCATAGTTTAATAATACATATCAGCACCTTTTAACAAGAGGTTATAAACTGTGTAACCACTGTCAATGCCAACATGTAGAATTTTCTCCTCAGAAAATCACCGTGTGTCAGTTTACCTATGTAACAAACCTGCACTTGTACCCCTGAACTTAAAATTAAAAAAAAGAAACTTACCTTGTGTCTATTTGCAGTCTGTTTTTCCCGCTTTAAACCCTAATGAACCACTAATCTGCTTTCTGTCACTATAAATTAGTTTAGCTTGCTCTAGAATTTGACACAAATTACATTGCACACTTTTTGCTTTTTTATACTCTTGTGTCTGCCTACTGTTATTCAGCATAATATTTCTGAGAATCATCCATGTTGTTGTATGTATCAGCAATTTGTCCTTATTTCTCAATAGTAACTCAAGTTAGAAATATACCACAATTTATTTATCCAGTCAACAGCTCATGGACATTTGAATTGTTTCCAGATTTTGGTCATTTTGAATAAGGCTACTATTCATGAATAGTCCCATTCATATAAATGAACAGGTATTTACAAATATTTCTGTAAACATATGTTTTTGTTTCTCTTGGGGATGGATTTCCTGGGTCAGGTGGTAGGCACAGATTAACTTTACAAAATCTACCAAACTGTCTTCCAAGGTGATTATACCAAGGATCAGTTTTAAATAAACTCAAGGCTTTAAAAAAATTGGCCATGCAGGAGACAACAATTTATGCTGAACATCCATGAGAAGGGTTAAATGTTACTGTTTCTCAGGAATAAGGTCCCTGCCCTCCGTATCACCTCTGATCAACTTCAGGGCAGCCTTTCTTATAGACACCTGGTGAGAGTTCACTTCTGATTACTTTACCCTTATAGTATAGCCTTTTGAACCATCTTAATGTGGGGAGTGTTTTCTCCCCTTCTTAGGCAGATCATGGAATTTGCTTTCTATCATCTTCTAAGGCCATCAGAACCAAAGATCAACCTTCCCAGACCAGCAAATGCCTTTAGAACCCAAGAGGGTTCTGTGCTCTGCTTACCTTCCTGTGCTTTCATTTTCCCTTAGATTTTAGCTGGGGAATTTCTTACATCTTGGCAGCTTTTCAATGATTGCAAATAAAAATCTTTTGTATTTTTCCCAAAATTGTAGGTCTTTTCAGAAGTAGGGTTGGTTCTAATAACTAAGTCCACAACAACATTTGTTCTTTTCTTTCACCTCCTCTGTTATATCAGGAAACCGGTCTGTTTTATATCCTCCTCATGTTTCTAAATTGATTAAATTTTTATAGTTGGAATGCATTCCACTTATAATCAGCAAAAATAATAAAGATATTTCAAATTTGGAAAAAATAGTGATTATCTTTAAATTTTTTCTATGAGAAGTATTTTCCCTACTTCCTTTAAAAGGACAAGCTAAGGTTTTTTTTTTTTTTTTTGAGATGAAGTCTCGCTGTGTCACCCAGGATGGAGTACAGTGGCATCATCTCGGCTCACAATCTCCACCTCCCAGGTTCAAGCGATTCTCTTGCCTCAGCCTCCCAAGTGGCTGGGATTACAGGTGCACGCTGCCACACCCAGCTAATTTTTTTGTATTTTTAGTAGAGACAAGGTTTCACCGTGTAAAGAGCAGGCTAAGTTTTGTGTTTTAACACTGGAGGTGGGATGAGGGGAGTGGTGGGCTTCCTAGGGCAGCATGCACAAGATCAGACTAGTTGTTATGGGTTGAATTGTGACCCCTAAAAAGAAATATTGAAGTCTTAACACTCATATCTTAGAATACACCCTCATTTGGAAATAAAGCACTTGCCAATATAATTAATTAAGATAATACTGGAGTATGGTGGACCCTTCCAATATGACCAGTTTCTTACAGGAAAAGAAAACAGAGGGCCTGCATGGTGGCTCATGCCTGTAAATCCAACACTTTGGGAGGCTGAGGCAGATGGATCACTTGAGGCCAGGAGTTCGAGACCAGCCTGGGCAACATGGTAAAACCCCACCTCTACTAAAAATACAAAAATCAATTGGATGTGGTGGCACATCCCTGAAATCCCAGCTACTCGGGAGGCTGAGAATCATTTGAGCCTGGGAAATATAGTGAGCCAAGATCACACCACTGTACTCCAGCCTGGGTGACAGAGGGAGACTCTGTTTCAAAACAAAAACAAAAAAGAAAGAAAGAAAAGAAGAGAACAGAGACAGGGATAGGGGGTAGTGGCTTATGCTTGTAATCCTAGAACTGTGAGAGGTCAAAGTGAGAGGATCACTTGAGACCAACAGTTCAAGGCTGCAGTGAGATATGATTGTGCCACTGTACTCCAGCGTGTGTAACCAAGCAAGACACTATCTTGAAACAAACAAACAAACAAACAACAATAACAACAAAAAAAACAGAGACAAAGACAGAGACACACAGAGATAACACCATGGGATGTCAACAATTGTGAGACATCACCAGAACCTAGGAGAAAGGCATGGAGCAAATTCTCCATCAGAGACCTCAGAAGGAACCCACCCTGCCTACATCTTGTTTTGGGCTTGTAGCCTCCAGAACTTTAAGAGAACAAATACCTGCCTTTTACAGCCATCTATGTTGTAGAACTTTGTTCCAGTAGCCATAGGTAACTAGCATACTAATAAAGGAAAAAAAACTGGATTATTCTAAGCAAGAATTCATTCATTTGAAAGAATAAGGGAAAAGTCCTAATCCCAGTGGCAGACTATGCTGATGTATAGTATAAACTGCTGGTGATGAAAATGGGAACAGCACTTCCCACAGTTCTGCAGGAGGAGGTAGGACCTCTGATGGTGTTGACATGTGAGACTAGGCATCAAATCCCTACTCTAAAGGTTTAGCTGACACAAAGCAGGGGAATAGCCTAAGCAGCGGAGTTGCTGGTCTTCCAAGAGCCATCATGGGCTCAGAAAATAAACCACTTGGTTGCATCCCTATGGTATTCTTTAATATGTTCTTCTGTCCCCTGTACTTTTTCTAAACTGGAAATACACTAGAATATTCACTTCAGAGATGGCCATAGATAACAATGCACAAGAACACACCAGCAGGCAGATTCAGGAGCTGCAGACAATAGTGAAAATAGTTTAATAGACTAAGAACAAGAAGCATTTCATCAAGTTTTCTGGACAACAATAGCATTATCCCAGCCCCTACTTTTGTAAAGTTGGGATAGAGTAAGCCAAATAAACAATAAATTTAATCTCTTTTCAACTAGACATATTAGAGCTCAAAGACAGATTTTATCTGATTTGGAAAATAAATAAAAATTATAGTGTTTACACCCAGTTGCTGTTAAGCAAGTTTTTACTTTAACCATATTGGTATGTCAGAGAAAAACATAGAATAAAGTCATTGGAGATCCCCCTATTTAGACCTGGAGTTTGACATACTTTTTCTCTCCTACTTCTATCTTTCACCAAGATATTTCTCTCCAATTCTCACACTTACATTAGAAGCCAGGTGCTTTCTATGACAATGGGCTTTTTTGGGGCCTTCCCAGGAGATTTGCTTCCATCTCACCTGTCTCAGAAACTAATGGGACCCAGAAAACTGTAGAGGCCTGGGAGCTCCTGAGAACAAAAAAGAGACAGGTAGTTTGCTTATATCCCAGAAGACTCACATTGCAGCAGACAGTGGCTGTCACAGCTCAGTGATCTCTCCATTGGGGGAAATGGAGAAAAGAGTGTACCATGCACCAATATTCTGTCTTTTTGGGGAGCTGCTCAAGGCACAATCATTAGAGAAAAAAAGAGATTAGGAGTGCCTGAAAAGAAAACCAGCAGATCCTTCTAATTGATAATTCACACATGTAACTCCAGGGAAGACACCTACACAAAAAAAAGTTTAAGAGGACTAGCTAATCGTGAAGGTCTTTCTCTGTACAAATCTAGTCCACAAAGATTGGAGGAGGTAGCTGTTTTTTCAAATGCATGGATCCCAACATAAAGTTACAAGGCAAATAAAGAAACAGGAAACATTGCCCTATCAAAAAAACAAACAAACACACAAAAAACAAAATAAGTCTCCAGGAACTGACCCTAAAGAAATGAAGGTGTGTGAATTACCTAACAAAAAATTCGAAAGAAACATAATAAACAAAACATAAATACATAAAAAATAAAAATGAATAAAATTTAAAAATAAAATAATTTTAAAAATAAACATAATAAAGATATTTAACAAATTAAGGATAATTATATGAGAACAAAATGAGAATGTTAACAAAGAGACAGAAAATATTAAATAGAACCAAACAATAATTTAGTGACTGAAACATACAATTACTGAATTGAAAAATGTACCAGAGGCCGGGTGTGGTGGCTCATACTTGTAATCACAGCACTTTGAGAGGCCAAGGTGGGCAGATCACTTGAGATCAGGCATTCAAAACAAGCCTGGCCAACATGGTGAGACCCTGTGTCTACTAAAAATACAAAAATCAGCCAGGCGTGGTGGCATGCGCCTGTAATCCCAGCTACTCGGGAGGGTGCAGCATGAGAATCACTTGAACCCAGGAGGCAGAGGTTCGAGTGAGCCGAGATCCTGCCACTGCACTCCAGCCTGGGTGACAGAGTAAGACTCGAAAGAAAGAAAGAAAGAGAGAGAGAGAGAGAGGGAAGGAGAGAGGGAGGGAAGGAGGGAGAGGGGAGGGGAGGGAAAGGGAGGGGAAGGGAGGGGAGGAAAGGAAAGGAAAGGGGAGGAAGGGAAAGGAAAGAAGGGAGGGAGGGAGTGAGGAAGGAAGGAAGAGAGGGGAGGAAGGAAGGAAGGAAGGAAGGAAGGAAGGAAGGAAGGAAGGAAGGAAGATGGATGTACCAGAGAGTTTCAACAGTAGACTTGGTCAAATGGAAGAATTAATTAGAAAGCTCAAAAACAGGTCATTTGAAATTACCCAGTGAGAGGAGAGAGAAAAAGAATGAAAAAGAGTAAAGAAAATATAAGGGATGTATAAGCCACCATCAAGCAGACCAATGGACACATTAGGTAAGTCTCAGAAGAAAAGGGGGGAAGGCAGAGAGAAAGAAACAGAAAGTTTATTTGAAGAAATAATGGTCCAAAACTTCCAAAATCTAGGGAAATAAATGGACATCTAGATTTGAAAAGTTCAAAGATCTCTAACTAGATAAACTGATGAAATGCACACCACAACACTTTCTGATCAAACTGGCAAAGGTCAAAGACAAAGACAACTTTGAAAGCAGGAAGAGAAGAGCAAATAATTATATACAAGGGAGCTTCCATAAGACAATCAGCAGATTTCTCAGCAGAAACTTTGTAGGCTGAGGTAATGGAATGATATATTTAAAGTCTTAAAAAAAAAAAAGGCTGCCAATCCAGAATGCTATTATCTAGAAAAACTATCCTTCAAAAATGAAGAAATAAAGACTTTTCCACTTTTCCAAATAAACAAAATCTAAAGAAGTTCATTACTACTAGACCTGCCTTATAAGTATACAACTATAAAAGATGTTAAGGGATATACATTAAAAATGGAACTCATGATATCAATTACAGTTTACACAAATGTAATGATTTGCGTAATTGATGATGAGGATTAATAATTACAACAAATACATATTATATCAAATATGTAATCTGTGACAGTAAGTAGAGGGGAGAAGTAAAAGAGCAGAGTTTTGTATGTGATTAAAATTGAGTTGTTATAAGCTTAAAATAGACTTATAACTATAACATGTTTTATGTAAATCCAGTAGTAACAACAAAGAAAATATTTGACTGGGTATGGTGGCTCACACCTGTAATCCCAGTACTTTGGGACGCCAAGGCAGGAGCACAATGCCTCTAACCTCTTTGCTAATGCGTAACAAGTGACCTTTGCTCCAGTTCCCAATAAGTTCCTCATCTCCACCTGAGACCTCCTTGGCCTGGACCTCATTGACCATATCACCAACAGCATTTTGGTGACAACAATGTAACAAGTCTCTAGAAAGTTTCAAACTTTCCCTCATCTTCCTGTCTTGTTCTAAGCCATCCAAACTGTTCCAATCTCTGCCCTTTACCCAGTTCCGAAATCACTTCTATATTTTCAGGTATCTTTATAGCAATGCCCCACTCTTGGTACCAATTTTCTGCATTAGTCCATTCTCACATTGCTATAAAACACTGCCTGAGACTGGGTAATTTATAAAGAAAAGTTTAATTGACTCACAGTTGCACAGGCTGTACAGAAAGCATGGCTAGGGAGGCCTCAGGAAACTTACAATCATGGTAGGTGAAAAGAAAGGAGGCACATCTTACATGAATGGAACAGGAAGAAGAGAAAGTAGGGAGAGGTGCTACATGCTTTTAAACAACCAAATCTAGTGAGAACTCACTCACTACCACAAGAATAGCAAGGGGGAAATCTGCCCTTATGATCCATGACCTCCCATTAGGCCCCCTCATCCAACATTGGAAATTACAATTAAACATGAGATTTTGGCAGGGACACAACTCCAAATGATATCACCTACAGACCAAATGAACCTAAGAAACATACACTGTATTATCCATCCAACTGCTATAGAATATACATTTTTCTCAAGTGCCCATAAAACATCATCCAGGATAAAACATGTGTTAGGTTAAAAAATAAATCTTAGCAAATTTGTGATGACTGAAATCATACCAAGTATCTTTTTCTGGCCACAATGTGATAAAACTAGAAATCAATAACAATAGAAAAACTGCAAAATTCACAAATATGTAGAAATTAAACAACACACTCTTGAACTACCTGTGGGTCAAAAAGAAATCAGAAGGTAAATTAGGAAATATCTGGAGACAAATGAAAATAGAAACACAATATACCAAAACTCATGGGATGCAGTAAAAGCAGTACTAAGAGGGAAGTTTATAGCATAAACTTTATGTATAAAAATATACATATATCTCAAATAAGCAATCTAATCTCAAGGAACTAGAAAAAGAAGAACGAACTAAGTCCAAAGTTACAGAAGGGGGGAAAA
Source organism: Macaca fascicularis (assembly GCF_037993035.2). Taxonomy (NCBI): domain Eukaryota; kingdom Metazoa; phylum Chordata; class Mammalia; order Primates; family Cercopithecidae; genus Macaca; species Macaca fascicularis. The sequence continues at coordinate 170,718,390 of NC_088378.1, forward strand.
AAAAAAGATTAGAGCAGAAATAAATGAAGTAGAAAATAGAAAAACAATAAAAGAACAATAAATGTAAAGGTTCTTTTTTGAAGAGATCAATAAAATTGAAAGACCTTTAGTTATATTAAGAAAAAATCCAGGGGCCAGGCACGGTAGCTTACACCTGTAATCCCTGCACTTTGGGAGGCCAAGGTGGGTGGATCACCTGAGGTCAGGAGTTCGAGACCACCAGCCTGACTAACATGGTGAAACCTCATCTCTACTAAAACTACAAAATTAGTCAAGCATGGTGGTGCACACCTGTAATCCCAGCTACTTGAGAGGCTGAGGCAGGAGAATCACTTGAACCCTGGAGGTGGAGGTTCCAGTGAGCCAAGATCACACCACTGCACTCCAACCTGGGTGAGAGAGCAAGACTCCATCTCAAAAAAAAAAAAGAAAGAAAGAAAGAAAGAAAAAATCCAGAAGACTCAAATAAATAAAATCAGAAATGAAAGAGGAAACATTACAAAAGATAAAGATAACACAGAAATAAAAAGTATTATGAAACAGTAGTATGAACAATTACACATCAACAAATTGAGTAACCTAGAATAAATGAATAAATTCCTAGAAACATACAACCCACCAAGTCTGAACCATGATATATAGAAAATCTAAACAGACTTAAAACTAGTAAAAGATAGAATCAGCAATCAAACACCTCCCAACAATGAAGAGTCCATGACCAGATAGCTTCACTAGTTAATTCCATCAACATTTAAATAATTAATGCCAAATCCTTCTTAAACTCTTCCAAAAAAAGTGAAGAGACGGAATATTTTCAAACTCATCTTACGAAGCCAACATTTCCCTGATACCAAAGGCAGACAAAAAGGCTACAAGAAAAAAAATTAAAGACCAATCTGAATCGAGATGCAAAAATTGTCACCTAGCAAATCAAATTTAGCAGCACATTAATGGCACTATATACCATAGCAAAGTGAAATTTTTCCTGGAATGAAAGGACAGTTCAACATACAAAAATCAATCACAATGATATACTACATTAACAGAACAAAGAATAAAAATCACATGATGATTTCCACAGATGCAGACAGAGCAGTTGACAATGTTCAACACTCTTTCATGATAAAAACACTCAACAAACTAGGAAAATAAGGAAATTACTTCCCAATAATAAAGGAAATGAAAAGTCCATAGCTAATATCATACTCAATAGCTAAAAGCTAAAAGCTTTTTCTCAAGATCAGGTACAAGGCAAGGATGCCTACTGTCACTACTTTTATTCAACATAGTTCTAGAAGTCCTAGCTAGAGCAATTAGGCAATAAAAAAAATAAAAGTCATCCAAATCAGAAAGAAAGAAGTCACATTATCTTTGTTCACAGACGACATGATATTATAAGTAGAAAACCAAAACAATGCCACACAAATTGAAGACTTATGCACTGAAAACTACAGAACATTGATGAAAGAAATTAAAGAAGATATAAATAGATGAATAGACACCCTATGTACATGGAATGTACTTAACATTGTTAAGATGTCCACAGTACCCAAAGTGACCTACAGATTCAATGTAATCCTTATAAAACTCCCAATCACATTTTTTGGCAGAAGTAGAAAAAGAATCCTAAAATGTATATGAAAGCACAAAATTTAGCCAAACAATAGCTGAACCCAAACAGACAAAGCAATCTTGAGAAACAACAAAGCTGGAGGCCTTAAACTTCCTGACTTCAAAACATGTTACAAAGTTACATTAATCAAAACAGTATGATACTGTGAAATAGACCAATGGAACAGAACAGAGAGCCCGGAAATAAACCCATCTATATACATTCAACGAATTTTTGACAAGAGCACCAAGAAGACAAAATGAAGAAAGGAGAGTCTCTTCAATAAATGGTGTTGGGATAACCAGATATCCACATGCAAAAGAATGAAATTGGACCCTTTTCTTACACCACACACCTGGTGTAGGAGGTAAACATCCTTAGGGAGATGTTATTGTGCTTCCTAAAAACCGTTTGGTATATTTAACTTTGGAGCCATGTGAATTTCCTACCTTATTGTAAAACAGGTGATTTTTTTGAAAGACATCTATGAACTGAGAATAAAACATAACAAATTAACTTAATTGTATACCTAGTTGAAGGTATACAAATATAAAGTTGGAGGCATAAACATAGAGGCTAACTACTCCAAGTGAGTTTAAAACACAGTGATATCATTGCATCACAAAAGAGATGAAAAACAAAAAGATTAAAACTGTTTTCAGTAATCACATTGTTAGTTGCATTTAGTACTGTTATTCTGAAACTATTGAACATGTTGTGTGGGTTAAAGGAAATAAACAATTATGTAATATTCTAATTGTATTTACCAGTATCCTTAAGAACCCTGGTTCATACCTGGGAAAAAGGAGATATAGATGTAAACCAGAAAATAAGATATTGCATGGATTTATTGGCCAATATAATTTCTTCAGACAAAGGAACACACTGTACAGCCTGTAATGTCCAGTAATAGGCAGAGAGATTCTCGTTAGAGTAATGTTTGATAGGGAAGTAGAACAGGCAATTAAAACATTGATTTAAAATCACTCTTTAAAAGCATAAAGACTGGATCACACACCTTCATGAGTGTATACTCACACTCAACATGAGTGGAACTAAAGGATCTAAAATTCTCCATTTTTCTGGTGGATCTGGGGAAGAGAGATTGGAGAGTATGCAGGTTTTGACTATGCAGTTCTTGCCAAGGGGAGAATATGCTGGTATAATGATCATGCTTTTTCCTTTTCTCCACATATCACCTCAACTTTTTTCTCCCTACCTGATGCAACGTTCACAGAACCAGGGCTACAACTACAAGTTCTGGAAGGAGGTATAGTTCCTAAGAAATCGTTATGTAGAATTCCTAAGGGCCTGATAGAAGTGGGTTGTACTTCACTCCATCTAGCATAATTGGGGTTAGCAGTGAATTCAACTATATGGCCTGGTGGTAAAAACAGTGTTAGTGACAGAAGGCAGAGAAATTCTAGACAAATGGGGTAGGTATCTGGCAAAATCCCTCCTTTGAGACAAAAAGCCTGAAACCCACAGCCCAAAGTGAGAACTTCCATTTCTGTTAGCCTGCTCTCTCCCAATTGGTTCTGAATAATGTCTTTTTGCCAATTGAATGTTGCCTTTTCCAAAACTACCTACAGCCCCCTTGCTCCCATCCTGTGCCTATAAGAAACCAGAGACAGAGAGAATAAGTGGCTGGACATCAGGGAGAAGTGGCTGGACATAGGGGAGAGGCAACTTTGACTTTGGAGATGGCGGCTGGATGAGGCAACTTAACTTTGGAAGAGAGAAGCAGAGAGGCAGCTTGACTTCAGGGGAGAGAGACCCGCCCTTCCCATCCTCTTTCCAGCTCCCCTCTCTGCTGAGAGCCACTTTCATTACTCAGTAAAACGCTCCACATTCACCATCCTTCAATTTGTCTGTGTGACCTTGGGCACCAGATAAGAATTTGGGACTTACCAGGTGCAGGTACCTAAAAAGGCTGTCACACTGGCCCTTTGCCCTTGCTGGCGGAGGGCAGGCACCCCACACAATGAGGCAAAGGGCCCACTGAGCTGATAACACACTGTTGTCTTCAGACAATGGAGCTAAGAGAGCATTGTAACATGCCCTCTGGGGCCTTGGGGTCACAGCCACCTCCAGGGCGATGCTACCATGGGTCCTGCACAGAGTTCACTCCTGCTGGCACTAAAGCAGCTGGTTTCTGCACTTGCTCACCTGTATGTTTTCTCCTATCGGGGTGAAGTGCAGCAGACCCAAGCAAGTGGAATTTGCTTTTGCTGGCACCAAAGAAGCCAGTCAGCTCCTGTGCTTGTTTGCTCGCAGGCTCCCTCCCATGAAGGGTTGAATGGGGCAGGGTAAGTAAACAAGACACCCTGCCATGAATCCCACAAAGATGATATCCTGCATCATCACCCACTAGCTTTGCACCTGTTTCACCTTATCCTATGTCAGTGGGAATGAAGGGAAGGGAAGGAACTTGCTGCTAGACTAGTATTGCTGCCTGCAGTGTAGACAAGCACAGTAGCTGAACCTAATATCTCTTCCAAAGGTGGAAAAGTTTGGTATAAATGAAGAGAAGGAAGAATAGTAGCTGAGGGTAAAAGAATGAACAAATGGATTACAAATTGAGAGAAATTTAGTATTACATTAACACCTTGAAAGATGACCTCCTGTTTTAGCTCAATTATATCAGGTGCCTGAAAGGGTGATGCATATGTTGGCCAAGACTCCTCCTGCTTTTGGAAACTGACAAGATTGGATGGAAACCTGCAAATCTGAGTGGCTTCACTGTGGGAGACAGTCATATGAGATGATGAACTGGAGTAATTATTAATGACTGAATGGGATGCTAGCAATATGGCAGTATCTTTTGAATTGTATGTCCTTTTGATATAAGGTATTTGGGTTCAAAGATCAGGGTGGATTGTGATACTGTAAAATATATATTTGGCCTTCATCTTGGTTTTCTGGCATACAACTCCTAAAATCCTTGGAATCTTCAAGGTAATACCTCTCTTCGTATGCAAATGAGTTCACTGATGCCTGCCAGCCCCCAGGTAGCTTCAGAATGGGGGCTGGTCACCAGAAAGATCAAGGCAGGATTAGAGGGTTTTGACTTTCAGCAGCCCCTATCTTTGAGAGGGGAGAGGGACTAAAGGTTGAGTTGATCACCAGTGGCCAATGATTTACTCAATCATGCCTACATAATGAAGCCTCCATAAAAACTCAAAAGGACTGGCTTCAGGGAGCTTCCTTCTGGACAGCTAAAAACATGGAGGTTCCTGGAGAGTGATGCACCCAAGGAAGGTCTGGAAGCTCCATGCCCCTTCCCATAATTCACCCTATACATCTCTTCATCTGTATCCATTGTGATATCCTTCATAATAAACCAATAAACATGTTTCCCTGAGTTCTGTGAGCTGCTCTACCAAGCTAATCAAACCTAAGGAGGGAGTCATAGGAACCCTGATTTACAGCCAGTTGGCCAGAAGTACAGGTTAAAAAAAAGAAAACCAGTTTGCAACTGGCATTGGAAGTAAAGGCAGTCTTGTGGCACTGAGCCCTTGACCTGTGGGATCTGATGCTAACTTCAGGTAGACGGTGTCGGAATTGAATCAAATTAGAAGACACCCAGCTGGTGTCTCCTATACAACTGATTGCTTGCTTGGTGTGTGGGGAAAAACCCTCACACATTTGGTCACAGAAGTCTTTTGTGTTGATTGCTGTGGTGTAACAGCAGAGAAAAAAGTTTCTTTTTTTTCTCTAATGGCTCTAATTCTATTATATGGACTCTACCCTCATGACCTAATTACCTGTCAAAAACCCCATCTCTGAATAATACCAAATAGGAGGGTTAGTGCTTTAACCTATGAATTTTGAGGGGGACACATTTAGCCCACAACAATTTAGGTTTGCACAGAATAGAAAGATTAGCCAACATTGTTCCCCAAAGAGAAAATTAATACATGTGTTTTACCTTGAAGTCTTCAATAAATAAACTTGAAGTTTCTTTCCCCCTCATATAATCCTAGGCTAGAATGGCAGCTCCATGACCATAGAGAGCCAGGCTTCTACCTTATTTCTCTGCCATCCTCAACACATGGCTTCCTCCTCATTGTTCATGGTGATTACTGGAGCTATAGCTATAACCTCCACATTCCACCCAGCAAGAAGGATAAAAAAGGGCATGTGGCCAGGTGCGGTGGCTCATGCCTGTAATCCCTGCACTTTGGGAGGCCAAGGCGGGTAGATCACCTGAGATCAGGAGTTTCAGACCAGTCTGGCCAATATGATGAAACCCCTCTCTACTAAAAATACAAAAAAAAATTAGCCGGGCATAGGGGCAGGCACCTGTAGTGCCAGCTACTCGGGAGGCTGAGGCAGGAGAATGGCGGAGCTTGCAGCAAGCCGAGATCATGCCACTGCACTCCAGCCTGGGCGACAGAGCAAGACTCCGTCTCAAAAAAAAAAAAAAAAAAAAAAAAAAAAAAAAATTACCTGGGCATGGTGGCATGTACTTGTAATCCCAGCTACTTAGGAGGCTGAGGCAGGAGAATTGCTTGAACTCGGGAGGTGGAGGTTACAGTGAGCCAAGATTACGTCACTGCACTCCAGCCTGGGCGACAAGAGCAAAACTCTGTCTTAAAAAAAAAAAAAAAAAAAAAAAGAACACAAAAAGAAGGGCATGCCTCTCTGTTTTTATGATAGCAACTAACTAAACAATTCTCCACATTAGGTACAAAGTTCTAAGAATTCATTACCAATTTCCATAGACCCCAGAGGTCTGATATGCTGACTTCCTTTTGAAAAGTGGGAGTTTTCTCACATTTTCACCTTATGGCTAGTATGTTAGGGTAGCAATAAAATCAAATCAAATTTTACACATTTTTTTCCCCAATAGTCATTGCCAGTATGCTAGCAGGGAAAAACAAACAAACAAACCAAAAAAAAATCATGGTATTCAAATAAAGTGACTTCTGGTGTGGAAAATAGCAAGTGTTATCCCATAAAACTTCAAAACTGACCTAAAACTGGTATAAGAACTCCTACAGAACTCTCACATCATCAAAAATGGAGGGAAAATATTAAACTTAATTTTTCAAAGACCAAAAATATAGAATATGTTTGTGTAGATGTCAGTAAGGATGCTTCAGTGGTACTAGCTTAAGACTGAAACAAAACAGACCAGATGACTATATATACATTCATGTGTGCTTTTTCTGGATTCTCATTATCTTTAATTTTCTTGTTCCTGGAAAAGGCATACACAACCCTGAGGCTCCTTTTGTAATAAGACCTTTCTGAAGGTCTCTGGTTCAATGGCACTCAATAAATATTTTAAAATAGTAAAACTGAAGGCAGCATTTTTAAATGTCCCAAGACAATATCCTGTCTCATAAGCATTAGGATTAGTACTCAAGGAAGAGAATTTTTGGTAAAACACTGATAGAGCTTAGTATAGCATACTTCACAATAGTCTGGAAGAGATTTCTAACAGTTCACCTGCTAGCGAGTAAAGCCAACATTTTCTGAACAGGCTGATGATTAGGTTATTAAGGATAATCTGGTCCTTGATCCAGTAGTGATTCTCTACCATCAACAACTTGATGATGGGTAAGCTACAAGGAACCATAAAAAAAGAAACAAAAGACATTCCAAACCCTTCTGGTGATGCATACCTCGTTGTTCTAGGCAAAGATGAGATATCCAGCTGTTAAAAGTTGTTATCTGAATTTTAGAGGGGCAATAAAATATATGCTTATAAGGAATGAAGTGTTATACCTGTTTTTGGAGAATATACCCAGTTTTACTTTTTAGGGAGATATTAAAATCATTTTGTTTTCTCGAAAACTTCAATTTGTGGGTTCCTAAGATATGAGTAAGCCATACTTAATAGCTATGGGGGCCCATTTAGACCCCCAAAGTTGGCATAAAGATCATTTTAAAGTGAAAACGTTTGAGCTACAGAATATGCAGAAAGGAATCTTATCTGAACATCTCTGATCTGACTACAGCAGACCCTCCCCAAAATACAGTACCATTAGCCACCCTCCAAGGGAGCTTCCTGCTAATTCAGCTGCCAAAGGGACAGACTATCCATTTCTATTAGCATCAAAAAGCCCAGTAGTACTTTCCCATTGTTCCCCTTCAAGTCCTAACACCACACACCCCTCCCCTCCCATTAAGTTGTTATATAAATTCTTATCTCTGGTTATTCAGTGAGTTACTCATCATTGAGCAACTCCCAAATGCACATGGAAATAAACCTTGTCTTTTCTCCTATTAATCTATTGTCAGTGAATTTGCAGACCTCCAACCACTGGAACCTCAAAAGGTAGAGGAAAGAGTTCCTCCCAAAGCTGTCGAAGACTCTCTAAGATTATTCTGCCACAAAGATATAAATTGGGGTGGGAAAGGGAATCCAATAAAAATAATAGACTTGAAGGTATAAAATAAACTTGTTCAGGATAAAACAGAGTAAGTTAGAGTAACGCTGATAGTTTTAGTCAGATGTGGAAAATGATTTTTGCATTTTCTCCTGTGTTCAGGGTCTGTTTTAGTCAGGGTTCTCTAGAGGGACAGAACTAATGGAATATATATATATATATACACACACACACATATATATATATACACATATACACACACACACACACACACACACACGTATATATACACATGAGAGTTTATTAAGTATTAACTCACATGATCACAAGGTCCCACAATAGGCCATCTACAGACTGAGGAGGAAGAAGAGCCAGTCCAAGTTCCAGAACTGAAGAACTTGGAGTCCGATGTTCAAGGGCAAGAAGCACCCAGCATGGGAGAAAGATGTAGGCCGGGGGCTAGGCCAGTATCTTTTTTCACATTTTCTGCCTGCTTATTATATTCTACCCACACTGGGAGCTGATTAGATTGTGCCCACCCAGATTACGGGTGGGTCTGCCTTTCCCAGCCCACCGACTCAAATGTTAATCTCCTTTGGCAACACCCTCACAGATACACCCACGATGAATACTTTGTATCCTTCAATCCAATCAAGTTGACACTCAGTATTAACCATCGCAAGTCCACCCCTTGTCTACTTGAACCCATACACATCTCCTGAGATCATACATAATCTTCAAATAAAGACAACAATAAGGTCATGATTATGCCTAACATAACTATCCTTCATACAACTGGAAACGCACCAATTCCCAACCCAAACACTATTACACAAAGTTAACCATACTTAAATGTTGATGTCAAGTCAATAAATCTTACATCACATGATAAAGGAGAAAGGAAACAAAATAAAGATATTTTCTTAGTACAAGTGTATACATGCAAAAACATGCTTTTAACAAAAGAAAGAGGAAATCCTCATGACAATTATAGTCTTGACTTCTGCAGCTGGTCATGTGGTCATAGCTGGTATTGATGACCACCTTCTACTACTACCCATTCTGTATTCCCTTTGCCTTCAACAAGCACCTCAGCAGGCTGTGGTTTTTTCCCTGGTGGAATGACCCAAACCTTCATTCCTGAAGGGTCTGGGTCATTTGTAGTCCTGCCTGGATTGGGCTGTTGTAGTTTCCCATTGACCTTAATCACAGGGCATGGTAATACTAAGAGATGTCCTAACGGATCTTCTGTAGTCCATGCTTACTCTTCCTTTCCTCTGTTGTGGAGTAGCAGACTGATTTCATCTTGATAGTCCAGGTCAATCACCCCAGTCAACACTGTCACTCCCTTCTTAGCCTGTTGATTTAAAGGTAGCAGAGGTCCAAAGTGTCCAGGTGGTAATCTTAACTTCCAGTTTAATGGAATTGTTGTTGTGTCTCCTGGTGGCAGCTTTCCTCTCTCTGGAACTAAGACCTCAAGGCCAACAGAACGTAATGTCATGGGAACAGGAAGCAAAAGTTTTACTGGTGGATCACTAGGGGTGATGATGAGTGGTGCCACTTCCACTTCCACCTCTTGATTCCTGGACCTGTGAATCTTGGCTATGGGAGAAACACTACCATTAAATGCTGATTCAGAGCATACATGGCCTTTTGGAGAACTTTGCCCCCACCCTGCAAAGTATTGTCACCTAGCTGGCATTGTAATTGTGACTTCAAAAGGCCATTCCTCCATTCTATCAATCCAGCTGCTTCAGGATGATGGGAAACATGGTAAGACCAATGAATTCCAAGAGCATGGAGCCCACTGCCACACTTCTTTAGCCATAAAGTGAGTGCTTTGGTCAGAGGCAATGCTGTGTGGAATACCATGATGGTGGATAAGGTATTCTGTGAGTCCCTGGATGGTAGTCTTGGCAGAAGCATTGAATGCAGGATAGAAAAACCCATATCTGGAGTAAGTGTCTATTCCATTGAGGACAAACATCTGCCCTTTTCATGATGGAAGAGGTCCAATACAATCAACCTGCCACCAGGTAGCTGGCTGATCACCCCCAGGAATGGTACCATATTGAGGGCTCAGTGCTGGTCTCTGCTGCTGGCAAATTGGGCACTCAGCAGTGGCCATAGGTCAGCCTTGGTGAGTGGAGGTCGACGTTGCTGAGCCCATGTGTACCCTCCATCCCTGCCACCATGGCCACTTTGTTCATGGGCCCATTGGGCGATGACAGGGGTGGCTGGGGAAAGAGGCTGAGTGGTGTCCACAGAACAGGTCATCCTATCCACTTGATTATTAAAATCCTCCTCTGCTGAGGTCACCCATTGGCGAGCACTCATGTGGGATACAAATATCTTCACAGTTTTTGGCCACTTAGAGAGGTCCATCTGCATACCTCTTCCCCAAATGTCTTTGTCACCAATTTTCCAATCATGCTTCTTCCAAGTCCCTGACCATCCAGCCAAATCATTGGCTACAGCCCATGAATCAGTATATAATCGCACGTCTGGCCATTTCTCCTTCCAGGCAAAGCACACAACCAGGTGCGTTGCTCAAAGTTCTGCCCACTAGGAAGATTTCCCTTCACCACTGTCCTTCAGGGATGTCCTAGAAGGGGGCTGGAGTGCTGCAGCTGTCCATTTTCAGGTGGCGCCTGCATATCATGTAGAATCATCTGTGAAGCAGGCTCTAGTTCTCTTCCTCTCTTCTCTTCCTCTGTTAACTGAGCATATGGAACTCCCCATGAGGCCATTGGTGCAGGCTGGGGGAGAGAAGGCAGGGTGGCAGGAGTGGAAAACATGGGCATTTGAGCCACTTCATCATGTAAGTTACTCGTGCCTTCAGGACCTGCTTGGGCCCAATCACATTATATAACACTTTCATTTGGAGATGGAATGTTGCTGTGCACAACCCACTTTATGGCTAGGTGGGTCAGAAAGCACCCAGTTCATGATAGACAGTTCAGGTCCCATGGACTTGATGACCCATAGTCAACTGTTCAGTTTCCACCAAAGCCCAGTGACAGGCAAGAGCTGTCTCTCAAAAGGAGAGTAGTTACCTACAGAAGATGGCAGGGCCTTGCTCCAAAATCCTAGAGGCCTCTGCTGTGATTCACTTATGGGGGCCTTGCCAAAGGCTCCAAATAGCATCTTTATCTGCCACTGACATCTCAAGCACCATTGGATCTGCTGGGTCATATGGCCCAAGTAGTAGAGCAGCTTGCACAGCAGCCTGGACCTGCTGTAGAGCCTTCTGTTCTGGACCCCACTCAAAACTGGCAGCATGTCGGGTCACTTGACAAATGGGCTGGAGTAACATATTCAAATGAGGAATGTGTTGCCTGCAAAATCCAAATAGGCCCACTAGGTATTGTGCCCCATCCTGGCTTGTAGGATGGGCCAAATGCAGCAAAGTATTCTTCACCTTAGAAGGAATGTCTCGACAGGCCCCACTGCACTGGACTCCTAGAAATTTTACTAAGGTAGAAGTTCCCTGAATTTTACCCGGATTTATTTCCCATCCTATGGGACACAAATATCTCGCCAATAAGTCCAGTGAGTTTACTACTTCTTGCTCACTGGATCCAATCAGCATAATGTCATCAATGTAATGGACTAGTATGATATCTTGTGGAAGCAAAAAGTGATCAAGTTCTCTCCGAATAAGATTATACCACAAAGCCAGAGAGTTGATATACTCCTGAGGCAGGACAGTAAAAGCATATTGCTGGCCTTGCCAGCTGAAGGCAAATTGCTTCTGGTGGGCCTTATAGACAGGAATGGAGAAAAAGGCATTTGCCAAGTTAATGACTGCGTACCAGGTCCCAGGAGATATGTTAATTTGCTCAAGCAATGAAACCACATCTGGTACAGCAGCTGTGAGTGGATTCACCACTTGGTTAAGCTTATGATAATCCACTGTCATTCTCTAAGACCGATCTGTCTTCTGCATAGATCAAATGGGAAAGTTGAACAGGGATGTGTTGGGAATCACCACCCCTGCATGTTTCAAATCCTTGATGGTGGCACTAATCTCCACAGTCCCTCCAGGGATGTGATGTTGTTTTTGATTTACTATTTTTCTAGGTAGAGGCAATCTAATGGCTTCCATTTGACCTTTGTCACCATAGTAACCCTCACTCTACCAGTCAGGGAGCCAATGTGGGGGTTCTGCTAGCTGCTAAGTATGTCTATGCCAATTATGCATTCTGACACAGGGGAAATTACCACAGGATGAGTCCAGGGAACCAGTGCACCCACTGTAAGTTGGACCTGAGCTAAAACTCCATTAGTTACCTGACCTTCATAAACCCCTACTTCAATTGAAGGACCACAATGACGTTTTGGGTCCCCTGGAATCAGTGTGAGCTCAGAGCCAGTGTCCAACAGTTCCTGAAATGTCTGATCATTTCCCTTTTCCCAGCACAGTTACCCTGGAAAAAGGCCAGAGGTCTCCTTGAGGAAGGATGAGTGAAAGATTCACTACATAAATTGTTGGTAATGTAGTGGGGTCCTTCCTCAAGGGGACCAGGCCTCCCCATCATTCAAGGGGTTCCAGGTCTATAAACTGGCTTAAGTCTGGAAATTGATTGAGGGGCTGTGATTCTCTCTTTTTATAATTCAAATTGGTATTTTGTCCATTCAACCTAGAAGTTTTCTGCTTCCATAAATTAAGTAGAAAAGCAGTAGGCTTCCTGTCAATTTAACTTCTAGAAACACCATAATTAATTAGCCAATGCCAGAGCTCTACATGAGTCAGATTGTTCTTTTATAAATTTTTATTTACTTACTTATTTTTTATACTTTAAGTTCCAGGGTACATGTGCACAATGTGTAGTTTTGTTACATAGGTATACATGTGCCATGTTGGTTTGCTGCACCCATTAACTCGGCATTTACATTAGGTATTTCTCCTAATGCTATTCTTCCCCCAGCCCCCCACCCCACGCCAGATCCCAGTGTGTGGCGTTCCCCGCCCTGTGTCCAAGTGTTCTCATTGTTCAGTTCCCACCTGTGAGTGAGAACATGTGGTGTTTGGTTTTCCGTTCTTGCAATAGTTTGCTCAGAATGATGGTTTCCAGCTTCATCCATGTCCCTAAAAAGGACATGACCTCATCCTTTTTTATGGCTGCATAGTATTCCACAGTATATATGTGCCACATTTTCTTAATACAGTCTATCATTGATGGACATTTGGGTTGGTTCCAAGTCTTTGCTATTGTGAATAGTGCCACAATAAACATATGTGTGCATGTGTCTTTATAGTAGCATGATTTGTAAGCCTTTGGGTATATACCCAGTAATGGGATCGCTGGGTCAAATGGTATTTCTAGTTCTAGATCCCTTAGGAATCACCACAGTGTCTTCCGCAATGGGTGAACTAGTTTACACTCCCACCAACAGTGTAAAAGTGTTCCTATTTCTCTGCATTGTCTCCAGCACCTGTTGTTTCCTGACTTTTTAATGATCACCATTCTAACTGGTGTGGGATGGTATCTCATTGTGGTTTTGATTTGCATTTCTCTGATGAACAGTGATAAATGCACATTTTTTCATGTGTCTGTTAGCTGCATAAATATCTTCTTTTGAGAAGTGTCTGTTCATATCCTTTGCCCACTTTTTGATGGGGTTGATTTTTTCTTGTAAATTTGTTTGAGTTCTTTGTAGATTCTGGATATTAGCCCTTTGTCAGATGGGTAGATTGCAAAAATTTTCTCCCATTCCATAGGTTCCCTGTTCACTCTGATGTTAGTTTCTTTTGCTGTGCAGAAGCTCTTTAGTTTAATTAGATCCCATTTGTCTATTTTGGCTCTTGTTGCCATTGCTTTTGTGTTTTAGTCATGGAGTCCTTGCCCATGACTATGTCCTGAATGGTATTGCCTAGGTTTTCTTCTAGGTTTTTTATGGTTTTAGGTCTAACATTTAAGTCTTTCATCCATCTTGAATTAATTTTTGTATAAGGTCTAAGGAAGGGATCCAGTTTCAGCTTTCTGCATATGGCTAGCCAGTTTTCCCAGCTCCATTTATTAAATAGGGAATCCTTTCCCCATTGCTTGTTTTTGTCAGGTTTGTCAAAGATCAGATGGTTGTAGATGTGTGATGTTATTTCTGAGGACTCTGTTCCGTTCCATTGGTCTATCTCTCTGTTTTGGTACCAGTATCATGTTGTTTTGGTTACTGTAGCCTTGTAGTATAGTTTGAAGTCAGGTAGCATGATGCCTCCAGCTTTGTTCTTTTTGCTTAGGATTGTCTTCAATGCAGGCTCTTTTTTGATTCCATATGAACTTTAAAGTAGTTTTTTCCAATTCTGTGAAGAAAGCAATTGGTAGCTTGACAGGGATGGCACTGAATCTATAAATTACTTTCAGCAGTATGGTCATTTTCATATTGATTCTTCCTATCCATGAGCATGGAATGTTCTTCCATTTGTTTGTGTCCTTTCATTTCATTGGGCAGTGGTTTGTGGTTCTCCTTGAAGAGGTCCTTCAAATTCCTTGTACATTGGATTCCTAGGTATTTTATTCTCTTCGTAGCAATTGTGAATGGGAGTTCACTCATGATTTGGCTGTCTGTTTGTGTTATTGGTGTATAGGAATGCTTGTGATTTTTGCACATTGATTTTTTATCCTGAGACTTTGCTGAAATTGCTTATCAGCTTAAGGAGATTTTGGGCTGAGATGATGGGGTTTTCTAAATATACAACCATATCATCTGCAAACAGAGACAATTTGACTTCCTGTTTTCCTAATTGAATACCCTGTATTTCTTCCTCTTGCCTGATTGCCCTGGCCAGAACTTCCAACACTATGTTGAATAGGAGTGGTGAGAGAGGGCATCCCTGTCTTATGCTGGTTTTTAAAGGGAATGCTTCCAGTTTTTGCCCATTCAGTATGATATTGGCTGTGGGTTTGTCATAAATAGCTCTTATTATTTTGAGATACGTTCCATCAATACCTAGTTTACTGAGAATTTTTAGCATGAAGGGCTGTTGAATTTTGTCAAAGGCCTTTTCTGCATCTATTGAGATAATCATGTGGTTTTTGTCTTTGGTTCTGTTTATGTGATGGATTATGTTTACTGATTTGAGCATGTTGAACCAGCCTTGCATCCCAGGGATGAAGCCAACTTGATCTTGGTGGATAAGCTTTTTGATGTGCTGATGGATTTGGTTTGCCAGTATTTTATTGATGATTTTTGCATCGATGTTCATCAGGGATATTGGTCTAAAATTCTCTTTTTTTATTGTGTCTCTGCCAGGCTTTGGTATCAGGATGATGCTGGCCTCATAAAATGAGTTAGGGAGGATTCCTTCTATTTCTATTGTTTAGAATAGTTTCAGAAGGAATGGTACCAGCTCCTCTTTGTACCTCTGGTAGAATTCGGCTGTGAATCTGTCTGGTCCTGGACTTTTCATTGCTAGGCTATTAATTATTGCCTCAATTTCAGAGCCTGTTATTGGTCTATTCAGGGATTCCACTTCTTCCTGGTTTAGTCTTGGGAGGGTGTATGTGTCCAGGAATTTATCAATTTCTTCTAGATTTTCTAGTTTATTTGTGTAGAGGTGTTTATAGTACTCTCTGATAGTAGTTTGTATTTCTGTGGGATCAGTGGTGATATCCCCTTTATCATTTTTTATTGCATCTATTTGATTTTTCTCTCTTTTCTTCTTTATTAGTCTTGCTAGTAGTCTATCAGCTTTGTTGATCTTTTAAAAAAAACAGCTCCTGGATTCATTGATTTTTTGAATGGTTTCTTGTGCCTCTATCTCTTTCAGTTCTGCTCTGATCTTAGTTATTTCTTGCCTTCTGCTAGCTTTTGAATTTGTTTGCTCTTGCTTCTCTAGTTCTTCTAATTGTGATGTTAGAGTATCAATTTTAGATCTTTCCTTCTTTCCCCTGTCGGCATTTAGTGCTATAAATTTCCCTCCACACACTGCTTTAAATGTGTCCTAGAGATTCTGGTACGTTGTGTCTTTGTTCTCACTGGTTTCAAAGAACATCTTTATTTCTGCCTTCATTTCGTTATTTACCCAGTAGTCATTCAGGAGCAGGTTGTTCAGTTTCCATGTAGTTGTGCAGTTTTGAGTTACTTTCTTAATCCTGAGTTCTAATTTGATTGCACTGTGGTCTGAGAGACAGTTTGTTGTGATTTCTGTTCTTTTACATTTGCTGAGAAGTGCTTTACTTTCAACTATATGGTCAATTTTGGAATAAGTGCAATGTGGTGCTGAGAAGAATGTATATTGTGTTGATTTGAGGTGGAGAGTTCTGTAGATGTCTATTACGTCCACTTGGTGGAGAGCTGAGTTCAAGTCCTGGATATCCTTGTTAACCTTCTGTCTCGTTGGTCTATCTAATATTGACAGTGAGGTGTTAAAGTCTCCCATTATTATTGTGTGGGAGTCTAAGTCTCTTTGTAGATCTCTAAGAACTTGCTTTATGAATCTGGGTGCTCCTGTAATGGAAGCATATATATTTAGGGTAGTTAGCTCTTTTTGTTGAATTAATCCATTTACCATTATGTAATGGCCTTCTTTGTCTCTTTTGATCTTTGTTGGTTTAAAGTCTGTTTTATCAGAGACTAGGATTGCAACTCCTTTTTTTGTTTTCCATTTGCTTGGTAGATCTTCCTCTATCCCTTTATTTTGAGCCTATGTATGTCTCTGCACCTGAGATGGGTCTCCTGAATACAGAACACTGATGGGTCTTGATTCTTTATCCAATTTGCCAGTCTGTGTCTTTTAACTGGGGCATTTATCCCATTTACATTTAAGGTTAATATTGTCATGTGTGAATTTGATCCTGTCATTATGATGTTAGCTGGTTATTTTGCCTGGTAGTTAATGGAGTTTCTTCCTATCATCAGTGGTATTTACAATTTGGCATGTTTTTGCAGTGACTGGTACTAGTTGTTTCTTTCCATGTTTAGTGCTTCCTTCACAAGCTTGTGTAAGGCAGGCCTGGTGGTGACAACATCTCTCAGCATTTGCTTGTCTGTAAAGGATTTTATTTCTCCTTCACTTATTAAGCTTAGTTTGGCTGGATATGAAATACTGGGTTGAAAATTCTTTTCTTTGAGAATGTTGAATATTGCCCCTACTCTCTTCTGGCTTGTAGGGTTTCTGCCGAGAGATCTGCTGTTAGTCTGATGGGCTTCCCTTTGTGAGTAACCCGACCTTTCTCTCTGGCTGCCCTTAACATTTTTTCCTTCATTTCAACCTTGGTGAATCTGAGAATTATGTATCTTGGGGTTGCTGTTCTTGAGGAGTATCCTTGTGGTGTTCTCTGCATTGCCTGAATTTGAATGTTGGCCTGCCTTGCTAGGTTGGGAAAGTTCTCCTAGATGATATCCTGAAGACTGTTTTCCAGCTTGGTTCCATTCTCCTCATCACTTTCAGGTACACCAATCGAACGCAGATTTGGTCTTTTCACATAGTTCCATACTTCTTGGAGGCTTTGTTAGTTTCTTTTTACTCTTTTTTCTCTAAACTTCTCTTTTCTCTTCATTTCATTAATTTGAACTTCAATCACTGATACCCTTTCTTCCACTTGATCAAATTGGCTACTGAAGCTTGTGCATGCATCATGTAGTTCTCGTGCCATGGTTTTCAGCTCTATCAGGTCATTTAAGGTCTTCTTTACACTGTTTATTCTAGTTAGCCATTCATCTAATCTTTTTTCACGGTTTTTAGCTTCCTTGAAATGGGTTCAAATACTTCCTTTAGCTCAGAGTTTGTTATTACTGACCTTCTGAAGCCTACTTCTGTCAACTCATCAAATCATTCTCCGTCCTGCTTTGTTCCGTTGCTGGCAAGGAGCTGTGACCCTTTGGAGGAGAAGGGGTGCTCTGGTTTTTAGAATTTTCAGCTTTTCTGTTCTGGTTTCTGGTTTCTCTCCATCTTTGTGGTTGTATCTACCTTTGGTCTTTGATGGTGGTGACCTACTGATGGGGTTTCGGTGTGGATGTCCTTTTTGTTGATGTTGATACTATTCCTTTCTGTTTGTTAGTTTTCCTTCTAATAGTCAGGTCCCTCAGCTGCAGGTCTGTTGGAATTTGCTGGAGGTCTACTCCAGACCCTGTTTGCCTGAGTATCACCAGCAGAGGCTGCAGAACAGCAAATATTGCAGAACAGCAAATATTGCTGCCTGATCCTTCTTCTGGAAACTTCATCTCAGAGGGGCACCCGGCTGTATGGGGTGTCAGTCGGCCCCTACTGGGAGGTGTCTCCCAGTTAGGCTACACGGGGGTCAGGGACTCACTTGAGAAGGCACTCTGTCCATTCTCAGAGCTCAAACACTGTACTGGGAGAACCACTGCTCTCTTCAGAGCTGTCAGACAGGGATGTTTAAGTCTGCATAAGTTTCTGCTGCCTTTTGATCAGCTATGCCCTGTACCCAGAGGTGGAGTCTACAGAGGCATGCAGGCCTCATTGAGCTGCGGTGGGCTCCACCCAGTTCAAGCTTCCCAGCCCCTTTGTTTACCTACTCAAGCCTCAGCAATGACAGATGCCCCTCCCCAAGCCAGGCTGCTGCCTCACAGTTTGATCTCAGACTGCTGCACTAGCAGTGAGCAAGGTTCCATGGGTGTGGGACCCGATGAGCCAGGCACAGGATACAATCTCCTGGTGCACCGTTTGCTAAGACCATTGAAAAAGTGCAGTATTTGGGTGGCAATGTCCCGATTTTCCAGGTACAGTCTGTCATGGCTTCCCATGGCTAGAAAAGGGAAATCCCCCAAACCCTTGTGCTTCCCGGGTGAGGTGACTCCCTGTCCTACTTCAGCTCACCCTCCATGGGCTGCACCCACTGTCCAACCAGTCCCAATGAGACAAACCAGGTACCTCAGTTGGAAATGCAGAAATCACCCATCTTCTGCGTCAAACACGCTGGGAGCTGCAGACCGGAGCTGTTCCTATTCGGCCATCTTGGAACGGACTCTGAGTCAGACTATTCTGATTGCCACTTTGCTTCTGCTGTCCATTACAGTAGCTACACCCACCTTGCCTTTGATGGTTGAGTGCCACCACTTGGCCCCTGCCACCTTGGGATCCAATTATTCCCATTGTATTTAAATTTTGTAGTTGAGTGACTGTGGTTCCCACTGTTACATCTGACATACAGAGAAGAGCAATTACAGAGCTCTCCAAAGATGCAGGTGTTGCCCTCACAAATCTATTTCACAAGGCATTGGTCAAGAGTCTATCTTCTGGACCCTCCCAGCTGGGATGAGTAGGTCTACAGTGACTAATCCACCCCACTATCCCAATCTCCCTAAGCCTTTGGATCCCTTCCTCTACATTAAACCAAGGGAGATCAGGCATTTCCAGCTTACTCACAATGGGCAATCTTTCAATACATATTTCAGCTAACCAAGCACATAAACTATTAGAACCTTTTTTAACTCCCCAAGCTGCAACAATAAATGCTGAGTCCCTACTTTGTGGGCCCAAATCAATAAATTCAGCCTGATCCAACTCTATATTCCTTCCACCATTGCCCCACACCCTTAATATCCATTCCCATGCCTGCTCTCCAGATTTCTCTCTATATAAATTAGAAAACTCAAGCATTTCTTTGCGAGTGTACTGCACCTCCTCATGGGTCACAGTCTCAACCTCACCTCTAAGGCCTGCCAGGACTTTAGTGTAGTTATAGGTCTAGAAACAAACAGGGGTGTTGGTGGTGGCTCCTGAGGAGAATCAACACACTCTTGCTTGGCAACTGCCTCAGGGGAGGTCATCACTGATGCCTCAGGCAGCGCAGGGTTTATCTCCTCAGACAAAGGTGGAAAGGCTAATGGCAGCATGGGTGAGGGAGGGGATGTTGCCACTACTGAGGATGGAGAAGCTGTTCTTTCTGGCAAAAAAGGTTCATCAGAGTTTACAAACTCAGTGTCCCCAGCTTCATCAGGGTCCTCCCACACATCCCCATTCCAAGTTGCGGGGTCCATTTTTTTCCATTAATGCCCTCACTTTAACAGTAGACGCCTAGTGAGGCTGTGTATGTGCCTTTCATCACAGGTCAGCTACTCGCATGATAAGAGCTTGTGTCTGTTTTCCCACAATTTCAGCTCTTTCTTTACAGGAGATAAAACTCTCACTCAGGGCAATCTTAGCAGACTTGAGGCTCAGTATCTGCTTCTGAAGCTGGGAGATAGAATCCCTGAATTCATCATTGTCTTTCACCACTTTGTCCACTGAACTTAAGAGCAACCAATCAGCTTCATTATGTTCCTTGATTCCTCACATATGGTCAAAGGTGTTATGTATAGAGTCACTAAACTCCTTGCCTCTCATGAGTGATGAATCAGGAGTGTCAAATGCATGTTTTTGCATACTCTCTAAACAGTTCAAGCCAAGGACTATCAGTGTTCTCCATATTATTAGAAGTAGAGTCCTTAGCATTTTGGGGTCTAATCATATTAAACAGCCAACTCCAAAAACTCCAAAACCAATGAAAGAACTCCATCCTTAATATTCTGTTCCTCTAGAGCCACTCCTGGTACCAAAATGTATATTAGTCAGTGTTCTCTAGATGGACAGCACTAATGGAATATATATACACACACACACATATATAAAGGAGAGTTTATTAAGTATTAAATCACATGATCACAAGGTACCACAATAGGCCTTCTGCAGGCTGAGGAGCAAGAAGAGACAGTCCAACTTCCAAAACTGAAGAACTTGGAGTCTGATATTCGAGGGCAGGAAGCATCCAGCACGGGAAAAAGATGTAGGCTGGGAGGCTAGGCCAGTCTTTCCTCTCACATTTTTCTGCCTGCTTATATTCTTGCCGCACTGGCAGCTGATTAGATTGTGCCCACCCACATTAAGGGTGGGTCTGCCTTTCCCAGCCCACTGACTCAAATGTTAATCTCCTTTGGCAACACCCTCAGAGACACAGCCAGGACAAATACTTTGTATCCTTCAATCCAATTCAGGCTGATACTCAGTATTAACCATCACAGGGTCTCAAGAGTCCTCCCAACCTAGTCCTGCAGTTCGCTTTAGCAGGATTATGAAAGACAATTCGTGTTCAGGTGAATCTGCTGAATTTATTTATTCAGCTTTAATATGTACCAACTTTGTGCCAGGTCTTGAAACAGCAACGGGAAAGCCAGAGAGTAAAAAATGCAGTTTCTGCATTTAAGAGTCATAGCTTCAAGAAAATGCAGTTGTTTTAGTTTTCAGTGATGTCAAGTCAGGAAGGTGAGAGAAAAACTGGACATGTTAGCTTTGGAGAGTTATAGGCAGATACCAGAGGAAACCAGCATTCAGGATCCAGTCCAAATTATAGGTAGATAACAAAACCTCAAAGACAATGAATAGAACTAGAATCTAATAATAGGTGCACTGTAGTCTTCTGGTGAAACATAATTTTACTATATAGTCACTCCATTTCTACCAAAGATAATCACAATAAGGCGAATTTGTTCACAAAATAAGTCTAGTCTCACTAAACTTGGCCTGATTATTTACATAACTGCAGCATGAATAGTAATTGAACATGGAGGCTCTTTTCTGTAACTTCTTTGTTTTCTTATTTTTTTATGAGATGAGGTCTCACTGTGTTGCCCAGGATAATCTCAAACTCCTGGGCTCAAGTGATCCTCTGGCCTTAGTTTCCCAAGTAGCTAGAATTACAGGCACATGCCACTGGGCCTGGATTATAGGTTCTTTTAAAGTTTGCTTTGCTGGAACTTTTCATGAAAAATCTCAGATTAGACTTTTAAAAGCCTCTCGAGGCTATGAAGACAAGCCAAGGGCTTGCTATCAAGCTTCACTTATAATACTGTCAGAGGCATTCAAACCAGAGCAATTCCTTCTTGAATAGGGGCTGGGTAAAACAAGGGTGAGACCTACTGGGCTGCATTCCCAGGAGGTTAGGCACTCTTAATCACAGGATGACATAGGAGGTCAGCAGGAATGGTATCACAAGATACAGGTCATAAAGACCCTGCTGATAAAACAGCAGTAAAGAAGCCAGCCAAAACCCACCAAAACCAAGATGGTGATGAAAATAACTTCTGGTTCTCTTCACTTCTCATTATGCACTAATTATAATATTTTAGCATATTAAAAGACACTCCAACTAGTGCCATGATCATTTACAAATGCCACAGCAACATCAGGAAGTTACTCTATATGGTCTAAAAAGAGAAAGAGCTCTCAGTTCCGGGAACTACCCACCCTATCCCCAGAAAACTCATGAATAACCCATCCCCGTGTAGCACATAATCAAGAAATAACCATAAAAATAGCCAACTACCAGCCCTCGGGGCTGCTCTGCCTATGGAGTAGCCATTCTTTTATTCCTTTACTTTCTTAACAAACTCACTTTCACTTTACTCTATGATCTTGCCCCAAATATTTTCCTGTAAGAGATCCAAGAATCTTCTCTTGGAGTCTGGATTGGTACCCCTTTCCAGTAACAATACCTACAGATTTGGATGAATTCTTCTCTTGTTGAGATCCTCAAGATATCCTAGGGTCCAGGGCCTGCTGGGAAGTGACATTCCTTTCTCACCTGTAAGGCCTGTAAGCCGGGTATCAGTCCAGTTTTTCCAAAGGGAAAAGAGATTTATTGGCATTATAAAATCTACCTTCGTTTCTTTTTTAAATTTTTATTTTATTTTTTTGAGACAGGGTCTTGCTCTGTCACCAAAGCTGGAGTGCAGTGGTGCCATCTCAGCTCACTACAACCTCCACTTCCCTGCAACCTCTGCCTCCCAGGCTCCAGCCAACCTCCCACCTCAGCCTCCTGAGTAGCTAGGACTACAGGCACGCCTTACCATGCCTGGCTAATTTTTTGTATTTTTTTTTATAGAGACGAGATTTTACCATGTTGCTCAGTTTGGTCTAGAACTTATGAGCTCAAGCAATCCACCTGCTTCAGCCTCCCATAGTGCTGGGATTACATTACAGGCATGAGCCATTGGGCCTCAACCTTAGTTTCTTGAAGCTGCTTGTGATAGAGACAGTAGACAGTGAAGATTCCCCAGTGAAACCCCACCTTCAAGCCTAAAACAGCCTGAAGGCTGAAAGATTGGACTGCTGGTCCCAGATGAAAAACACAACCCAGAGGGAGAAATGCCCGTTTCCCAACCTTTCCTAACTGATTCTTTCTGAATAATGCCCACACATGTGCACTGGAGGAATAGGGTGGAGTGACCAGGAATTTGCACCTTACGGAGGGGGAGGAGTCTGGCTTTTCAGCTCATGTGTGGGGACCTGATATTCAATCCACGAGGTGGGAGGCCATTGGCAGGACACCTCTCACTTTGCTGAAAGTTTTTTTTTTTCCTTTTTGCCCAGTAAATTCCACTGTCCTCACTCTTCAGTATGTCCACATGCCTAATTTTTCCTGGTCGTGACACAAGAACCCAGATTTAGCTTAACTAAGGAGCAAAAATTCTGCATCACTCGGTCATATCTGACCTATACACATTCTCAAATATGACATTCCAGCCAAAACCTTGGTTATAAAACCAATGCTTCCAATTATGTTCTGCTACAAAGAGAACAGATTCTTATTGAACCTACATAAATAATTATATTGCCATGAAAGAAGGATAGTCACTAATAGCTTCTGAATTCTGGACAGGTCAAGTAGGGAGAAAAAGTAATTGTACTTTGTTCATAAAGGAGTAATCTACCAAGTTGCTGTAAGCAATAGGTAGTCTGAGAGAAAAGAGAAAATTTTCCTTAAATGTGGAAAACAAAACCAGCAATGATTCAAATAAAATGTCATGAGTTCACTTAGTCTCATGTAACTAATTCTTCTTCTGCTTGATTTTGGGTCTAGCAATTTTATGAATCCAAGAGTTTCCTTATTAGAGTTCTGGAAATCCTTACTCAATACAAGGTATAACGAAGTTACCAGAAACCTGAACCTATCCGTTATTTTCATGAATCTCCTTGAAGATGAAATACTTTCAGACTACACTCACTTGTAAATGTAAGGTTCTTGTATCAGTTCGAATACCATCTCAAAAAAAAAAAAAAAAAAAAAAGAACTGCTGAAAACCAGGTAATTTATAAAGGAAAGAGGTTTAATCGACTCACAATTCAGCATGGCTGGGGAGGCCTCAGGAAACTTACAATCATGGCAGAAGGTGAAGGGAAACCAAGGCACCTTCTTCACAAGGCAGCAGGAAGGAGAATTGCCGAGCAAAGGGGGAAAAGCCCCTTATAAAACCAACACATCTTGTGAGAACTCACCCACTATCATGAGAATAGCATGGAGGAACTGCCCCCATTATTCAATTACATCCACCTGGTCTCTCCTTTGGCACGTGGGGATAATGGGGATAATGAGGACTGTCAGGCCTCTGAGCCAAAGCTAAGCCATCATATCCCCTGTGACCTGCAGGTACACATCCAGATGGCTGGTTCCTGCCTTAACTGATGACATTTCACCACAAAAGAAGTGAAAATGGTCTGTTCCTGCCTTAACTGATGACATTTCACCACAAAAGAAGTGAAAATGGTCTGTTCCTGCCTTAACTGATGACATTACCTTGTGAAATTCCTTTTCCTGGCTCATCCTGGCTCCAAAGCTCTCCCACTGAGCACCTTGTGAGCCCCCCCACCCCTGCCCGCCAGAGAACAACCCCCTTTGACTGTAATTTTCCTTTACCTACCCAAATCCTATAAAACGCCCCCCTTCCCCATCTCCCTTTGCTGACTCTCTTTTCAGACTCAGCCCACCTGCACCCAGGTGATATAAACAGCCTTGTTGCTCACACAAAGCCTATTTGGTGGTCTCTTTACATGGATGCGCATGACAGGGATTATGGAGATTTCAATTCAAGATGAGATTTGGGTGGGAATACAAAGCCTAACCATATCATTCTGCCCCTGGCCTCTCCCAAATCTCAGGTCTTTTCTACATTTCAAAACCAATCATGCCTTCCCAATACTCCCCCAAAGTCTTAATTCATTCCAGCACTAACCCAAACGTCCAAGCTCAAAGTCTCTTTGAGACGAGGTAAGTGCCCTCCACCTATACGCTTGTAAAATCAAAAGCTGAACAACTGATTTACAGCCTTGTTGCCACGGGTGAGACCGTCAGCTGGCCCATTACTCAATACAACCATTACAACCAGAAATGCAGATCTCTATACCCTACGCCTCACGTGCTTTGTCCAGCCCAGCCTGTATACCCTATCCCCAATATCAATTCTTGCACTTTGCCTAATAAAAATCCCAACCTTTTCAGAGAGGCAGTGAGGGAATTCTCTTTCTTGTGCTGCCTCCCTTATGCCCATGCATAAGCTCCAGTGAAGTCTCAGGAAAACTCTTTGGGCCTTATGTCAATTTCTATTGCATTGAGAGCCCAAGAACCCATAGTATGTAACAAGCCTAGGCAATGCAGTATGAACTCCCTGGAAAAAATTTAAAGAAAAAGAAAAGGAAGAACTTGGTGTAAGAACCAGGTTGGGAGGAGAGAAGGGTATGTCTTACGTTAAGGAATTCAACTTGGGATTTTAAAGAATAATTCTTTAAGATAGTCCCCAAATCCCTATCTAGATGCCTCTCCTTTGCCTGGTGAAATAAGTTAATGGAGTTTGCTGAAAGATCAGCCACAGGATATGATCAGAAAAGGCAGAGGAGTGAGACAAAGAAAGAGCTAAATGGTTAGTCTACATGATAAAGAATCAAGAGTGAAACTCTGTCTCAAAAAAAACATAAATAAATAAAAAGAATCTGGAGTTTCCTGAAAAAACTTTCAGATAGAAGGATAGGACCTTGCAACCCCATAAACTGGAACCCATGGTGGGAAAGGGGGGTTGGGGAGATAAGAGTGACTGAGGAAATGAGAACAAGGAAGTCTAACTATTGGTGCTCGCTTATCCTCATTACCACTGCCCATGCCCACCTGCCCCTGCCACTGCCTCCAAAGAAGCTTTTTGGTAAAGGAGTGCACTACACAACTACCATATGTTAGTGATAGTTTGTGGGAATTTAAAACAACACCAAAACCAATGCTATATCCCACATTAGTTGGGAAGAGGAGAGGTGGAAACAGGAGGAAGGATAAACTGAGATGGAATTTAGTAGGGGCACAGGAAACAAAAGGCAAAGACCAGGAGAATTCATAGAAATAGAGGAATAAGGGGATGGAGCTCCAAGTACTTTCATTTTAGTATAGTGTGACCACCCCCCCACACACACATACATACATATACATAAGGCGGGTGAGCTGGAGTCATTTGAGAGCCCGAAGCATGATTGTGTTAAATCAAGGTGTCTCTAAACCGGTTGGAACTTCTGAATGGATTCCCTACTGTTAGGGGCTCCTTCCTGTCACCTAAATCCTTTACAGAATACAAGTCCTTTGCCAAGTGTATACTCTGCAAATATCCACTTCAAGTGTGTAGTTTGCCTTTGCTCGCATTACGGTGTCTTTTGAGAAACAGCAGCTTTTATTTTTCTTGTAGCCCAGTTTTTCAATGTATCAATAAAGTATGATGAATACTTTTTTAATGAAGTTTTTGCCAACCCCAAAGTCATAAAGATATTCTCCTATGCTTTCTTCTGAAAGCTTTGTTAGTTTAACCTATTACATTAGGTCTAAAATTCTTCTTGTGGTTTTTGTAAAGAAGAAGGGTTCTGGATACATTTATTTTACTTATAGATATCTGATTGGCACAGCACCATTTATTGGGAAGACCATATGCATTGCACTACAATAACACCTTTATGAAAAAAAAAAATCAGTGGTGGTCTAAGTCTTAGAATCCAGTAGTAATATCTACAGATATTCTTCAAGAACCCCTTTGCAATATGTGGCACATTTGTTTTTACATGTATTTTAGAATCAACTTATTTGTATATAAACCTGCTGGGAGTTTGATTAGGATTAGATTAAATCCACTGATTTGGGGAGAACTAAAATCTTTACAATAGTGAGTCTTCCAACAATTATCATGATATAACCCTCCATTTACTTACAGCTACTTCAAAAGGTCTTTTACATCTTTGATTAGATTTATTCTAAAGTTTTTAATTTTTTGAAAATAGTATCTTCTTCCTTATTTCTTCTTTTGTTACTTTGTTGCTAATATTAAAAAATTTGATTTTTTGTATGTTGATCTCATTTCACAAAATTGTTAAATGTACTTATAGTTATTCTATATTAATAACTATTTTTCCTTTTTAAATTTCAGTAGCTTTAGGGGTACAAGTGGTTTTTGGTTACATGGATTAATTGTATAGTGGAAAGTCTGAGACTTTAGTGTACCTGTCACCTGAGTAGTGTACACTGTACCCAATATGCAGTTTTTTATCCCTCATCCTCATTTCACCCTTCCCCCTTCTCAGTCTCCAATGTCCATTCTACCACTCTCTATGCCTTTGCATACCCATAGCTTAGCTCCCATTTATAAGTGAGAAAATACAGTATTTGTTCCATTCCTGAGTTACTTCACTTAGAATAATGACCTCCAGCTCCATCCAAGTTGCTGCAAAAGACATCATTTCATTCTTTTTTGTGGCTGAGTAGTTCTCAATGGTGTATATATACGACGTTTTCTTTATCCATTCATCAGCTGATGAACACTTAGGTTGGTTCCATATCTTTGCAATTGTGAATTGTGCTGCAATAAACATATGTGTGCAGGTGTCTTTTTTTGAAATAATGACTTATTTTCCTTTGGGTAGATACCCTGTAGTGGGATTGCTGGATCAAATGGTAGATCTACCTTTTTTTTTTCTTTGAGACAAGGACTCAGTCTGTCACCCAGGCTAGAGTGCAGAGGCATGACAATGGCTCACCGCAGCCTCTACCTCCTGAACTCAAGCAATCATCCCACCTCAGCCTCCTGAGACCACAGCTCATCTCCTAGCTGGGACCACAGCTGGGACACCAGCCTGGCTAATATTTAACTTATTTGTTTGTAGTGACATGGTCTCACCATGTTGCCCAGGCTAGTCTGGAACTCCAGGGATCAAGCAATCCTCTTGCCTTGGCCTCCCAAAATGCTAGGATTACAGTCGTGAGCCACTGCACCTGGACTAGATCTACTTTTAGTTGTTTGAGAAATCTCCATACTCTTTTAAGAGATAGTACTAATTTACATTTCCACCAGTAGTGTATAAGCATTTGTGGCTGGGTGAAGTGGCTCATGACTGTAATCCCAGCACTTTGGGAGGCTGAGGTGGGAGGATTGCTTGAGCAAAGGAGTTCAAGGCCAGCCTGGGCAACATAGTGAGACCCTGTCTCTACAAAAAAATTTTTTTTTAATTAGCCAGGCATGGTGGCACATACCTGTAGTCCCAGCTACTTGGGAGGCTGAGGTAGGAGCATCACTTGAGCCCAGGAGCTTGAGACTGCAGTGAGCCATGTTCATGCCACTGCATTCCAGTCTGGGTGACAGAGTAAGACCCTATCTCAAAAACAAACAAAAACAAAAACAAAACAAAAAAAACAAAAAAAACATCATTCCCCTTTCACCACATCAATGCCAACATCTGTTGTTTTTTGACTTTTCAATAATGACCATTCTGGTGGGGGTAAGATGGTATCTTATTGTAGTTTTAATTTGCATTTTCCTGATGATTAATGATGTTGAGCATTTTTTCATGTTTGTTGGTCATTTGTACATCTTCTTTTGAGAAATATCTGTTTATGTCATTTGCCCAATTTTTGATGGGATTATTTGTTTTTTTCTTACTGATTTGTTTGAGTTCCTCGTAGATACTGGATATTAGTCCTTTTGTTGGCTGCATAGTTTTCAAATATTTTCTCCCATTCTGTGGGTTGTCTGTTTACTCTGATTATTAGTTTTGCTATGCAGAAGCTTTTTAGTTTAATTAGGTCTCATTTATTTATTTTTGCTTTTGTTGTATTTGCTTTAGGAGTCTTAGTCAGAAATTCTAGGTTTTCCTAGGTTTTTTTTCTAGAATTTTTATGGCTTCGAGTCTTAGATTTAAGACTTCAATCCATCTTGAGTTGATTTTTGTATATGATGAGAGATAGAGATCCAGTTTCTTTCTGCTACATGTGGGCATCCAGTTTGCCCAGCCCCATTTATTGTATAGAGTATCCTTTCCCTAATTTATGTTTTTGTAATGCTTTGTCAAAGATCAGTTGGTTGTAAGTACGTGGCTTTATTTTTGGATTCTCTATTATGTTCCATTGGTCTATGTATTTACTTTTATACAAGTAGCATGCTGTTTTGGTTACTCTAGCCTTATAGTATAATTTGAAGTTCAAGTAATGTGATGACTCTAGATTTGTTCTTTTTGTTTAGGATTGCTTTGGCTATTCAGGCTCTTTTTTGGATTCGTATCAATTTTGGGATCATTTTCCTAATTCTGTGGAAAACGATGTTGGTATTTTGATAGGAATTACATTGAATCTGTAGATTGCTTTGGGCAATATGGTCCTTTTCATGATATTGATCTCTTCAATCCATGACTATGGGTTATATTTCCATTTGTTTGTGTCATCTATAATTTCTTTCAGCAATGTTTTGTAGTTATCCTTGTAGAGATCTTTCACCTCTTTGGTTAAGTATCTTCCTATGTATTTTTTTCTTTTGCAGCTATCGTAAAAGGGATTGAGTTCTTGATTTGAGTCTCAGCCTGGTTGGTTTTGGTGTATAGCAGTGCCACTGTTTTGTGTACACTGATTTTGTAATCTGAAACTTTACTGAATTCATGTATTAAATCTAGAAGTCTTTTGGAGGAGTCTTTAGGGTTTTCTAGGTACACAGTCACATCATCGGAAACCAGGGATAGTTTGACTTCCTCTTTTCCAATTTGGATGCCCTTTATTTCTTTTTCTTGCCTGATTGCTCTGGCTAGGACTTCCAATAACTAATTCTAATATTATTTCTGTGGTCTTTTGAATTTTTATAAGTACAACATGTGTTGACTGAAAATTTCTCTTACTCCCACTTCTTTTTACATGTGGTAAATTATGTTGACTTTTTTTCTTTTTTCTTTTCTTTTTTTTCTAATTATACTTTAAGTTCTGGGGTACATGTGCAGAATGTGTAGGTTTGTTACATAGCTATACACGTGCCATGGTAGCTAGCTGCATCCATCAACCTGTCATCCATATTAGGTATTTCTCTTAATGCTATCACTCCCCTAGCCCCTGCCCCCCAAGAGGCCCTGGTGTGTGATGTTCCCCTCCCTGTGTCCATGTGTACTCATTGCTCAACTCCCACTTATGAGTGAGAACATGCAGTGTTTGGTTTTCTGTTCTTGTGTTAGTTTGCTGAGAATGACAGTTTCCAGCTTCATCCATGTTCCTGTAAAGGTAATGAACTCATCCTTTTTTTTATAGCTGCATAGTATTCTTTGATGAATATGTGCCACATTTTCTTTATGCAGTCTATCATTGATGGGCATTTGGGTTGGTTCCAAGTCTTTGTTATTGTGAATACTGCGTATTGTTTATGCAATACACATACGTGTGCATGTGTTTTTATTAGTAGAATGATTTATAATACTTTGAGTATATACCCAGTAATGGGATTGCTGGGTCAAATGATATTTCTAGTTTCAGATCCTTTAGGAATCGCCACACTGTCTTCCACAATGGTTGAACTAATTTATATTCCCACCAACAGTGTAAAAGCGTTCCTATTCCTTGACATCCTCTCCAGCATCTGTTGTTTCTGACTTTTAAATGATCGCCATTCTAACTGGTGTGAGATGGTATTTCATTGTGGTTCTGATTTGCAATTCTCTAATGACTAGTGATGATGAGCTTTTTTTCCCCATGTTTTTTGGCCACATAAATGTCTAATTTTGAGAAGTGCCTGCTCATATCCTTCACCCACTTTTTGACGGAGTTGTTTTTTCCTTGTAAATTTGTTTACATTCTTTGTAGAGTCTAGATATTAGCCCTTTGTCATATGGATAAAATGCAAAAATTTTCTCCCATTCCGTAGGTTGCCTGTTCACTCTGATGTTAGTTTCTTTTGCAGTGCAGAAGTCTTTAGTTTAATTAGATCCCATTTGTCTGTTTTGACTTTTGTTGCCATTGCTTTTGGTGTTTTAGTCATGAAGTCTTTGCCCACTCCTATGTACTGAATGGTATTACCTAAGTTTTCTTCTAGGGTTTTTATGGTTTTAGGTTTTACATTTAAGTCTTTAATCCATCTTGAGTTAATTTTTGTATTAGGTGTAAGGAAGGGGTCCAGTTTCAGCTTTCTGCATATGGCTAGCCAGTTTTCCCAGCACCATTTATTAAATAGGGAATCATTTCCCCATTGCTTGTTTTTGTCAGGTTTGTCAAAGATCAGATGGTCGTAGATGTGTGGTGTTATTTCTGAGGCCTCTGTTCTGTTCCATTGGTCCACATATCTGTTTTGGTACCAACACTGTGCTGTTTTTTGTAGTATAGTTTGAAGTCAGGTAGCATGATGCCTCCAGCTTTGTTCTTTTTGCTTAGGATTGTCTTGGGTATGGAGGCACTTTTTTGGTTCCATATGAAATTTAAAGCAGATTTTTCTAATTCTGTGAAGAAAGAAAGTCAATGGTAGCTTGATGGGGATAACATTGAATCTATAAATTACTTTGGGCAGCATGGCCATTTTCACGATATTGATTCTTCCTATCCATGAGCATGGAATATTTTTCCATTTATTTGTGTCCTCTCTTATTTCCTTGAGCAGTGGTTTGTGGTTTTCCTTGAAGAGGTCCTTCAAATCCCTTGTAAGTTATATTCCTAGGTATTTTATTCTCTTTGTAGCAATTGTGAATGGGAGTTCACTCATGATTTGGCTCTCTGTCTGTTATTGGTGTATAGGAATGCTTGTGACTTTTGCACATTGATTTTTTATCCTGAGACTTTGCTGAGGTTATCAGCTTAAGGACGTTTGGGGCTGAGACAATGGTGTTTTCTAAATATACAATCATATCATCTGCAAACAGAGACAATTTGACTTCCTGTTTTCCTAATCGAATACCCTTTATTTCTTCCTCTTGCCTGATTGCCCTGGCCAGAACTTCCAATACTATATTGAATAGGAGTGGTGAGAGAGGGCATCCTTGTCTTGTGCTTGTTTTCAAAGGGAATGCTTCCAGTTTTTGCCCATTCAGTATGATATTGGCTTTGGGTCTGTCATAAATAGCTCTTATTATTTTGAGATATGTTCCATCAATATCTAGTTTATCGAGAATTTTTAGGATGAAGGCTGTTGAATTTTGTCAAAGGCCTTTTCTGCATCTATTGAGATAATCATGTGGTTTTTGTCATTGGTTCTGCTTATGTTATGGATTACGTTTATAGGTTTGCATATGTTGAACCAGCCTTGCATCCCAGGGATGAAGCCAACTTGATCTTGGTGGATAAGCTTTTTGATGTGCTGCTGGATTTGGTTTGCCAGTATTTTATTGAGGATTTTCACTTCGATTTTCATCAAGGATATTCACCTGTAATTTTCTTTTTGTGCTGTGTCTCTGACAGGTTTTGATACCAGGATGATGCTGGCCTCACGAAATGAGTTAGGGAGGAATCCCTCTTTTTCTATTGTTTAGAATAGTTTCAGAAGGAATGGTACCAGCTCCTCTTTGTACCTCTGGCCCGGGACTTTTTTGGTTGGTAGGCTATTAATTACTGCCTCAATTTCAGAACTTGTTATTAGTCTATTCAGGGATTCCACTTCTTCCTGGTTTAGACTGGGGAGGGTGTATATGTCCAGGAATTTATCCATTTCTTCTAGATTTTCTAGTTTATTTGCATAGAGGTGTTTATAGTATTGTCTGATGGTAGTTTGTATTTCTGTGGGATCAGTGGCGATATCCCCTGTATCATTTTTTAGTGCATCTATTTTATTCTTCTCTCTTTTCTTCTTTATTACTCTGGCTAGCAATCTATCTATTTGGTTGATGTTTTCAAAAAAACATCTCCTGGATTCACTGATTTTTTGAAGAGTTTTTTTTGTGTGTGTCTCTATCTCCTTCAGTTCAGTTCTGATCTTAGTTATTTCTTGTCTTCTGCTAGCTTTTGAATTTGTTTGCTCTTGCTTCTCTAGTTCTTTTAATTGTGATGTTAGAATGTCAATTTTAGATCTTTCCTGCTTTCTCTTGTGGACATTTAGTGCTATAAATTTCCCTCTAACCACTGCTTTAAATGTGTCCCAGAGATTCTGGTAAATTGTGTCTCTGTTCTCATTGGTTTCAAAGCATATCTTCATTTCTGCCTTAATTTCGTTACTTACTCAGTAGTCATTCAGGAGCAGGTTGTTCAGTTTCCATGTAGTTGTGTGATTTTGCGTGAGTTTCTTAATCTGCAGATCTTTATTTGCAGTTCTAATTTTATTGCACTATCGTCTGAGAGACCGTTTGTTATGATTTCCGTTCTTTTGCATTTGCTGAAGCATGTTTTACTTCCAATTATGTGGTCAATTTTAGAATAAGTGCAAGGTGGTGCTGAGAATGTATATTCTGTTGATTTGGGGTGGCGAGTTCTGTAGATGTCTATTAGGTCTGCTTGTTCCAGAACTGAGTTCTGAATATCCTTGTTAATTTTTTGTCTCGTTGATCTAACATTGACAATGGGGTGTTAAAGTCTCCCACTATTATTGTGTGGGAGCCTAAGTCTCTTTGTAGGTCTCTAAGAACTTGCTTCATGAATCTGGGTGCTCCTGTATTGGGAGCATATATATTTAGGATAGTTAACTTTTCTTGTTGCATGATCCCTTTACCATTATGTAATGCCCTTCTTTGTCTCTTTTGACCTTTGTTGGTTAAAAGTCTGTTTTATCAGAGACTAGGATTACAACCCCTGCTTTTTTTGTTTTCCATTTGTTTGGTAGATCTTCCTCCATCCCTTTATTTTGAGCCTATGTGTGTCTTTGCACATGAGATGGGTCTCCTGAATACAGCACACCAATGGGTCTCGACCCTTTATCCAATTTGCCAGTCTGTGTCTTTTAATTGGGGCAATTAGTCCACTAACATTTAAGGTTAATATTGTTATATGTGAATTTGATCCTGTCATTATGATGCTAGCTGGATATTTTGCCCATTAGTTGATGCCTTTTCTTCATAGTGTTGATGGCCTTTACAGTTTGGCATGTTTTTGCAGTGGCTGGTACTGGTTGTTCCTTTCCATGTTTAGTGCTTCCTTCATGAGCTCTTGTAAGGCAGGCCTGGTGGTGACAACATCTCTCAGCATTTGCTTGTCTGTAAAGGATTTTATTTCTCCTTCACTTATTAAGCTTAGTTTGGCTGGATATGAAATACTGGGTTGAAAATTCTTTTCTTTGAGAATGTTGAATATTGGCCCTCACTCTCTTCTGGCTTGTATGGTTTCTGCCGAGAGATCTGCTGTTAGTCTGATGGGCTTCCCTTTGTGGGTAACCCGAGCTTTCTCTCTGGCTGCCCTTAACATTTTTCCCTTCATTTCAACCTTGGTGAATCTGACGATTATGTGTCTTAGGGTTGCTGTTCTTGAGGAGTATCTTTGTGGTGTTCTCTGTATTTCCCGAATTTGAATGTTGGCCTGTCTTGTTAGGTTGGGGAAGTTCTCCTGGATAATATCCTGAAGAGTGTTTTCCAACTTGGTTTCATTAACTCCCTGTCACTTTCAGGTACACCAGTCAAATGTAGTTTTGGTCTTTTCACATAGTCCTATATTTTTTGGAGGCTTCGTTCATTCCTTTTCATTCTTTTTTCTCTAATCTTGTCTTCTTGCTTTATTTCATTGAGTTGATCTTCAATCTCTGATATCCTTTCTTCTGCTTGATCGATTCAGCTTTGATACTTGTTTATGTTTCATGAAGTTCTTGTGCTGTGTTTTTCAGCTCCATCAGGTCATTTATGTTCTTCTCTAAACTGGTTATTCTAGGTAGCAATTCATTTAACTTTTTTCAGGGTTCTTAGCTTCCTTGCATTGGGTTAGAGCATGCTCCTTTAGCTTGGAGGAGTTTGTTATTATCCACCTTCTGAAGCCTACTTCTGTCAATTTGTCAAACTCATTCTCCATCCAGTTTTGTTCCCTTCCTGGTGGGAAGTAGTGATCCTTTGGAGGAGGAGAGGCATTCTGGTTTTTGGAATTTTCAGCCTTTTTGCACTGGTTTGTTCCCATCTTCGTGGATTTATCTACCTTTGGTGTTTGATGTTGGTGACCTTTGGATGGGGTCTCTGAGTGGATGTCCTCTTTATTGATGTTGATGCTCTTCCTTTCTGTTTGTTAGTTTTCCTTCTAACAGTCAGGCCCCTTTGCTGCAGGTCTGCTGGAGTTTGCTGGAGGTTCACACCAGGCCCTGTTTTCCTGGGTATCACCAGCAGAGGCTGCAGAATAGCAAAGATTTCTGCCTGTTCCTTCCTCTGTAAGCTTCATCCCAGAGGAGCACCTGCCAGATGCCAGCCAGAGCTCTCCTGTAGGAGGTGTCTGTCGGCCTCTAAGGGAGATGTCTCCCAGTCAGAAAACATGGGGGTCCGTGACCCACTTGAGGAGGCCGTCTGACCCTTAACAGAGCTCAAGCACAGTACTGGAAGATCCACTGTTTTCTTCAGAGGCATCAGGCAGGACATTTAAGTCAGCTGAAGCTGCCACCACAGCTGCCCCTTCCCCCAGGTGCTCTGTCCCAGGGAGATGGGGCTTTTATTGGGATGCTGCCTTTGTTTCAGAGATGCCCTGCCCAGAGAGGAGGAATCTAGTGAGGCAGTCCGGCCACAGTGGCCTTGCTGAGCTGCAGTGGTCTCTGCCCAGTGCGAACTTCCTGGTACCTTTGTTTACACTGTGAGGGTAAAATCACCTACTCAAGCCTCAGCAATGGTGGATGCCACTCCCTGCACCAAGCTCGAGCATCCCAGGTTGACCTCAGACTGCTGTGCTGGCAGTGAGAATTTCAAGCCAGTGAATCTTACTTCCTGGGCTCTGTGG
This sequence comes from Macaca fascicularis, assembly GCF_037993035.2. NCBI lineage: Eukaryota > Metazoa > Chordata > Mammalia > Primates > Cercopithecidae > Macaca > Macaca fascicularis. The sequence continues at coordinate 170,754,197 of NC_088378.1, forward strand.
GTGTGGGACCCGCCGAGCCAGACCACTTGGCTCCCTGGCTTCAGCCCCTTTTCCAGGGCAGTGAATGGTTCTGTCTTGGTGGTGTTTCAGGTGCCACTGGGGTATGAAAAAAAAAAAAAATTCCTGCAGCTAGCTCGGTGTCTGTCCAAATGGCCATCCAGTTTTGTGCTTGAAACCCACGGTCCTGGTGGTGTAGGCACTGGGGGGAGTCTCCTGGTCTGCAGGTTGCAAAGACCATGGGGACAGTGCAGTATCTAGGCTGGAGCGCACTGTTCACAGTCCCTCCCAGCTATCCTTGGCTAGGGCAGGGAATTCCCCAACCCCTTGTGCTTCCCAGGTGAGGCAACACCCCACTCTGCTTCGGCTCGCCCTCTGTGGGCTGCACCCACTGTCCAACCAGTCCCAGTGAGATGAACCGGGTACCTCAGTTGGAAATGCAGAAATCATGCATCTTCTGCGTCGCTCTCACTGGGAGCTCTGGACTGGAGCTGCTCCTGTTTGGCCATCTTGTCAGCAATCATGTTGACAGATTTTTAAGTGGGAAACTAACATTACATTATTGAAATTAACCCTTACTTGTTGTAATGTACTAGTCTCTCTTATTTGGTGATTTTTAAAAGCATTTTCTTCTAAAAATTAGTCTATAATTTTCCTTTCTTATAATTTAGAATTAAGATCATATTGGCCTTACAAAAAAGTAGAGAAGTGTTTCCTTTTTCTATTCTCTAAAAGAATTTATGTAAGATTGTTGTTATTTCTTCATTTAATGTTTAAAAGAAATCACTGGTGAAACCATTGAATCTGGAGTTTCACTTGTGTGAACGTTTTTAATTATAGGTTAGGTTTTTTAAATAGAGATATGAATTTTTGTTTCTCTTTGTGTCCATTTTGGTAAGCTATGTTTTTCTAGGGATTTCTCAGTTTCACCACAATTTTAAATGACATAATTATTGATTATATTCCTTATTATCTATTCAATATCTATATAACTTGAGGAATGTTTCATTTTTCCTCCTAATGTTGAAAATTTGTCTTTGTTTCTGTTTATGATGTCATGCTAAAGGACCTATCAATTTTATTGTTATTTTCAAATAATACAATTTGGGTTTTGTTTATTTTCTCTAGTGAACATCTGTTTTATATTTTTCTGCTCCTATATTCATTCTACATTTTAATCCCATAAGACATTAAATTATTGATACATATGGTGAATATTTACTTACATTTACCCCCATATTATCTCTTTTCATTTTTCTTTATTATTTTCTCATGTTTCCATGCTTCTGTGTGGGACCATTTTTCTTTTGTCTGCAGAATTCCTTTTAGTATTTCTTTTAGTTCGCGTCTGCTGGTGATGAATATTTTTACTCTTGTTTAAGTAGAAATGTCTTCAGTTTCCCTTCAGTTTTGAATAGCATTTTTGCTTGGTATAGAGTTCTAGATTGGCAATTATTTTCTTTCAGCACCTTTTGCTTTTCTTATTTTTACTTTTATTTAAGACATTTTTATTTTAGAATTCCCCAGGCTGGTCTGGTCTGAAACTCCTGGCTCAAGTGATACTCCTGCCTCATCCTTCCAAGTAGCTGAGATTACAGATGTGAGCTACCATACCCAACTCTTTCAGCACTTTTTAAATGTTATTTCATTGTCTTCCATCTTCCATCATCTCAGTTGAGGAGTGAATTTAAGTCTTTTGTTGCTTTTACAACTACTGTGCCTTTTAAAAATCCAACTGCCTGAACGATTTTCACTTGTCTTTGGTTTTAACAGTTTGGCTATAATGTGCTAAGGTTGTATTTCTTAAATTCATTTTACTTTGGGTTTGTAGGCTTGAATCTGAGACTTGTCTTTCATTAATTTCAGAGAATTTTACAGCCATTGTTTATTAAAATATTGCTTCTGACTTGATATGGTTTGGCTCTGTGTCCTCACTGAGATCTCATCTTGAATTTTAATCTGAATTGTAATCCCCACATGTTCAGAAAGAGACTTCATGGAAGGTAACTGAATTATGGGGGCAGTTTCTCCCTGCTGTTCTCGTGATAGTGAATGAGTTCTCACAAGTTCTGCTGGTTTTGTGAGGGGCTTCCCCTACCCCTTTGTTCTGCACTTCTCTCATTCTTCTTCTTCCTGCCACCACGTGAAGGAGGACATGTTTCCATCTTCTTCCACCATGATTGTAAGTTTCCTGAGGCTTCCCCAGCCATTTGTGAGTCAATTAAACCTCTTTCCTTTAAAAATTATCCAGTCTTAGGCAGTTCTTTACAGCAGCATGAGAACAAACTGATACATGACCCATTATTATACTTTTCTCTTTTGGAGACTTTAATTTCAAAAGTACACAGTACTCTTTTTCTATATTACCCACCCTTTTTACACATTATGCTTCAGTTTGCATATTTTCTATTCACTCTTCTTCTAGTTCACTACTATTTTGGTCTTGTAGAGCTAATGTGCTGTTAAACTCTTTCATTGAGTACTTAATTTCAGTTTTTGAATTTTTCAGTTCTAGTATTTCTATTTTATGGATTCAAATTTTCTAGTAAAACTCTATTTTTCTCTATTATCTTGTCATATTAATCATAGCTATCTTATTTTTCTAATAATACTTGGTTTTCCTTGAAACTGTTTTTATTGTGTTTTTTCTATTGTTATTTTTCAGTCATAAGGTGTGCCATGCCTAGTAACTTTTTATTAAATGTGGCACATTGTGTACGAAAATTTTTAGGGGTTGTGGATGATTTTATCTTATCTTCCTTCAGGGATTACTATTTCCTCTGCTAGCAGATCAAGTAGGCGATTAATGCTTTGTTCCCATTCAAAACTGAAATGACTATAGGTTCAGTGTACTTCTAGATCAACCCTGACTCTTCGGTCATAGCATCTAGGTGTTTCACCTGAGGACTTATGGAGGCCTGACATCTAATACCTCCCTTTTCAGCAATAAGTGATTACCAAAATCTGTGCAGTACTTATCAGAGGTTTTCATCTGGCCTCTAATCTCCATCCCAGCACAGCCTGAGAATTCAGCAGATGTCTTCAAGCAAGTCCAACAAAGTATCGGGGTCAGTTTCTCACTTCTCTTTCCTTATAAAAATCAAGCCTCTATGACTTGTTGTCTTTCTAGTGTGAGATGGTGAAAGGCTTCACTGGTTTCTCTGCCTCTTAGTAGCAATCCTCTCCCTGATCCCTTTGCTTGAATTCTTCATTTCTTTTATTGCTCTATACTTAGAATTTTAAAATGTCCTGAGGAAAACAGTGACTGCATAATGTCAGCTCAATTCTCTATATGGTTCTCCCTTCTCCAAGATTTTGTCCCATTATTTCCTATTTTCCTCTGTAACTCTTTGATTACTTCAAACATATATTTAAAATACATATTTAACTTCTCTAGCTGATCTTAGAAGAAGCATTATTCTATCTGAACTATTCCATCACACCTGCAAGTAAGTGGGGTTTTGTTTGTTTGTTTGCTTTTTGAGATGGAGTCTCACTCTGTTGCCCAGGCTAGAGTGCAATGGTGCGACCTTTGTTCACTGCAACCTCTGGCACCCGGGTTCAAGCAATTCTCCCACCTCAGCCTCCCAAGCAGCTGGGATTGCAGGCACCCACCATCATGCCCAGCTAATGTTTTTCATGTTTTTGTAGAGAGGGGGTTTAACCATGTTGGTCAGGCTGGTCTTGAACTCCTGACCTCTGGTGATCCACCTGCCTCAGCCTCCCAAAGTGCTGGGATTACAGGTGTCAGCCACTGCGCCTGGTCCAGTTTTCTTTTTTGAACAAAAATTTTATAACATTCTACTCAGCTTGAGGTATTTTTTGCCTACAGAATGAAATCCAAACTTCTTACCAGGTCAGAGAAGTTCCTTTTAACCACCTAGTGTTAGTATATCTTTCTAGCTTCATCTCCTGCTACTCCCTTTCATTCACCCTATAACTCAGTCAAATTGACCTGCTCATGAATCCTCAAATATACCATGCTCCTCCACCATTTTAAGCCTTTGCACAAGCCATATCTTTTGCTAAAAATTCCCTTTCCCTTTTCTCTCTTCCCAAGCTACTACTGATCATTAAGGCTCATCTTAAATGCCACTTCCTCTATGAAGCATTGCCTGTGTGCCAAGAAAAAAGTTAGATACTCCTTCTTTTAAATATCTATGTTGATACTACTATTTTAACACTTTCTTTTTATTATGTATGTTAATCCATTTATCTTCTCCAGTGGACTCTGAGATACTTGAAGGTAAGAATATGACATTATGAGTACTTGTATCTTCAATGTCCAGAATAGTACTTGGCATATATTAAGCTCAAGTTTAGGAGTCCTCATTGTATATCGTTCTCACTAAAAGCCCTTGGAATTCTTTTCTACCTGCCATCCTAATTGTAGAAGACTACGTGCTCGCAAACGAGACTGAGATGTTCCCGATAAGTCCTGCTCTTGCAAACGAAGCAGGGCATTCCTTCCCTGCAAACAGGGAGGACAAAGGAGCCAGCTGCTAACAGCAGACCCTGGGGGCTTGTTTATTTGTAAACATCTTGAAAATCCAGAAAGTCAGGGAAAGGTCAGAAAAACAACAATGTGTCTTGTGACTTGGCAACATTCCACAAACAACTGTATAAAATAAACAGAGCGCGCCATTTGAGGCGGCCGCCATGTTTGTCTTGTCTTGTGTTGTCTTGTGTGTTCATTCCTTTGTTTAGGAAATATGCGGACCCCAACACTAATCAATCTACTTTTCTTCCTTTCCTTCATAGTCAAACTTGCCACAAATGATCTAAAACTCTGCCTTAATTATCTCAATTTCCATAATATCAAATATTTATTTTACTGAAATTTGGCAATTGTCCTATAACTTTACAGAAACAACACTCTTGAAATTGCCCAACATTTCCTTCTCACTGTACACCTCGTTTTTTATTAATTGATCCTATGAACTTCAGAATTGATGTATACCTTGTTTTAAAATCATTTCTATATAATTTATCTGACAAACTATTAAAAATTATAGAATTTTTTTGCGTATTAATACCACAAAAAGTCTTAAACTTAGTAAGTCAGATAAAGAATGAAGGCCGTCTTCAAAGATCTTACTACAGTTCTATCCTTCTATGTCTCCTTTGTATCAGCTGAGACTGCTTACTATCTTCTTCAAATCTCTTTCCGAAAGAGACAATACCCGCATCTAGCTCTATACTACTTCTACTACTTCTATGTGTTAAATCATGTGGGAATGAAAGAGAATTCAAAGGGTAAACAGCACAAATGTGATTGGATTTAGCCAGAAGAGGAAGTAGTAATCAGGGTAGGACCAGCTGCATGATGAAAAATGCCACTATCATTTTGACCATGAGATAGCATCAGGGATTTCACCATAATCAAAAAGATTTGTGATGGTCACAGGCAGTTTCAACCTTTCTGGTATTCAGAATCATGATATAGGGACTGAGGATATGAGTATCTCAAAATTCTGAGTAAAGATCCATGTTGTCCATTTGGCTGAGAGTGATAACAGGTAGAACCCAAACTGCTTAGAGAAAAGAAAACAAGCAAAAGAATAAGGGAAAGTTGCACTAGATGACTGGCTAAAAAGGTATACTGCTCTTTAATATGAGTTGAACTAGTCACAAGGATCAAGAGTAAATCAGGAGGGAGTAGAAAGAATTGCTTGATCTCATAGTGGCTAAGCATGAAATTGCCACTGGAGTTCCTAGTCCTACCCAGTTTATTCCCACTCCAGAATGGGGATAGAGTTTGGCACGATGTAAACTTTTCTAGCTTCTCTTTTTCTTCCCATTCCAGCTGTGGCCATTCTCCCATATTCTCTGTTTTTATCCGTCTTCCTTCTGTTGCTTCTCTTCAGAGTCTCATTTTGCTGACCTTATTTCAATCATTATCTCTTTTCAGATGTCTCTGTTTTGCTGCCTTCTGGAGTGTAGGCAATCATCAAATCTATAGATCTCTAGCCTTATCCTGTGTAGTAAGACCCACATATTTTAAATTTCCTACTAAACATGACCATCTCATAAAATTCCTCAGTAAAATATTAGCAAACTGACTTGAATAACACATCAAAAATATTATACACCATGACCAAGTGAGATTTGTCCCTGAGATGCAAGATGAGTTCAACATATACAAATCAATCAATGTCATATGCTACAAAACAGAATGAAAGATAAAAACCATATGATCATCTCAATAGATGCAGAAAAGCATTTGACAAAGTTCAACATCCATTTATGATAAACACTCAACAAAATAGGGACAGAAATTCCTTCAACATATCAGGTCATTTATGAAAAGCTTACAGTTAACATCATAATTCATGGAGAAAAACTGAAAGTTTTTCCTCTAAGATCCAGTACAAAGCAAGAATGCCCATCATCACTACTTCTATTCAACCTAGTACTTCTTGTATTTCCTTGATGATTAGTGATGTTGAATACCTTTTCATATCTCTGTTGGCCATTGGTATGTCTTCCTTAGAAAAATGTCTGTTGCAAGTCCTTTGCCCAATCAGCAAGAGCAATCAGACACAAAAAAGAAATAAAAAGTGTCCACTTGGAAAGAAGAGGTAAAATTATCCCTATTTGCAGATGGCATGATTCTATATGTAGAAAATACTAAAGGCTCCAGAAAAGAAAAAACACACCGCTATTCGACTAATAAACAAATTCATTAAAGTTGTAGAATACAAAATCAGGATACAAAAATCAGTAGCATTTATATACACCAATAACAAACTGTCTGAAAGAGAATCAAGAAAGTAACCCTATTTATGATAGCATCAAAAAGAATAAAATACTTAGGAATTAATTTAACCAAAGAAGTGAAAGATTTGAAAACTGAAAACTATAAAACATTGATTAAAAAAATTGAAGAAGACACAAATAAATGGAAAGATACTCTATGTTCACAGATTGGAAAACATTAATATTATTAAAATGTCCATACTACAAAAAGTAATCTACAGACTGAATGTAATTTCTCTGAAAATTTCAGACATTTTTCGCGAAAATAGAAAAACCTATTCTAGAATTTGTATGAAACCACAAAAGACCATGAGTAGCAAAAGCAGTCTTGAGAAAGGAAAATAAAGTTGGAGGAATTGCATTTCCTGATTTCAAATTATATTACAAATTTATAGTATCTAAATAGTATGATATTAGCATAAAACCACATGCATAGACCAATGGATCAGAATAGGGAGCCCAGAAATAAACCCACACATTTATCATCAACTGACCTTCAACAAGGACACCAATAAGACACAATAGGAAAATGATAGTCCATTCCACAAATGGTGCTGGGAAAACTGGATATCCACATACAAAGGAATGAAATTGACCCCCACCCTGGCCTTTTTTTAACACCATATACAAAAATCAGCTAAAAATGGATTAAAAGTTTAAATGTGACCTTAAACTGTAGAACTTCTAGAAATAAGTTAGGAGAAAAGCTTTTTAATCTTGGCTTTGGCAATTATTTTTTAACATAACATAAAAAATTCAGGCAACAGAAGCAAAAATAAACAAGTGGGACTATATTAAACTAAAAAGCTTCTGCACAGCAAAGGGAACAATCAACAAAATGAAAAGGCAATCTATGAATTGGGAGAAAATATTTACAAACCACGTATCTGGTAACGGGTTAATATCCACAATATATAAGAAACTCACACAACTCAATAACAAAAAACAACCTGATTTAAAAATGGGCAAAGGACTTGCAACAGACATTTTTCTGAGGAAGACATACCAATGGCCAACAGATATATGAAAAAGGTATTCAACGTCACTAATCATCAAGGAAATACAAATTAAAACTACTGAGATATCACCTTACACCTGTTAGGATGGCTGTTATCAAAAACACAAGCAATAAGTGTTGGTGAGGGTATGGAGAAAAGGGAACCATGTACACTATTTGTGGGAATGTAGATTGGTACAGCCCCATTTATAAAAAATAGCACAGGCCGGGCGCGGTGGCTCAAGCCTGTAATCCCAGCACTTTGGGAGGCCGAGACGGGTGGATCACGAGGTCAGGAAATCGAGACCATCCTGGCTAACACGGTGAAACCCCGTCTCTACTAAAAAATACAAAAAACTAGCCGGGTGAGGTGGCGGGCGCCTGTAGTCCCAGCTACTCGGGAGGCTGAGGCAGGAGAATGGCGTGAACCCGGGAGGCGGAGCTTGCAGTGAGCTGAGATCCGGCCACTGCACTCCAGCCTGGGTAACAGAGCGAGACTCCGTCTCAAAACAACAACAACAACAACAACACAGCACAGAGGTTCCTCAAAAAATTAAAAATAGAATTGCCACATTATCTAGCTCTTCCACTTCTGGGTATATATCCAAAGACAATGAAATCAGTACCTCAAAAAGATCATCTGAACTCCCATGTCCACTGCAGCATAATTTATAACAGCTAAGATACAGAAACAACCTGTGTCTGTTGATGGATGAACGGATAGAGAAAATGTGATGTATGTGTGTATATACACACTTACATACACACACCCAGTGGAATATTAGGCAGTCTTAAAAAAGGAGATCCTGTCATTTACAACAACATGGATGAAGCTGGAGGACGTTATGCTAAGTGAAATAAGCCGTGCATGGAAAGAAAACCAGTTCATGATCTCACTTACACGTGGAATTTAAAAAAGTCATACACTGAAACAGAGAGTAGAACAGAGCTTCCCAGGGGCAGAGATTGGGGAAACAGGAAGACGTTGCTTAAAGGGTACAAAGTTGCAGTTCTGTAGGATAAAGGAGTTTAGAGATCTAATGTACAGCATGGTGACCATAATTAATAATACTGTGCTGTATACTGGAATTTTCTGAGAGACTTCAAGTGCTCTCACTCTAAAACAAAACAAAAAAAATGGGGTGACTATGTGAAGAGATAAATGTATTAATTTGCATGACTTTAGCAATCATTTCACTATGTATGTGTTTCAAAATATCATGTTAGGCTGGGCATGGTGGCTCATGCTTGTAATTCCAGCACTTTGGGAGGCTGAGGCGAGTGGGTTGCCTGAGGTCAGGAGTTCAAGAACAGCCTGGCCAACATGGTGAAACCCCATCTCTACTAAAAATACAAAAATTAGCCAGACGTAGTGGTGGGCACCTGTAGTACCAGCCAGTCAGGAGGCTGAGGCAGGAAAATCGCTTGAACCCAGGCAATGGAGGTTGTAATGAGCTGAGATTGCGCCATTGTACTGCAGCCTAGGCAACAGAGTGAGACTCTGTCTAAATATATATATATATATCCCAGCACTTTGGGAGGCCAAGGTGGACAGATCACAAGGTCAGGAGATCGAGACCATCCTGGCTAACATGGTGAAACCCGGTTTCTACTAAAAATACAGAAAATTAGCTGGGCATGGTGGTAGGTGCCTGTAGTCCCAGCTACTCGGGAGGCTGAGGCAGGAGAATGGCTTGAACCCGGGAGGCAGAGCTTGCAATGAGCCGAGATCGTGCCACTACACTCCAGCCTGGGCAACAGTGTGAGACTCCATCTAAAAATAAATAAATAAATAATAAAAATAAATAAAACAAAACGTGTTTCACACCTGAAATACATGAAATTTTAAAATTATTTAAATTTCCTTCTTTCATCTCAAAATCAGACTTATCATTTCCCCCTCAAACCTTTTCTGACTTCCCTATTTCTTTTACTATTTAACCAGCCTGGCTATTATAGGTTGTGAGGCTGAGTCTGTGTAAGGAATCATTCATCTAGCAGTGATGACTATGCAATAGAATCACCTGGGGGAGCTTTCAAAACATACCAATGCCAAAAAAGAAAAAAAAAAAAAAAAAAATGCCTGCACTGAACTCTGGACAAATGGAATCAGAATCACCGAGGGGAGAGTGTGAAGTCTGTTCCAGTCCCAGTCTGGGCTTTTGTTTCTCATCTACAAAACGGATACAATATTATTTTCCATATGGAATTGTTGTGAAGATGAAAAATAAACTATGTAATACACCTACCGCAATACCTGGTACATAACTCGGGGCTCAGTGAATGGTTTCTATTAATAAGAATAATACCTTTATTTTCCTGTTACTCTAATCACTGAAGTTCATGGTAATTCCTAGTTCTCTGGGTCCTCATTCCCTACATTCAGTTATGCCAAGCTTTATCAATTCAAATTGTAAAATACCACTGGATTCATTCTCTGCTTCAAACTCTTTTTCTCTCCTACAGTTTAGTATGAAAAATTTTAAATATGTATCAAAGTTGAAAGAATTGTATAGCAAATGTGCATAGACTCACCACCTAGGTTCTTCCATGAATATGTTAGCTACACTTGCTTTATCACATAACTCTTCATCTTAGTTTCTGATACATTTCAAAGTAGATTACAGACATCAGTGCACTTCCCTCTAAATGTAATCATTAACTAGAGATCCATGTTTACAGTTTTTTTTTTCTGTGACAAAACTTACATATAACGTAGTACACAAATCTTACGTGTACATTTACTGACTCATTTTACAAATGAATATGCCCTTTGAACTGAAATTCCTAACAAGATATAGAATATTACCATTACCCCAAAAAGTTTTCTCATGCTTTCCCCATCAGTGGCCACCTTTCCTCCCCAATCAACTTCTGTTCCAATTTTTTCCAACACAGAGGAATTTTGTCAGGCCCTTATTAATTCACACCAACCTAGACTATGAAGTAGTCTTCAAACTGGTTTTCCTGCCTCAACTAGAATCACTCTTTACCTTGAATTAACCTTTCATCCAGATGCTACAATAATCTCCTAAGCCACCACTTTGTCAGGTCACCACTCCACCCTGTACCATTTCATAAGCTCCCATTGCCTGTAAAGGCCAAGCTGGCCCCAGCCTGGTTTTGGCTTCATCCCTACCACTCCTGAAGTAGAAAACTTCGAACTTCTTTCAAGGCACTACACACTTCCCTGGGTTTAGTTAGTTGTAGAAAACTGGACGTAAGCATCTTGAAAACTGAAGTGGTATCCTAAGTATCTTTTTATCTGCTGCGGCACGTGACACTTCCTTGCGCATAATCAGCAGCCAATAGATAAGCATGGAATAAACTAACGGTTAAATTTTAAGGAGGAAATGAATGAGTCTTTAACTCTGACATTGCCCTGGCATTAACTTGGATTGGTTTTATTTACTGTTTCTAGCTCATAAGAATGTGGTGAGGTCACTGTGTAACAGTTCCTCAAGGAACCCTATAAGATTCAGGGATCAAAAAGAGAGGGGGATGGAAGGGGAATCCACTGAAAATTTCTGATTGGAACTCTACAGTGTGACCTTATGCTACAAAAAGATTGAAACTTTGATTTTTTTAAAGTTAGTTCTTGTCTTGTTAATTCAACAAGAAGTTGAATTAACTAACTCTCCAGCTTCAAGTGTACAGCTTAGAGCAGGGATCTCAACCGTGGCTGCGTATTAGAAGCATCTGGGGAGCTTTTAAAACTTACTGGTGCCCACACTCCACCCCCAGCCATTTTGATTCCATGTGTCTGGGGTTCAGCCCTGGCGCTGGTATGTTTTGAAAGCTCCCAAGGTGATTCTAATGTGCAGTCACTACTGCTAGATGAATCGTTCCTCACACAGACTCAGCCTCACAACCTGTGATAAATACACAAGCAAATTTACTGCCACCTCCTCTCCCTCCAGAGACCCAGTGTGAAAGGAAAGAGAAAATCTCTAGTCAAAGAGGATAATTTGTTTTGTACCACTCCTGGCAGAGTACAGCATGTGTGTGTGCACACCACAGAGGAGAGGTGTGTGCGCACCACAGAGGAGAGGTGTGTGCACACCACAGAGGAGAGGTGTGTGCGCACCACAGAGGAGAGGTGTGTGCGCACCACAGAGGAGAGGTGTGTGCGCACCACAGAGCAGAGGTGTGGGTCTTTGCAGCAGCTACAGGTTCTTAAAGAGCGGGGCCCTTCCTCTTAGCTGCAGGAAGGCTAGGTCAGTAGTTGCCAGGCAGGAAAGGCAGTCACATAAGGATCATGTGAATCCTGTTGCTTCAGACTGTCCCAGTGAGAGGCCATCATGCTTCTTAATCACATGGGAAATGACTAGGAGGGTAGGGGGAGGAGGTTCTCAGCAAAAATAACCATCAAACCTTTTAGAACAGAGATGCTGAAGATAGCCACATACTACTTGTATTTCAAACATAAAGTTGGGGCCTGTCACATGGAAGGGTAGACACGAGTAGATGTGTCAGTCAAGTTTCTATGCAATAACCAAAGTACACCAGGGCTCCCCAGCCTTTTATTTTCAGGACAGTAATGGAAAATAGTACAGTTTTCCATATGTTGGGTAAACTAAAGGCAATGGTGAGAGGGCATCTGTGTTGAACTTAGTGAAAAAAAAAATCATTTCTTTATATTATATGATTAAAAGAAAACTAAAATGCTAAGTATACAGGAAAGTATTAAACGCTGAGTTTGTTTAAAATTTCCAAATAAAATCTGATCAAAATTTTAATGAGAAAATGAACTTGTCTTTTTAGAATAATTCCTTTTCCTCTGAACCCCAGTGGGTTTTTATACCCTTCAGTTGTATCGTTGGTCCCTGCTGGACTGATGGTTCCCTTATCCCACTCTCATTATCACTGCCCTGCCCCTCCCAAAGGGCAGCCACTCTATTCTGTTTCATCTGTATTTTTTATTTGTCTGTGCTCTTATAAAATGTGCATTGTTGCTTTGTAGGAGGTACTTTTAATTTGTGTAGATAGCATTGTGATCTAGACCTCATTTTATTCCTTTGCTTTGTTTTCAACAAGCGCTGTTTTTTCAGCACAATCCAAAGTGTTCTGTGTATTTTTCATCCTCTGCTTCCCATTGCTGCACGGCGCTCCACAGAGTGCACGCACATGGTTCACCTACCCACACGCGGGGCGCTTTCAATACTTTGTCACCACGAAAAACATTCATTTTCTGCAACGGAAGGAAACCACTTTCCTGTCCTCAACTGGAATCCAGATCATTTGCTCCTTTAAGTTATACTTCTTTAAGTCTAACAGCTAGCTATTCCTACTGTGGAATGCAAATGGTAAATCATAATGCAAATGGTTTCCAGTTCAATTAAACTTTTTCTTTGTTTTTAGAGACAGGGTCCTGCTATGCTGCCCAGGCTGGAGTGCAGTGGCTATTCACAGGCATGATCATGGCATACTACAGCCTTGAACTCCTGGGCTCAAGCAATCCTCCAGCCTCAGCCTCCTGAGTAGCTGGGACTACAGGTGTGAGTCACTGTACCTGGCTAAAGCTGAACTTTTTTATATCAAGTATTCAAAAAAAATAATTTTTTCCTCAAACATACTCACCATTATACTTGTAACTCCATTGTTTTGAATAATTCCATTCAAAGATTCAAATCGTAACCCCAGTAAGTATCTCCAGTGAACTTTGTTATGCCCCATTTTCCCAGGTTCAGGTTTTGCTGTGATTCCTTAAATTTTGTCAGTACACAATAACACATTTTCACACAGCTCTTATAATTTTCCTGTCCCAAGTAAAAGTTACCACTATAAACATGTTTTGCAGTTGTCATGTGTTGCTTACCTATCTCTTCTGTCTGGTAACAGACTTGACCTTATTGCAGGTGGGGAGTCTGCCGCTGAGAACAGCAAGAGGTAGCTGGTTTCTTCTCCCTTTTTGCAGTCTGGCTGCTACCCTTCCTCCCGTCTCGCCGGAGATGGTTTCTGACCCTTCTCTGGGATGAGAAATTAGGAGTGAGGAAAGGAGAGGCACAACATTTTTGCCGCTGCCAGAGTTGTATTGCTCTCTTTGGATGTAGCAAAAGTTTAAAACTGGGGTTTTCTCATCTGAGGTATCCTTGTAGGTAATACACTCTCCTCCTACTCAAAATTAAGATCTCAGCCCCTGGAGAACTGGCAGTTCATTTGCAGATTCTTTTCACTGATAGCCTTTTGTCCCTCTGGGCAGTCTTTGGGTGGACCTAAGTCACTCCCTGGTTCGTTCTTGCACAAGATCTGCACCTGGTCCTTGGGTTCCGTCCATGGATATTTTTAGGCCCCTCCCAGCACAGCAGAAATCTCTCCTTGACCAGCTCTGAAGAGCAGCTGACCAGCGCAACTCCCATCTCTCCCCATCCCTGGTCAAGAGGCAGAGGTGAGTCCTCTGTGAGTCCTCTGTGTCTCCCATACCGTAACAGAACACACATCCCATCACACATTACCATTAAAACTCCATTCCCGGGACTTCCGGAGAGTTTAGACAGTTTCATCCTCCAGCATTTCCACGCACACAGAGAGTGAGGTTCACAAAACATCAGCAGTTCTCTCCAAAAGCACCCTCCAAGTCTCCTTCGGTCTCCACTGACACAGGTGAGGGGTGGGACATCATCTCATTGGCTCTCTGCCCCTCCTTTCTGCACATCCTGCACAGCTGTGGTCCTCACACTTCACTCTGGCATTGCGTGGCCAGGGTCTTAGGGTCTCCGCTGAAAGTTTCTTGGAACATTCTGTTGCATGCACATTATGATGCCCTGGCTGAGGCAGGTTGATGGCTTTTGATGAAAACAACAGAAGTTGACAGGAAAACAAGAGCATGCACACTGTGTAAAAACATGTGGTCCAGCTCGACTATGATTCCGCAGCTAGCACGGTCCCTTCCTGCAAAGTATACCTGCTCTCTTTGAAACCGACATTAAAAATCAGGAAAATCCCAGCTTCTCTTAGTAGCCATGTGCAGCAGTTTCTTCTCAAATTAATGCATTCTTTTTGAGGCCTATTTTTTTTTTTTTTTTTTGAGTTTGCCAGAAGGAAGAAAGAGCCAGGGCAGGGGTTTGTTACTGGAAAAAGGGTCTTGTCCCAGACACCAAGAGTGGGTTCTTGGATCTCTCACGGGAAAGAATTCAGGGTCTTTATTTAGTTAGCCTCACTAACTTATTCCCTCAACCTTAAATATCTTGTGAGCAGGACTGCCCAATCCCCTGGGAATAGAACCCAGCAGGTTTGGCTTTATCCAGCCTCTATTCAGGATGGGGGCACTCTGGTTAGGATGACTCTGACAGGTTCACTGCAGCACCAGTCGAGCGCTCCTCCAGAGCTAAGAGCAGGAGAAGCAAGGCCACTCCAAAACACAGGAACCGCCAGACTTGAAGGGTCAACAGCAAGATTCCAGCAGGAACTATGAGATCTGAAATGGCCAGTTATTAGGGGGTGTTACCACCGGAAGGCGCTAAAGTCAGCCTATGACACAAAGCAGAGGACTTGCAACCAAGGGCTTAAAATTTCTTAAAAACAAAGAATAAGAGTTGTTTGTATACTTGTTGGCAATTTTTGAAACTTTTTATTCATGCTAAGTATCTGGACATTAAAAATATTATAAATAAATTAACCTTGGTACATTTTCACATTTTTTTTTTTTTTTTTTTTTTTGAGACGGAGTCTCGCTCTGTCACCCAGGCTGGAGTGCGGTGGCTGGATCTCAGCTCACTGCAAGCTCCGCCTCCCAGGTTCACGCCATTCTCCTGCCTCAGCCTCCCGAGTAGCTGGGACTATAGGCGCCCGCCACCTCGCCCGGCTAGTTTTTTGTATTTTTTAGTAGAGACGGGGTTTCACCGTGTTAGCCAGGATGGTCTCGATCTCCTGACCTCGTGATCCGCCCATCTCGGCCTCCCAAAGTGCTGGGATTACAGGCGTGAGCCACCGCGCCGGGCCACATTTTCACATATTTTGATCAGTTTCTGAGTTGTACCTGTGTATAATACTGGTTAATGGCATTTCTCTAAAGACTTTTCATTTGGTGAGTAAACCAAGATTAAAATTGTAAGCCCCCCAACTGACTGAATGGACCCCCCTAGTCAAGAGGATTCCAAAGAAACCTGAAAAACCAGTTCCTGCCACGGTGAGAAGTGGGGTCAGACATGCCTCATTACACCCACTGCCTTTTGGAGTTTAGCACAACTGACCAGCGTTCACATTAAAACAGAGATCCTAAGACTCACTGAACAGACTCTTTGTAGCAACCAGACACCAATGTCAACCTGACTCAGCTACAACATCATGACACATAACAGACCCTAAAGGAAATCAAACTATTTTACCCCCAAAATAGGTTTCTTTGATATATTCTGAAATGGCCTTGAAAAGCTGTCTCTTGTAGGGGAAATTTACATTTTGTAGAGAATCTCCTTCCCTTTCCAGGTCTTTTCCTGATTCAGGAGCAAGTTAACTGAGTCTGACACGTTTTAAGGTATGATAAGAGATATTTACCATCTGTTCTCTCTGACGCCTTCTCCCTGAACCTTAACTTCCACAACTCCTCCACCCCCACTGCCACCCCAACGCTTACTTTAATTCAAGCTGATGTCAACTCTCCAGGTATAGCTTAACTCTTTCAATCAACTGCCAACCAGGAAAGCTTTGAATCCACCTGTGACCTGGAAGCCCCTTCCCACCTGCTTCAAGATGTCCCGCCCTTTTTAGCTGAACCAATGTATATCTTAAATGTATTAATCTATGTCACTGCCTGTCACTACTGTCTCCCTAAAATGTATAAAATCAAGCTATAACCCAGTCACCTTGGGCACATGCTCTCAGGACCTCCTGAAGCTGTATAACTGGCCATGGCCCTCAACTTTGGCAAAATAAACCTCTAA
Organism: Macaca fascicularis; assembly: GCF_037993035.2. Taxonomy (NCBI): domain Eukaryota; kingdom Metazoa; phylum Chordata; class Mammalia; order Primates; family Cercopithecidae; genus Macaca; species Macaca fascicularis. Next base: position 170,770,832 of record NC_088378.1, read on the forward strand.
ATCCGTTTAGACCTGTCTCATACTTTTTGGTTTACAGATATCATTATCATTAATTTTCTTTCACAAAATTGCCAGCAATATTATTCAAAGTGGCATTTTGCAGTTACTACCTTTGAGAGCTTTTTGACTCCTTCATTTGACCTTCTCTGTAGATCATGTTATTTCAAATTGAGAAAGTTCTCCCTTTATGGGCCCTGAGGTACCTGGAGAGCACCAAGCAAATTCTATAAATGATGGGTATTTTCAATTCTACTTTCTTTGGTATTAAATGTGTAAATATTTCAGTCCCAATATCCTCCCAGTTACTGCCTTTTGCCCCTGCCCTCATCTCTCAGGCTTGTCCTTGCTGTGAGCTTCAGAGCAGGTGGACTGATCTCACCATGCCCTTCGCATGTTGCTGTGACACGGCTCAGGGCCCAGGCCTCCCCGGACTCTGACCTGCATGCTTCCCCACACATCCTTTATCTGACTTTATTTCTCCCTCTTCCAAGCTCTGGAAACCTTTCCCAAGTACCATTGAGAATAGAGTTGTCCATAGGAAAGAGAATGACAGTCATATATATAATTTCAAATTATCCAGTGACCATATTTAAAAAGCAAAAAGAAACAGATAAAATTGCCTTAAATATATTTTAATTCAATATATTAAGAAATTATTATTTCAATATACAACCTGGCTGGGTACAGTGGCTCACACCTATAACGCCAGCACTTTAGGAGACTGAGGCAGGAGGATTACTTGAGCCCAAGAGTTCAATACCAGCCTGGGCAACAAAGTTAGATCTCATCTCCACAAAAAATAAAAAAATTAGCCGGGAGTGGTGGCACACACCTGTGGTCCTAGCTACTTGGGAGGCTGAGGCAGGAGGATCCCTTGAGCCCAGGAATTCGAGGTTGCAGTGAGCCATGATTGCACCACTGCACTCCAGCCAGCCTGTGCAACAGAGTGAGACGCTGTCTCGATAACAATAATAATTTCTATGGGTAGACTGAATGTTTATATCACCCCAAATTCATAAGATCAAATCCTAACCCCCAATGTGATGGTCTACAGAGGTGGGGCCTTTGGGAGATTAGGTCCTGAGAGTAGAACCCTCATGAATGGGATTAATGCCTTTGTGAACGGGACCCTAGAGAATTCTCTGGCAGTCGTTCCACCATATGAGGATACACCTGGAAATCAGCAGTCTACAACTTGGAAGAGGCTTCTTATCAGATCCCATGATGCTGACACCTTGAAACTGGACTTCCAGCCTCCAAAACGGTGAGGAAAAAAATGTGTTGTTTAAGCCACCCAGTCTATGGCAATTTGTTATAGCAGCCTAAACTAAGTTGAGTGCAGTGGCTGAGTGCGGTGGCACGATCATACCTCACTGCAGCCTCAATTTCCTAAGTTCAAGTGATCCTCCTGCCTCAGCCTCCTGAGTAGTGGGACCATAGGTATGCACCACCATGGCCAGCTAATTTTTTTGATTTTTAGTAGAGATGGGGTATTGCTGTGTTGCTCAGGCTGGTCTCAAACTCCAGAGCTCAAGTGATCCTTCCACCTTGGCCTCCCAAAGTGCTGGGATTACAGGCCTGAGACACCATACTCAGCCAAGAAATTATTAATGAGACATTTTATATTCTTTTATTGTCCTGAAAATCCAGTGTGTATTTTATACTTTTGGCACATCCCATTTCAAATGAGCCACATTTTCAGTGCTCAGTAGCTGTATGTACTGGTAGTTGCCACATGGGACCTTGGTGCTTTGAGTGTGGTCCAAAGACCAGCAGCAGCATCACCTGTGACCTTGTTAGAAATGCAGAAACACTACATCTCAGAACTTAAAGTAAAATAATAATAAAAATAATAATAATAATAATAATAATAATAAAGAAACGCAGAGACCCAGGCTCCACTCAAGACCTGCTGAATCAGGATGTGTATTTTAACAAGACTCCCCAGGCGACATGGCTGCACATTAAAGTTTGAGACACTCTGGTCTGGAAGACACAGTCAGTCCTCAGTAGAATCCCCCATATCCTCCACTTTTTCCTGAACATCCCCATCACCTGCCTGGTCTTGCTGAAACCTGCTCTGACCTGGGGTACTCCTGCCCCTGCAGGTCTCTCCAGTGGTGCCTGTTTCCCTCTTCTTTCCCTCTCCCAAGGCCCTCCTGGCTCTGTGTCCCATGCCAGCAGGTCATACCACCCACTTGCTCTTGTGGTTGCTATCCTTGACTGACCCTAGTAGCTGCTTGGCACTTCTGGTTCCTTGTCACTCCAACACGACTTAGTGATTTCAGCATCTGGTGATCCATTCAGTGTCCTGGACCCTCAGTTCTCTCCTCACCTCCAAAAAGCTTGACTTCCATGATTATACCTTAGATCTTCCCATTACGGAAAACACACACACACACACACACACACACCCTTCTGCATCCTTGCTATAAGCTCAGTTTCAAGTAACCACTCTCCAGCCACTATTTCCCATTTTCCTCCTCACTCCCTCAAGCACTTCGATGGTATTTCTACCACTGCAGGACCCATAACACATTGATTCATCCTCCACCTCACTGTCCCTCACCCCTCATCTCCTCATTTCTCTCCTTGCCACTGTTATTCCACGCTTCATCCTTACAAGCAATCTCTTCCATACACCACCCTCCTCTCTCTTTTGGTCATACATCCTCAACAAAGTCACAGTCTTGGTTAAATCCAACTCTCTGCCTTCACCATGCAGTTGTACACAACCCAAGAAAAACTCGTAACTATTACTTTAAGCACAAGATGATTAACCAAGTTATCCTTGAGTGTTGCCAGGCATTTCCCTAGTCTGTTCTCTCTTCTGCTCTCCTAGATGACTGTCCCATTCCCCTTCCTCAAACTCTGAACACCCCTCCCCCATCCTCACTCTTGGAACCAATGTAGTGATTCATGTTAGGTGTTCACCTGATGGGGTTTAGGTCGGGGTTTCACCATGTTGACCAGGCTGGTGTCGAACTTCTGACCTTAAATGATCCACCCACCTTGGCCTCCTGAAGTTTTTTATCTTGAAATTTGTGATGAGCATGGAGTCAGAGTGAGAGAGGTAAGGGCCACTTTGAGTTTTACCTAGTTCCATTTCCTATTTTCCTGTTGCTCCTCGAAGAGACAGAGTGGTCACACATCTTATCAATGATCTGTAGTGGTTCATATTATACACTTCTTTAGTAGCTCACTCTAGCAGCTCACCCAGCATTAACAAGTAGTTATCACAGTGCTTGGTGTGCAGCGGACAGTAATAAATATTTGCCAAGTGAAGACTGAATAAATAAAACGTTCAATCAAAATGTAAATCTGTCTCTTTTGTCTTCCTTGAACTTTAGCGAAAAGGAAACTGCTCAGCATTTTTCTCAAAGCCCTTGATTAGACTTGAAGAGAACATTAAAGAAGGTTTTTCTCTTGACAAAATGACTTCTTAAAACTTTTAATAGGAGCACTTGTTTTTGTTTTTCATTTTTATAGGAATTCTGGTACTAGTCTGTATTTTATGCAAGGAGGAATGCTGAATACAATAAGCTGTAAAAGGCTTCCAGGAATACAGAGCGAGGAAGAAGAAATAACATTCCTGACCTTGAATGTCATCATCTAAATTGATTAATTTTTAAGCTACCCCCATAAAATAGAACTAATAGAAGAACAGAATTATCTGTTTCTCATCAAGATTCAATTCAGGAGGCATTTGCTGAGTATCTTTGCAATGTGTTCTGGGTGCATTCAAATAAGTAAAATGTACAGCTGGTAACTTCGGAGATGCTCTGTTTTTTCAACAGTGTGAATTATGATGTCTTTTTTGATTTGGCATAACCCAAGAAGGCTTTTTAAAGGAAACACTAATTTCTAGTGTTTACTTGCCTTAGAACTTTGAATCAAGAAGCAGAGAAAGGCAGTTAGGGAGGTGTGAAATGTTTTAACTGACCAAGAATTTCCTTTCTCTTTGAATGCTCTCTTTCCATTTTGCCATTTCACATTTTAAAATTTTTTATAAATACTATCAAAGGTTTATGCTGGATTCCAAAGAAGTTAATAGAAACTTTGCATATATAAATGGAATTCCCAGAATAGTTGAATGGAATGTATACTATTGTGAGTAAATGTTTTTTATAATTTTTTCCTTTTACTTATTCTCATTGCCATTATATTATTCAATTTTGTGACGTTTTATAAATTCACCATTTATGTGATATTTTTGGGCAGGAATTTTTAAAAAGATAGGCAGCAGCTTTTTATAAGTTGCAAAAACCATTCTTAGATGCCACATTTAACCAGGAACACTTAAAAAATAAAAGCATTTTTATTTATTTTTTATTTTTTGAGACGGAGTCTCACTCTGTCACCCAGGCTGGAGTGCAGTGGCCGGATCTCAGCTCACTGCAAGCTCCGCCTCCCGGATTTACACCATTCTCCTGCCTCAGCCTCCCGAAAAAGCATTTTTAAAATATCCATTTTTAATATTTTAGATGAGATTTATTTTTAGTTAATTTTAGTTAACTCAGCAATATTGTTTATTTGGAATCCTGTTACTTAAATGTACAAGCTCTTGCCCAGAGATGAGGTTTATGTATTTTCTCAGGACTGACTTGGAAGATCTATAATAAGTATTAAGGGAAAGTTTCAGTAACATTCTTAGTTAAGGATATCAATGAAAAGTGGTAATAATGTTTGGTCCAATTTATGCCTTGATTGATTTAAATTCCTGATAATTAAAATGAGAAGGGAAACTTGGCTTAATTAGGAGGTATACCGCATTTTTTAAATGATCATATATTTCACTATTAGAAGGGAACAAAAACGATAATTTTCTCCTGCACCCTAAGACCTTGCTCCCTGGGGGTCAGGGCTGTGTCTTAGTCTCTAGAGTTTGCTAAGTTTCTGGAATGTGTGCTCAGGAAACAGAGGGAGAGAGGGGAGGCCTATCTGCCCCCATTTAATTGTGAAGCAATGGAGGTCAAAGAAGTTTCCTGAGATGACATAACCAAGAATTACAGTCCCAGATTTTCTGCATCCTCTTGTGTGACATGACAAGAATATATATATCTGGCCTCTGCTCCTGATTCCTGACACAGAGTTCCAAAAACCTTTGTAACTGCCTGAATGATAGGAATGCTAGGAACATCTTTTTGTTATAATATTTGATCTTAGTACCCAGTTTCTAAAACAAGAACTTCTAAGACCCTTGGAATCTCCAGAGTGATGACTGTCCTTCACTAATGAAATGACTCAGTATTGGGGGCCCCAGCTAGCTTCAGGATGGGGTTTGGGGAATGAAGACCAAGGCATGATCCGAGGGATGGACTTCCAGCCTCCCCGACCTTCGGGGAGGGCAGCGGGGCTGGAGATGAGTTAATCACCAATGGCTCATGATTTAAAAACTCATGCCCAAATAATAAAGTCTGAATGAAAACCATTAAATTTCTTATTCCTCTGCCCCTGGCACCTCATCATCTTACCACTACTATGCACATCCCTTTGCCATCCTGAGATTCTTTTCCTTCTGGTTTCTAAGCCTAGCTAAAGTGACCTCTGACAGCATGGGATACTGAAAGAGAAAGATCAGGACTTTTACTATCCTACTGTAGGCTGTGTCTTGTACTGTCTTGTGGGAAGGAAATTGGCTTAAAGCAGGATGAGTCAGAAATCGGGGACTGTTTCCTAACACTAAGTAGTCTCTATGCCTTCCCCTTCTCAGATGTGGTTTTGTTCACCATTAGGTTGGTCCACATTGAGTGTTCAGGAAATACTTAGTTCCATCGGTCCTAGTTTCCATTCATGGGGATGGGTGACTCCTGAACATTCATTCATACGATGGTCCTACCTAGGCTCTACCCATGTTCATACAGGTGTAAGAGTCAGACCCCAGTAGTAGATGAAAACTCTATGATGTGTATCTCTTATGTACTGATCTCATGCATGAATGGAGGTGCTGGCCACTTGGGCTCTACCCATCCACATGATTTCTAGAATCTAAGCCTACCCATCTGAAGGTACTCATACCCTTCCACAGCCTTCATGTCTCCCCAAGGCACATTGTTTCCTTAATCACTAATGGGAATCTGTCCCTTTGTTCTGCCTGCATATAGTCAGCTTGTCATAAGAGTACTAGAATGGCGGAGATTTCCACCCTATGGGCCTCTTTACATGTAGACTGGCATGCTCCATTTACCACCGTGATAGTCAAAAAAGCTCTCTGTCTAAAAACGGCCTTAATATGCTAAGTCTTTGCCTAACATTAGCATTCAAGGCCTAATGGGGTTTGTCTTAATCTACTTGGGCTGCTATGACTATATACCACAGGCTGGATGTCTTGAATAACAGAATTTATTTTCTCACAGTTCTGGAGGCAAGAGGTCCAAGATTAAGGTGTTGGAAAATTTGGTTTCTGGTGAGGCCTTACTTCCTGGCTCGCAGATGATTGCCTTCTCCTTGTGTCCTCACATGGAGTCTCTCTTCCCTCCCCTTCAGCCTGCCTGTGACTTTGCAACTGCCTTGACTAATAGAGTACAGCTGAAGGCAATACAACATCTACCCAGCTCTCTCTCAGGATACTTGGCCTTGGGAACCAGCCATCGTGCTGTGAGAATGCCTAGCTCTGAGCTGTGGCTGAGCTCCCACACAGAGGCAGTGAGTACCGACTTGCCAACTGTGTGTTAGCCAGCCTGGAGGTGGACCTTCCAGCCACTGAATGTCCCTGCGAGGCAGAGATGAGCCTTCCCTGCAGAGCCCTGCCCAGACTGCAATTCACAGGCAACGTGAATGGCCACTGCTGTTTAAATCACCAAGTTTTGGGCTGGTTTACTAAGCAACACAATAGGCACCAGGAACAACTGGGGATGAACCTTTTCTCTTGTTGCTTCCTTGTGATACAATTTTTAACTCCTCAGAACATAAAAGAGATTTCTCCAGACTTTCAGAAATATAACTGGGGCAAAAGCAATGACTGAATGTATGCATCTACGTCTTTTTTATTCCAATATCCTAATGAAATTATATGAAATTTCATATAAAAAATCCAGCAAACTAAATCTGAAATGTATAAAATGAAATATATGCCATGATCCACAGGGATTTATCCCACATACATGAGGCTGGCTCAACATTCAAAAATCAGTTAATGTAGTCCATCACATCAACAGGCTAGAAAAGGAAATCACATGATCTCATCAATATATGCAGAAAAGACATGTGACAAAATCCAATGCCTGTTCATGATAAAAACACTCAGCCTACTAAGAATAGTGAGGAGCTTCCTAAACCTTATAAATAATGTATAAATAATGTATATATTTAAAGTCCTACAGTTAATACCATGCCTAATAGTGAGAAATTAGAAGTTTTCTGGCTAAGATTAGGAACAAGACAAGGGTGACCCCTCTTGCCACTCTTTTTCAACATCTTACTGGCAGTCCTAGCTAGTGCAGTTGGACAAAAAAAGGAAATAAAATGTATACTGATTGGGAAGAAAGAAATAAAACTGTCTTTGTTCACAGATGACACAATCATCTACATAGACAATTGAGAAGAGTCTCCAAAAATCTCCCGGCCCTTATAAATAATTATGGTAAGGATGCAGGATGTAAGGTCAATTTATAAAAATCTATCTCTTTCATAAAAATGAACAATAAACAAATAGATAAAATTACAAATACAATACCATTTACATTAGCACCCCAAAAGTTATATACTTAGGTATAAATCTAACAAAATATGTACATGATATACATAAGAAAATCTATAAAACTGTGATAATAGAAATCAAAGAAGAACTAAATAAAATGGAGAGATATTTTATTTTCATGGGTGGGAAGACAATATTGTCAAGATGTCAATTCTTCCCAACTTGATCTCATTTTGGGGTGGTTTATTAAACACTATATAATAGGGACTCAATAGGGACTCAATGCAATCTCAATCAAAATTCCAGCAAGTTATTTTGTGGATACTTACAAACTGATTATTGAATTTATATAGAGAGATGAAAGACCTAGAACAGCCAAATCTATATTGAAAGAGAAAAACAGGGTTGTGGACTGACACTACAAGACTTCAAGACTTCAAGACTTCAAGCAATAAAGCTTCAGTAATCAAGATTGTATGATATTAGCAAAAGAATGGACAAGTAGATTAGTGGGACAGAATAGAGAGCCCAGGAATAGAACCACATAACAACTGACCTTTGAAAAAGAAGCAAAGAAAACTCAATGGAGAAAAGACAGTCTTTTCCTCAAATGTGCTGGAACAACTGGCCATCCACATGCAAAAACAAACAAGCAAGCAAACCAACAAACAAAAAAACTGAATCGAGACACAGAGATTACATCTTTCACGACAGTTAACTCAAATGGATCATAGACCTAAATATTAAGTGCAAAATTATAAAACTCCCAGAAGATAACATAAGAGAAAATCTAGATGTCCTTGGGTATGATGATTGTTTTTAAACTACAGTAACAAAGATAAAATTGATACGCAAAGCTTCATTAAAATTAAAAATTGCTCTATGAAAGGACTCTCAAGAGAATGTAAAGACAAGTCACAGACTGGAAGGAAATATTTGCAAAACACATATCTGATAAAGGATTGTTATCCAAAATATGCAAAGAACTCTTAAAACTCAACAATAAGGAAAGGAATAACTCAATTCAAAAAATGGGCAAAAGACCCGAATAAATATCTCACCAAATAAAGTATATAGATGGCAAATAAGCACATGAAAAGATGCTCAACATTGCATGTCATTAGAGAATTGTAAATTAAAATGACACTACACATCTATTAGAATGTACACATCAACTACACATCTATTAGAATGGCCAAAATCCAGAACGCCTGATGAAACCACGTGCTGACAAAGATGTGGAACAGCAGGAATTTTCATTCATTGATGGTGGGGATGCAAAATGGTCCAGACACTCTGGAAGATAGTTTGGCAGTTTCTTACAAAACTAAACATACTCTTACCACATAATCCAGCAATCACATACCTTACTATTTACAAAACAAAGTTTTGTGGTAAAAACTTTATCCACAAAAAAACTTGTGCAAAGATGTTTGTAACATCATTATTACTAATTGCCCACACTTGGAAGCTACCAAGACATCCTTCAGTGGGTGAACGACTAAACAAACTCTGGTAGATTCAGACAAT